>NC_090983.1:76688125-77046250 GCF_041146395.1 Eulemur rufifrons
TTAAAACTATGGAGAAAGCCATGGCTTCAAGATATTTATATAGGTCTGAGCATTGGGTGGGAATAAATAGTTTCAGAGAATTGTATACGTTTTAGATCTATCCTCATAGCAAAAATTAGGGTAAATGTACCATGTGACCAGCATAAAGACCCCATGATATCTACTTTAAACAATCATAGGTTATAAGCCATTCTACAGGAGAGGGAGGTAGTATAAATGTTACATTAAGTTGAGATTCTAAAATGTGATTTCCCAGCAGTAACCCTAATAAATAAGCAAGTGTTCTTAATCATCCCTTAGGCATACTTTTTATTCAAATATTTCCACTTCTAAGGATACATGATTCTTATACCATGTGTATAGAAGATCATTTGAGTTATCTGCAAAGAAGAAAAATTAGAACCCATATTGTGTCGAACAACAACAGAAGAAAAAATAAACATTTAAAGGATTTCCAGCAGTTGTAATACTTGGAAGTTTCAAAGAATATTTAATGACTTTGGATAATACTTTAAAATAGAAAATAAATAAGAACAAGATATAAAATTGTATTGCCTATTTATAGGAAAAATATGTATCTATATTTAAAGATATGGAAACAAATACAAAAATATTAACAAGACCTTCAAGTATTTAGGAAAATTATTTTCTATAAACTTTTAATATTTTTCAAATTTTATAAAAAGTATTACTGTCCTTAAATTTATCATAAATATTTTCTAAATAAGAAAAATATCGAAGGACACATCCAATGAAGTAGCGATAAACAACCCTTCTGAGGCTACTAGGATCTCTTTTCTATCTATCTTCGAAACAATTACATTGATTTTCTTTCTTTTAAAGTAGCGTTTTATTAAGGAGTCCTCTTAGAGCTTCCTATTCCTCCATAGTGTGGATGAGAGTTAAGGAGAGATTTTCCAAGACTGGAATTATCCTGAAAATAGGTTTTGGAAGTCAGGGCTCTTGTCCTTTATTAAATCATCCCACTAAATATTCATTCAAATCCCCATTATTCCATGCGACTTTTTCAGGTAGATAAACATATAAACATCACATTAGCAATGTTTCCTGACCTGAAATCTGCCTCAAGTCAACTCAGGGCTACTGAGTAGACTAAGAACAGGATACTGCTTGCCTTTCCATTGCCATTTACAGAGGATACTTGCAGACATGACTTGCGGACATTAGCACCCAAGTACCTGCTCATCACTTCCATTTTGAAATACGCCACATGCTGCAAAATTAAATGGCTAAAACTCTATGAGCCGCCTGGAATACTGCTACTTAGTGTTCTAATTATAAACCTGGATACTGTTTTGACTTTTCCTCTCTAACCTTGCAAATAACAATCTGCCAGTCTTATAGATTTTCAGCCTATATAGGTCTTTAACCCATTCACTACCCTCAATCATTTCTGTCATTGCCCTGGTCCAGGCTTCCATCATTTTTTTTTTTTTTTCATCTAGTTTGGTCCAATAGCCTCCTAAGAGTTCTTTCAATACTTAGGGCCCACGCACTTATTTTTGACAATCCATTTTCACATTGCAGACAAAGTCACATTTGTAAAACCCTGACCTTGTCATGTCACCTCCCAACAGATAACTCATGCCCTTTAAGATAAACCTAAAGGTCTCAGCAGAGCCTTAAATTCCCTTTATGATCTTGTCCCTGCTTCCCTCTCCAGTCTCACCTTTCTCCATCCTCCACTGTCCCTTCACATGCTCCTATTGCTCTCATTACTGTTAAGATTCTACCATGTTTCTTCTTACCTCCTGGCCTCAGCACATGATTTTCCTTATGTGCAAATGTCTCTTCTCCCTCCTCTCTGGCCCCCATGTCTACTGTCTTCATTGAGACAAGCCCTGGGAGCTCCTACTTTCCACTGAGGTCTTGTCTTAGAGCCCTGGATTCCTCCAGATTTTGTTAGGTACCCTACTTGCTTGCTTTCATTTCATCTTCCCTACCTCAAAAATGAAAACTATCTCATTGTGTTGTTATTGCAGAATAATTACTTGTTTTCTCCATTGAACAACATGCTCTGTGAGGGCTGGAAGGGTTTCTGCCATATTCAATGTTGTATCTGCAGTGCTTATGCTTCATAAATAGGTAGTGGCTTTTAACGATGTTTTTATGATATTTTAATGTGTGAATAAACAAAAGAAGTGTTAACATTTTTCCTATTTAATAGGTCAACACTAATCCTTAGTGTTTATTTGTGAATGTAAGGACATTCTTAGAAATTAAATATCCTCATAATGATGATGATGATGGCTACAACTTCATAGTGTTTATTGAATCCTTCTTTGTTCTAAGAACAACTTTTTTCTAAGTATATTACTTCATTTAATCCTTCCAGTAACCCTAGAAGTAGGTGTTATTATGGCCATTTTATACATGAGAATACCTAGGCACTCAAAGTTTAATTTTTCTCACAGCCACACAGCTAATAAGCGGTTATATTAGGACTCTGTGGCCACATAATATATGAACTCTATGTTTTGAAAGGATTTCTATAGTAGATGCATATTTTTATTTTTATAGTATTTCATTGCAGTCTCAGGTCAGTGGTAAACTGAGAATGGGGAAACTCTCCCACACAATCATTCATGGAACCAGGCTGATAAAAGTTCTGCGGAACTTAAATGCCTGGTTTCCAATATTAACCTAAAAGGGACATCAAGACAATGGAAAAACAAGGCTTTATGGGACAGATAAATACCTTATATTACTTCTGTTCACAATTACTTGCCAAGAACTTGGAGCAAAGAATGTTGAGAAATATGCTCATGGAGAAAGGAAATAGACATTTTTGTTAAATAATTTGCAGTCTGTATTACAGGGGCTGAGGCTATATTTGAACCCAGACAATATGGCTCCAGAGCCCAATTCTTAAGACTCTATAAGCCTTCTCTAACAGGAATGTGCTTTATCTATTTAATTCATCTCCTAATTAGATGTATTTAGTATGTCTTAAAGCTGTATGCTCTCTGCTTAAGAAAATATAGATTATATGCATTTTATAGGTTTGGACAGCCTTCTGTTCCTTGTATGTTTACATAGAAAGTAGTTGGCATATGTCGTTCTGAATATCTAACAGAAAGGATTGGTGATGTCATTGCCAAAACTATCTGCAACCCAGGTGACTATATGTTTATAACTACAATAATTATATATTTAATTATTATGTACAAGCATTTTCCATTCTCCTAAGGACATTTGGCTAAATACAATAAGAAAAACAGTTGGCCAAATTTAATCACATCATTATTTGACACCTATAAATTATGGCTTAAACGACAGATCTATAGGCAAATTTTAATTGCATAAAAGTTAACTAATATTAGTTGAAGAAAATCTGAGAGTTGTTTTCCCTGTGGTATCACAAGGGGAAAAGATTATCAGAAAGTAAGAAAAAAAAATCAGCACAACTGACAGATGTCTGACATAAAGTGAAGTATCAAAGGAATTCTCTGGAAATTATAATTCTTTTAACCTAAAGTCAGTTGTAAGAAATTTAAAATTTGAAAAAAACAACAACCTAAAATATTCCTCTGAGAAGCTTAGTCATTTGGAATAAATAGATAATTTGATAAATTAATACATGGCATAATTTTGGTCAAAAAGGTTGCAAAAATATGGCTCTGTAATCTGTACCAGTTAATATACCAGCAAAGTGAATTACCCCAAAATTTGGTCTCTTAAAACAATGATTTTGTTTTGGTCATGATTTTGTGGACAAGGATTAGGAATTTGGGAGGTACTCACTGGGCAGTTCTTGCTTGAGTCTCTTTTGTCACTGTAGTCAGATGTCCACTGAGAGTGCAGTCATCTGAAGGCTCAACTGGGTTGAGCATCCAAGATGGTTCACTCACATGGCTAACAATTGATGCTGTCTTTTCATTGAAACCTCAGCTGAGCTGTTCTCTGAAGTACTTATGTGTGGTCTCACCAGCATGGCAGTGCCAGAGTGGTCAGTTTTCTTATATAGAGATTGGCTTTCCCCAAATCAAACATCTCAAAAATGAAGGAAGCTGCATATTTTTTTTTATGACCTAGAGTTATAAGTCACACAGAATCACATCTGTTGCATTTTATTTGCCACAGGCAAACCACCAAGGTTGGTCCTCATTAAAGGGGAGGAGACATAGAACCTACCTCTCAAAGGGAGAAGAATCAAATAAACTGGGGACATGGTTTAAAACAACCACAAATTTGGATTCTAATACCAAATTTTTTAATAATAACATTATTATTAATATTATTTTAGGGAAGAGTGGTAGAGGGCTAAGTAAGTCAGAATAGATTTTTGACAATATTTCTATAGTCAAGAAATTTTCCCTAAATTCTAAACATCCACATACCTCTATTCATAAAAATATTTTTCTATTAAAATTTAATTTTTCATTCATATTATACAAAGTATGGATAAAGATGACATACTGAAAGATTATTTAAAGTTGCCTTTTTTTTTAACAGTAAACCCTATTCTTTTTCAAATTAACTTTATTTCCTCAGAGATGATTCCTCTGTATGGATTCAAAGCACAGTTCATGCAATTATTTTTATATTTCTTACTTCTTCAAATTTTATGCGAATTACTTCTTGGCCTTTAGACTAAGATGAAATATAAACTGTGACTCTTTATTTCTTATTAACATGTTGCAGGTTTGGGTCTCTCGGTTCACTCCTTTACATAAGAAGCAAGTAGATGTCAAGTTTTACTATTGACTATTATGATGTCTGAATAAAATGGACACATACAGCATGCCATGGAAAAGAGAGATAATGTAATGTATACAAATGACACCATTTGGTTATGAAGAACTAGGAATGAGTAGTTTTGAGATAATGGCACTGACTGATAGCCAATATCAGAGCTTATTATAAACCACAGCAATAACAACCTTTCTCCCTCTAAACGTATTTTGTATGATTGACAGATAATTTTCAACAATTATTTGATTAATACAAAATTATTTCGAATAGTTTGTCCCTTTAAAAAATATTTCTATGAATATTATATTAGCTATGAATAATAAATGAATATTTCTATGAAAGTAGCTAAATCAACTGGAGGTTTGGGTGGTGGTCTATGAGGAAAAGATGCTAAAATGTTAAAATAAAATGTTCTTTGGGAGCATAATCGATGGTCCCATCACTTATTAACACCTTCTTGAATAACATTTAGGTTAAAATCTGTCACAATCTTCTATAAAGACTATGAAGTAATCTCTTAATAGAAAAATAGGTCTGTTTTGAGCAGATTTAAAACTTATTCTCATGAGAACTCCAATTTTGCTCATATTGCCAATGAATATTAATTGACTGCATAGTGTATGTCAGACACAGTTCTAAAATGGAGCTATATCAGTGCAAACACACACAATAGAGTATGTAATCAGTCAAGTGTTGTAATGAAGAAAAATAAAAAGCAGAAAGTATAATGAAGTATAGAGAAAGGGTAAGGTATATTAATTTAGATATAATGATTAGAGAGTGCCTCTCCAACAAGATAGCATTTAGCAGAGACAAAAACCAGTGAGAAAGACATGTGGCTAATCTCATAGAAGAATCCCCCAGCTCTAACCTTGTTATCATCTTTATTTGAAGATTAGAGATGGTTTAAGGAGATGAGTATGGGTGCCAAGTTGACAAGGGGTAAACTTGTGATGGTTATTTTGTGTGCCAACTTGACTGGGCTAAGAGACTCTCAGATAGATGGTAAAACTATTTCTGGGTGTATGTGTCTGAGAGGGTATTTCTGCAGGAGATTAGCATTTGGATCAGTAGACTGAGTAAAAAAGATCTGTTCTCATCAATATGAGTAGGCATCATCCAATCCATTGAGGGCCCCAATAGAGCAAAAAGTTGAGGAAGGGCTAATTCTCTCTTTCTGTTCTTGGGCTGGGGTATCCATCTTCTCCTGACCTTGGACAATGGAGCTCCTGGCCCTGTAGTCTTCCAACTTTGGGATGTACACCACCACCTTCACCCTCCCTGGTTCTCAGGCTTTCAGACTAGGATTAGGAATCATGCCATCTCTTCCTCCGGTTCTTGGTCTCCATTGTCACGGGGGCCAATTCACATACTCTCCCTCCCTCTCTTTCTCTCTTTCTCTCTCCACCCCCTTATCTATCTAACTGTTTGTCTATCTATCTATCTCTCTATTTACCCATATTCCAATGGTTCTGTTCTCTGGAGAACCCTAACACATCGCCTCTGTACGATATTTTTCCATGGATGTACTTTCTTGATGTCCAATAAATTAATCTGGTTTTATGATTCTCTACCCAAAGATCAACTTTTAAAATGCTAATGAAGAGGCCTTATTTCTAGACCATTTACATTCACAGGCTTTCCTCCTAGACCATTCTCAGCTATTATCATTAGATGAAAACAGGAATTAGTATTAACCAAAAAAACAAAACAAACCAAACAAAAACAACAAAAACGTCTTCACAATATTCCAATGATAGAAAAGATTAAGCTTCACTACCCTAATCCATAAACCACCTCCAAATTAGAAATTCAAAGAATATTAGCGTGTCTTGATCTGTTCCAACTATTGTTTAGGGGAGAAAATGGAAACTCAGAGAAGGGAAGTGTCTTGCTCAGGAACACAGGGCAGACCTCTACAGCCAACTTTTTTGAAGGAAATAAGAAGAGGAAAAGAGGAGTGCCCATGTCCTTGTCAGAATGTCGGTGGGTGAAAGAAAGTGGGGGAATTGGAAAGGAATCTAGGAGGTTTCTAGGGTTTTGAATGGCATCATCATCTGGAACCTAGTCCTTGGCTAGGGACCCCATCTCCTTGAGAGGCAGCTAGATGAAAATGAGAAAGTCTTGCCTTTGGGAACCACTGTGATCCAGTTCCATGAAAAGATGAGCTGTCCTTTCTTCTGAATAAAGATTAGTTAATTTCTTAAATTGCCTTGTTTCTCTTTTCTCTCCTTTTCTTCATTTACTTTCTTATGATTTTTTTTCACTTTTATGTTCTTTTTATAACATTTTAAAGCTCAGGTTTTGGAAATAGTATAAAATTCACACCAATACATCCATTCCAGTACATGGTGCCTATTGAATGAAAGAATATTGAAATTGTTTTGAGTGACAAGAAAAATTCACCATAATTTTTATCCCTTCACTCTTGGCTCAAACATTTCTAATATTTGTTGATAAAATATGTATTTTTTGACCCAGTTGGTAACTGATAAATTATCACTCACAATATTTAGTTCATTCACAATAACTTAATCACTGTCAGGTGGTTTACTTATCATCCTGGCTGCTGGTAGAATTATTTTTTTCTTTATCATTAAGATTAAAAATTTTCTTCAAAATATATTTAGACAATGGCCTCTTCAATGTTCTTGTTCATGATATTTGCTGAGCTGTATCAATATGTAGCTCTGGATTTTTTTTTTTTTTTTTTTGCAATCCCAATAAAGTTTTTTTTTCTTAAAAAATAAATTATTTGATTATTGCTTCTTATTTTTGTTCTTATTTTGGGCTTTTGTCTTTTATGTCTTCTATCTTTGTTTGATCTCTCTCATTTTTTATTCTTTTTCTCGTATACATTTTTCCTCTGTGGCCTGGTTGAATTTCCTCAGTTTAACTTCTACAAATCACTTTTCTATTATAGCTTAATTGTTGTTTTTGAACCACATCATAGTTTCAATTAAGCAATCACATTTTTTTCTCATGAAATGTTTTCTGATTTCATATTGTTCCTGTTTCGCATTTCCTTCCTCCATGTAAAGAGATAAAATAATATCTCAGATCTTAATGAGATCATATAGCTTCTAATATTTTGTACTTGTTTTGATTCTGTTGTGTGGTTTTTCATATTGTTTTGTTTTACAGTAAATCTATTTTATTGAATCAGTTCCTCTCAGAATTCAGGAATGCCCCTTGTCTTGACATACCTTTTTATAGAGCTGGTAGTATTTTTTTTTCTTTTAATTTTGATGCACAGTTAGAAAGAAACTTTCTGTTTGTATCGGCTGCTAGAGAAGGAAGAAACTCTGACATATTGAGTTTCTAAAATGTTTATTGATACCACATCCTGTCCTTTCTCCTCACAGAGACTGTGAACAGTCTTCTCTCATGGTTAGCTATGTTCAGATCCTGGCCACATCGTTCCTGCAGGAAACCTTTGGCTGTGAGGGAAGGGTCAGAAAAATGACCCCAGTGCTCTCTTGTGTAACAATACTGAGGAAGATGGGGAGGTAACTACTGCTAGACACTAGGCTGAGCATTTGCCCCGTTATTAATAATAAAATCTCACAACAGATCTATGATATAGATATAAATACATTATCTTTACATTTATATGTGAGAAAAGTGAAGGATAGGAATTTTTAATATTTTCTCCTAAGACCAAAGAGCTATTGAGTGAAGAATCTGGACTGAACCCAGATTCTTACCCAATACATCATTTCCCCCTGTTTATTATTTAATTAAAAGCCTTTGGAGTTGAGAGCATGAGACTATCATCCTTCCTCTTTATGTCAACAAGGAAGGTATCTCTCCATTTTATACTCTGCTAGCCACTCCCATGGATCTCTCACAAGAGTAAAAGTAGAGAACGAAATTGGAGAAAAACATCTTTCCCAGAAAGAAATACTCTTTGATTTGTACAAAAGAATAGCCACTCAACTACCAGCTTATCTGAGTTCCAAATCATAGGTCTCTGCCCTTTTTAACAACATGGGAAACTTGAATTCCTGACATTCTAAAAGGTATGACTTCCAAACTGTTTAATATATAGTTCCTTTCAAAAACCTTGGTGAGAAAATAACATTTAAAAAATATAAACACTGACTATATAAAGATTTAATGCTTCTAAGCTCTTCATTTCAAGGCTTTAAGAAACTTAAATATGCAGCATTAGTCCATAGGATTAACTACTGTTAGGTGATACTATTACCATTTTCAAAGGATTTTAAGCGGTTGTATATTGACCATTATGTAACTATTGTGAATCAGAGTATTGTGAAATTTATAAAGCAGCAGATCATAAAAGCATTTGTCAACCAGTGTACTAACACACAGCGGTTCCATCAAGATTTTTGGAATAAAAATAGTAAAAATTAATTGTTAGCTAAATAAGACATAAATCAAATAGATAAAAAACTGGAAAAATGAACAACATGAAATATAGTAGCCAAGTGGTTTATTTGAGAAAAGGGTGACTTCTGGGATATTTGAGCCAGAGTACTTATTTTTTATGGCTCTCAACACTTACCTGAATGCTCTGTCCATAGGAAATGCTCAGTAAATACTTGCCCAAGAGTTGATGAAATAGTACTATAATCAGGGTGTGGAGAAAGATAAGACAGAATGCAGCATTGATTTTTCAATTACCATCTGGGGCGATACAAGTAAGAATGTCACCAAGACAGTACGTTGGCATTTGAACGCCCCATGATAATAGTTTTTTTTTGCTTAAATAAAACTTAAACACCCTTTTCACATATAGTAAAATCATTTCCTTCAAAAAATTATATCTAAAAGTATTTTGGAAATAAAAGAGGTAAAAAAGTATAATGGATTATTATTATTCATAGACATATCCAGATTTGGGTATGTAAGTGAAAAAATTTTAGGTGTTTATTTTAAACCCTGCATTAAAAATTTTTTAACATTGTAATGACAATATTTTACTTATATGAAGTATTTCTACCCATTTTGTTTTACAAAGACATGCATATTTCATTTAAGTCACATATTTTTAGCAGTCCATGTATTGGAAACACTACTGTTATGCAATAGAAATCAGACATTTTGTGATACAGTTCACAGGGATTTTTTCTCGTGAAATAAGAAGTAATAATTGTCAGAACATATTATCCCTTGAGCAGAGTAAGGGAATATTTGCATTTATGGGTGTTTGGGCAAAGGAGTGTCTGTGAGAAAATATATTGCCAGTTGACAACTTTTGAATATTTCTACTTGGCCATGAAGCACTTTCAAACTCTTGTCCTAAACTCAACTAATCACCTCACCACCAACCTATATTAATTACCGGCCTTCTCTCTGAGAGTGGTACTACAATCACCACCTGGCAGGCTTTGTACCCCCACCTCATTCCCACCCCCTGGGTTATCCTTACCGTACTCATCCAACAAGTGCTAAGTTGTATCAGTCTCACTGTGGTGGTATCTCCATCATCAGTCATTTCTTTTCTTTTTTTATGCTACACATTTTCATTTTAATAAAAATATGAAGGAGCAAATCCAGATTCTTCTACTTATTGACTCAGTTCATATTTCCAAATCAATTCTTTCAATTACCAATTGTTTCTTTTTGCTAAAAATTATATTAGTAATATTTTTTTTTTTTGAAATTTCCTCTGCTGGTACTCTTGGCCAGGCTTTTAATTATTTTTTTCATGTGTGTATATTTACATAATAATAACATTATGGTGATTTCATGCCATTAGACTGTGTGTAGTGTGAGACTCAAAGTCACACTAATATCAGACATAGTTTAATAAGATAGGAGTGTCGATTGTACCTTCCTGCTTTATTCTGAATAAAATAATAATTTCTGAATATCTTATCCAAAAGTTACAACCTCCCCAAATATGACCTCCAGGCCTATTCAATTGCAGAACGAATGGAATGAAAATATAAAGGGGTATGACTTCATCTTTGTCCACCTCATTATAGCACAGAACACAGCTCTTGGCCTATGCCTGGTCTGATATAAGAAACACTCAATAAGTATTTGTGGATATGAACTAGAACTTATTTTGTGAACAAGTTTAATACATATGTTGTATTATAGTTTCTGGACACTGTAGTTAAAAACCAACTTCACATAAGGCTATACGGGGAACATATAGAAATAAAAACATGATATAATTTTGAGCTTTAAATTACCTATTTCTACTGAAACTATAACACCTGAAAGTATACAGAAAAACCAATTTGAAAATTATATTAAAAATGTATAAGAGTTGTACAGATTCCGTATACCTGTACATATTCCATAAATTAAATGATGTAAATAAAATTAGTAAATAATTCTTGAGTATATTATCACTGAACATGTATTTCTGATTACAAAATAATCACATAGCTATATTAATTCCAAAATTAAGGCTTTCCTCTATCATGTCATTCCCCCCAAATGTCCGGTACCAGTGGAGTATCACTATTGCATTAGAAGGGCTCAATGAATATGTTGTTTTAAAAAATTCATTTTATTATTTTTAATAATCTTAATGAGAGAAAGAGTTTTAGAGTCTGATAGTCTGGTTTCGATTCTCAGGCTGCCAGCTAGCTGTGTGATCTTAGGGAAGTCATTCAAGTTCTGTAAATATGAATTTCCTCTTCTCTATGTGAGGATAGTAACAATGCCTGCTTCATACCTACACTGTGAGGATCGAATAAAATCATGCTTGAAAGAAGAAAACCAGAGAGAGCTGCCCAAGTGGTGATTAAGGTGTAACTTTCTCAGTTATTTTCAGAATTGTTAGAATTTTAACAATCTCTCATCTTATATTTAATATGACAAAATATGTAAGTAAAAATGAATGAGACTGTGGGCGTTAGACAGTCTCTTGTCCAACTCTGTCTCCTCCTGCTCCCAAAAGTGTGTCTCGTTTAAGGATAAACACTTGTTGAATGTGTATTATGTGTCAAGCAATGTGGTCGAGATTGGAGGATTAAAAGAAAGTCTTTTCCCACTAGTGTGTAGAGTCTAGTAGAAGAGAGACACATAGCAAGTTAATCTCAATAAAGGAAGCACTAAAACAATGTATTGCACACGGTGTTAGACTTGTTGGGTGGCGTAGCATGGCATTTCACTTAGCTTTTGTGATTAGGAATGCTCCTAAAAATGACAACTACATTGAATTGCTGACTAATACTTCAGTTATTATGGTGACGGCCTGTAAGGCTTTCTAGGCAGAAGATCCAGCAATAACACGGGTGTAGAAGTGTGGATCAGTATGCAGTGGGAATGAACCTGCCAATTCCTTATTATGTGAAAATCAATGTGAAACAAAGACCAGTCAAAAACAAGACCAGAAAGAAAAAGATACCAAGTCATAGAGGTCTTTTGAGCTTACCATTTGTCCTCTGCAGAGTGTGGGACAAGTAAAAGAATAATCTACTCAGATTAGAATTGTAGCTAAATCCCTGAGTTGGCAGGTGTGAAATACATGAAAATGGACAGAGCTGAGCCTGAGAAAATAAAGAATGGTGCTACCATGATTAAAAGTCTCTGGGTTGATCACTTGGCTTCAAATCCTAACTCCAATACTTTCTAGCAAGGAAATTTAAAGAACAATTTACTTAACCTCTAGGAGCATTAGTTTCATTATTTGAAAAAAGTATATGATAATTAATATTGTCTGTCTCTGATTGGGGCTCCATGAAGAGTAAATGAACTAAAGTATTAAAGCATTTGGTCCAAAACCTGGCACATAGCAAACACTCAATAAATACTATTAGTTAGTAACCATATAGCATAGGTTTAAACGTATTGTTAAAGTGTTTTTTTTAATTAAAAAATAACTGCATAATTATCCTATAACTAGGTAGAGAAAAAAATTGATTAACATTTTTTTTTCTTCATTAGATTGACTGGTTGTGTTGGCATTTGAAAGGTGTGGCCCAACTCTGTGTAAGGCAATTTGGCTAAGATTTAAAAAGTAAGAAAAGAAGGATTAAAAAAGAATATTTAAAATTTATATGGTACATTTAAGATATGCACTAGATCAATAGCATTAGAGAAAACCTTGTGAATTTTTTGTCAAAACTTTTCTTAGTTCTATTTTAAAATTGTAAATTCATAATTTATAATTATAAAATTTATGGGGCACAAAATGACGTTATAATTTATAAGTATAATGTAGAATAATGAAATCAAGGTGGTTAACATAACCACCACCTGAAATATTTAACATTTTTTGTGGTGAGGACATTTGAGATTTAGTCTCTTAGCAGTTTTGAAATGTATGATGCTCTAATATTAACTATATTCACCATGCTGTGAAACAGAACTAATACAAGGGAAAATAAAATAAAATACATATTCTTCCCATCTACTTGAGATTTTGTACCTCTGACCATCATCTTCCTATCCCTCTCACCCTCCAATCTCTGCAACAACCATTCTGTTTCCTGCTTCTGTGAGTTCAATTGTCTTAGATTCCACATAGAAGTGAGAACATGCAGTATTTGTCTTTCTCTGCCTGACATTTCACTTAGCATTATGTTCTCCAGTTCAATCTATGGTTTTGCAAAAGATAGAATTGCATTCATTTTTAAGGCTGAATATTATTCCATTGTATGTACATACTGCATTTTCTTTAACCATACATCTGTTGATGGACACTTAGGTTGATTCTATAATTTGGCTATTGTGAATATTATTGCAATGAACATGGGGGTGTAGACATCCCATCAACAAACTGATTTAGAAACTTTTGGGTAAATACCCAGAAGGGGAATTGCTGAATCATAAGGTAATTCTATTTTCAGTTTTACAAGGAACTTCCATACCGTTTCCTATAATGGTTGTACTAATTGATATCACTACCAACAGTGTACTGGGTTCCCTTTTTATTCCACATCCTCTCCAACATTTGTTATTGTTTTGTCTTTTTGATAAAAACTATTCTGACAGGTGTGAAGCGATATTTCATTGAGATTTTAATTTGCATTTCCCTAATGATTAGTGATGTTGAGTATTTTTTCATATATCTGTTGACAAAGTAACTCACAATAGGAAACTGCTATAGGAACTCTCGCTACTGTCCTGCTAGGGGAAGTTCCCAAACACGCCGGCAGGGTATTTCCCCCTGTAAATTTACTGTACCTTCAGTTTTGTGGCAGAGAATTGCTTTTTTTAAAACTACATGTATATAAGTACTTCTCATCTTCTGGGTTCTTTATGCCCTCACTTTTTCCACAAATCAAACTTTGAGCAAACTGGCTATGTTTGTCATATAGTGAAACATTGTGATTTTTTCCAAAAATATGATAAGTCCTTGGCATTTTAAAGCACTGGTAAGTAATAAGAAGATAGTCTCTGTTTTTTGTTTTTGGTTTTTTTTTTTTTTTTTTTTTTTTAGTTTTCTTTATAATTGGATTGGGACAAATGTCCCTTACTGTGAACTTTTAAAAGGCAAATTTTATGTCTACAAACCTTTGTATTTGTCTCTATGTGATATTAGCAAGATTAGAGACTCAATACATATTTGACAAATAAATGTTTACAAACCAATGGGTAAAGTGCTATCATAGAAGTAGAGGTACAGAAGATAAGAAAGACTTCCAAACAGGAAGACTGTGAAAGGTTTACTAAAGAGATAGCATGTTAGTTGAGCCTTAACTCATAAGAAATTCAGTAGGAGAAGTGGGTGGACAGAGAATGCCAGGATAGCACAAGCAAAGACATCCAACTGGGATAAAACATGGTGTCATGTTTAGGTATCAATAGCACAAAGATAGATGGAAGAACGATACAAAAGAATAACCTGGTGATGTAGAACAAGATCAACTGTGGTTGCTCTTTAAGAGATGCTAAGATCGGACTTTTTTCTCCTGTCAAAGAGAAGTTGTGTTTTAAAGAGGAGCAGAGCCTGAACTGTTTTGTACTTTAAGATGATGACTTTGCTCAGAAACCAGGAACAAAATAGACAACTGTGCAATGGAAAGTTCTCTATCATGCAACACACCCACCCACACCCCCCCCCACACACAGACACAACACATACCTACATTACTAGATTAAAAAAAAAAAAAATGGTTCCTAAATAAATCGCATAGAACAGAATTCATGGGTTTGAACACCCAAATCAAGCAACATTAGTTAAATGACATGCTTTTTATCTATAATATAAAGTCAATGCTCAATTTTTCATTTTATTTTTTAACCATAGGAAAGAATGTTGTGGATGATGCTGTCCTAGGAAAGGCAGATTATGTTCACTTTCCAATGTCTTTATTGTAATAATGCTACAGTTTTCATTCCCATTCATAAAATATATTAGAAGGCAAATATATTAGAGGAGCTTAGTATATAAATAACTTCACACTATCTCTAGTCTTTGTTTTTTTTCCAGGGTAGTCCAATGCTTTTATAGGTATTAGTAGAAAGAAAATATTCTTTGCACTTCATAGGTGATTAGGAAATACTATTGTTCCTTGCCTGAGAACCATTACCTTATAGTACTAAAATGAAAAAAATATATATTTTAGGGGAAACCCAATTTCTCTTTTTATTTGATTACTGAAAAAATTCTATTTCCTGAAAACACTAGGCAACATTTTAAGAGTAATCCCTCTGCTCAGAATGAAACTGGGTATCCCAGGTCACAATAGCAGTTCAGTTTCATTTTCAAGGTCCTTGCCCAAATTCCTGGATTCTTGAATCAAATATAGTCATCTTGAACTAATATTTTTCATCCAAGTGGGTAGATACCAAAATTAAAATACTTATAATAAGCATGATATTATCGGTAATTTTGTCTCATATATTTTTCTGGTTTTCTGAAAATAGGAAGAGTGATTTTTTTTCCAAGGGGGGAGAAAACAAACAAAAAAAATGTATGTTAGAGCCAAAAACCTTATTTGCTGTGAAAATTGCAAATGTTTGCCTGGAGCAAATATGTGAAAATTTGCAATTTGTTGTAGGTGTGGAATTTTGCTATTTTTCACAGTGGAAGAACTGTTCTGTGTAGTTTGCTTTTTTCCCCCCTAAATGTGTGAATTCTCGGAGAAATTCTGAGATCTACGGATTTTGATGCCAAATATGGCAGGTGAACAATTACTTTTAACAATAACTCAAAATTCTGCTATGAAACTCAATGAAATAATTTTTTTCAAAGTTGAATGGTTAGGATAAAGAGGAGTCCCAATTTTGTGTTGAGCTTTCACCTAGTATAATAGTCCTGTATTAATGTATAATAATACTTTTACTCAGGAGTATATTGATATGTAAAATAAAAGATATGAAGGGTAGGTAGATTAAAATCATTCAAGCTTTTATGATTTGTAATAAGGAAACTGCAATTATTAGATTTGCAATCTTATATATGCAAAATAAGATTCAGATACCACATAAAATGGAATCAATTTATAAAACACAAATGTTTCACAATTTCAAAATTATATAATAATAAAAACTCCTAATTACTTAACTATGTAATATGTTTTTTAAATTTAGAATTGAAGATAGATGTCTTGAAGCTAAAGAAAATAAATTAATTGTCCAGGAAAACAGAAATATAGTAATTATGATATTATGAAATATAGTCATGTGTCACTTAATGATGAGGATACATTCTGAGAAATACATGGTTAAGCAATTTTATCCTCCTGCTAACATCGTATAGTCTACTTACACAAACATAAATGGTATAGGCTACTACATATCTAGGCTATATGGTATAGCCTATTGCTCCTAGGCTACAAACCTGTATAGCATGTTATTGTTCTAAACACACTAGGCAATTGTAACACAATGGTAAGTATTTGTGCATCTAAACATATCTAAATATATAAAAGATACAGCAAAAATACAATATAAAAGACAAGAAATGGTACACATTTATAAGGCACTTACCATGAATGGTGCTTGCAAAACTAGAAGTTGTTCTGGGTGAGTGAGTAAGTGATGAATGACTATAAAGGCCTAGGACATTACTATAGAATAATGTAGACTTTATAAATACTGTACACTGAGGCTACACTTAATTTATAAATAAAGTAATTTCACTATGACTTTACAATGGCTATCATGTCACTAGGTGATAGGAATTTTGAGCTTCATTATAATCTTATGGGACCATTGTCATAGGCCTGCTGTTGACTGAAATGTTAGTATGTAGTGCATGATTATACATACAGTTGACCTTTGAACAATGCAGGGCCTAAGGGCAGCAACCTCCATGCAGTGGAAAATCCACCTAGAACATTTTATTCCCAAACTACTAATAGTCTGCTGTTGATTGGAAACCTTACCAATAACGTGAATTGTCTATTAATACATATTTTGTGTGTTATATGTATTATATACTATATTCTTATAAGAAATAAATCTAGAGAAAAGAAAATATTATTAAAAGTCATAAGAAAGAGAATGTATATTTACTATTCATTAAGTGGAAGTGGATCATAAAGGGCTTCATACTCATCCTCTTCACATATTGAGTGGGCTGAAGAGGAGGAAGAAGAGGAGGGACTTGTGGCATAGATGGGAAGAAAATTTGCATATAATTGGATCTCTGAAGTTCAAACCCATGTTGGTCAAGGGTCAACTATATTTGGTCTTTGGCTTGGTTTCCTGATATCAGGCCCCTAAAATCCTTGGAATCTCTAAGGGTTATAAGAGAGTAATAAGGTAATAAGAGAGTCTTGTATGCTATATGATAACTGGTGCCTGGAAGCATCCAGGTAGCTTCAGGAGGCAGCTGGTCAAGGGATAATCAGAGGGTTGGAACTTTTAGCACCACCCTCACAATCTCCAGGAAGGGGCGAGAAGCTGAAAGTCTAGTTAGTCACCAATGGCCAATGATTTAATCATTTTTGCTTATGTGATGCAGTTTCCATAAAAACTCCAAAGAACTGAGTTCTGAGGGCTTCTGAATAGCTGAACACATAGAGGTTTCTGGAGGGTGGCACACAAGAGAGGGCATGGAGGCTCTGCACCCCTTTCCCTAGACCTCCCCCCATCTCACTGTTCATCTGTATCTTTTGCAATATCCTTTATAATAAATGGGTAAATGTAAGTAAAATGTTTCCCTGAGTTCTGTGAGCTGCTATAGTAAATTAACCAAACCTAAGGAGGGGGTTGCAGGAACTCCACTTTATACCTGGTGGGTGACAAACACAGTTCACAACCTGGGGCTTGCGATTGGCATCTGCAGAGGGGGACAGTCTTGTGGGACTGAGCCCTCAGCCTGTGGGATCTGAGGTTATCTCCAGATAGATAGTGTCAGAACTGAATTAAATTAGTGGACACCCAGCTGGTATCTGTTGGAGAATCAGCTGCAGGATTGCTTGGTGGGGAGAAAGCCTCACATATTTTCTGGTGATCAGAGGTCATGGAAATACTGAGTGGAGAGTAGAAAAAACAGCTTATTTTGTTCCTAAATCCTTTCAGTAATACTCTATTTCCTTCTGGTCAATGTGATACTATGACTACCATGTTCCTTCTGTGGATGGTGTTTTTTTAAGGAAAATTGTGAAATAATTGCACTGTCTTTGTTGTCCCTCCCCAGGTGATGCCTGCCTAGATTAGCCACTAAGAAGGCAGATTGCCCCATTCCTGTCCTCCTTCACATAAAATTTTCTGTCCCATTTCTCATGCCATCAGGGACACCTTCCTTTTAAGCTATAAAATTATAATTAGCTTCTTTCATTAAGTAACCTGTGTTTTCACAGATTTCCCAGAGCTCTCTCTCTCTTTTTTTCCCTAGGTAATATATGCCTTTTAAAGTTCTTCCAAAGGAAATGTAGGACAATATATTTCTGTGGGTCAGTGGAATTCTCTCACAGGCAGAAAGCAAGCCTAGATGGTTTGTTTTAGAGTTACCCAATTAATCCACTCAATCAAAGTATTAATTAACAATATAGTATGTGTATAAGAGTTTAAAAGGCTAGCTTATCATTTGAATTAGTGCCTAGGTTGCCTTTTATTTTTCAAGTATCAAAATCACTAAAACTGAAAAATTTTGCAGACTATTTCTGCATCTCCCCAGTCTTCCTTGGAATGCTGCATGAAGTTATTTTTGGTTTGCTTTAGTTTTAGTAAGATTCAGTAACTTCAAAGCTTTTCATAATATCATATAATCTTAACATTGGTACCTGGTTTTCCTCATGCATGCTTGAGACTTGGAAAACATATTTATCTCTCCGTGGGACTGTGGAGAAAATCCACTATTAAGTGATTCTCAGGCTATGCACATAGGGTAAAAAATGGTGGAGAAATGAACAGGGATTCATCTCTTTAGAAATATGCTACAATTTTCTTCCTTTTAAAATAGCAGTCTAATTAAAAATAATAATTGAAAACAACTTTAGTCAAAATCAATTTTGAGAGATTATTTATAAAGCTAAGCATCACTTATAATGTAAGTTAATGCTAATAAAAATAAAATAATTTACAATTAATATATATATAAATAATCTTCTCCTTAAAAAGAAACAAAAATCACAACTGGAGGGTTTATTGTTATGGTTTTTTTATTGTGGAGAATGCTTCTTGAAGTTTAATTCTTCAGTGAATTTCATTTATAGATCACCCTTCCAGCTAAGCTTTCTACTCACCAATAAGCATCGAGGAATGTCTCCTCTCTCTGTCCAGACCATATTGCTACCCTTTTTTCTTATCTGCCCAATTAGCTTTAGAGGCCTTAGCTACCACCAGCCTAACTACCTTGGAGCTCCTAGATGAAAGTTCCTTATCCTAGGCTGTTCTATTCATCAGGAATCTAGCAAAACTTAGGTTTGAATAGTTTCCTATGAAACACCTCCCACTCAACTGATTTGTGGTTCCTAATGAACCATAAGCTGAGGGACAATTATTCATTTGGCTGAGGCCCATGGAACATTTAAAGAGTAGTCGGGATCTCACAAGGCTGCATATGTGACTTCCATTTAAGTTCAGATACAAGCTTTTTGACATGAGCAAGAAATATAACAAGACTTTAAATGGAATCACCATGAAAGAGCAACTTTGACTTGAAATCTCATGTTCCCTGTGATTGGTGTTCAGATAAACCAAAAAATAATAAGGGCAACAATTTCTAACATTCAGAAAAGCAACAATGAGTTGCATTAAATAGAAACTTTCCCAGTTTTAAACCATCACCATCGTGTATTATGACTAGGAAGGAACTGCATTTTTTGAAACCTTAATCAACATGACTTTTTTATATTTGCAAAAGTTTGGACTCATATTTTACTTTAATTAAAATCCAAACATCCAGAAATAAAAGATGGCAATGGAACTTTTTTTCTTAAACAGAGCAAGAATATAGCTTTCTAAATTTGTGATTTAAAAAAATGCCATTTAGGCTTAATAAGCATATCTAGGCACACTTTTTTCTAAGTACCTATTAAATACTTCTGCACAATTCATTATCAGGTAAATAGATGACCAGAAATCTTCCTAAGATAGGAAGATGTATGTTTCATAATTGAAGACATCAATTGAAAAATATATCGACTGATGTTTAGCATCATCTAACTCAGCATGTACAGTTAGAGTGTGAAGTACAAAGATGAACACAGAGCAAAGCCAGAGACAGCACCTCTTAGATATGTAATGGGCTACCCCGAGGCATTCCTTTCCATCCCAGGTGTGCCATCAATATGACAAGTTTCCAGATGCAGCTATAAGCTAAGATTTGCACACAGGTGCTTGATCTTATCAGCTGAGAATGAGGATTTTTATATGGTTATTGTTGTTGTTTTGTTTTCTTCACTATTGGAGATGAGGACACCACTATTTTTTTAAGACTATGTGGCCAAGTAACTATTGTAAATTTAGGCTTACTGCCAGTGAAATTTACTAACTATAATAAATTGTTCCCTATTGATGGATAAATTGAAAAACATAAAGCTTACTTCACTAAGATCTCCCTGACTTCCACCCTCTGCCACTATTAAATGCCAATACTAAGCAACAGTGTGTGTCACAGTGAGCAGCAACTTTAAAAACGATGGTGGAGAACAAAAGGAAGAAGAAAGGAACTGAAAAGTGACACACACACGCACACACACAAAAAAAAACTCGCCAATATAGTTTTTTGTTTATTCTTTTTTATTTCAGCATATTACAGGGGTACAAATGTTTAGGTTACATATATTGCCTTTGTCCCACCCAAGTCAGAGCTTCAAGCGTGTACATCCCCCAGATGGTGTGCACCGCACACATTAGGTGTGAATATACCCATCGCCTCCTCCCCGACATCTGCCCAACACCGAATGAATGTTACTACTATATGTACACATAAGTGTTGATCAGTTAATACCAATTTGATGGTGAGTACATGTGGTGCTTGTTTTTCCATTCTTGGGATACTTCACTTAGTAGAATGGGCTCCAGCTCTGTCCAGGATAGATGGCCAACAAACATATGAAAAAATGCTCAACATCTCTAATCATCAGGGAAATGCAAATAAAAACCACTATGATATATCACCTAACTCCAGTGAGAATGGCCTTTATCAAAAAGTCCCCCCCCCAAACAAAAAATACTGGTGTGGATGTGGAGAGAGAGGAACACTCATACACTGCTGGTGGGACTGCAAACTGGTACAACCTCTATGGAAAGTAATATGGAAATACCTCAAAGAACTAAAAGTAGAAGTACCATTTGATCCAGTTTTTTGTTTCTTTTCAAATATTTGTTCTCACATGCCATAGGGCTTAATCTGTGGAATAAAATCTACCTTTATGCAGAAGTAATATATGATATAGATTTGGATATTTTGCTTTAGGACACAGTGAAGCAGTTTGAGTAGTTAGGAGAAACTTTGAAGGTGGAATAAAGAGATCTCGGCTTGAATCCAAAATCTCATTGACTGTCCCTTCCCATAACTCCATTTTTAAATTACTTACAGGTAGAATGAGCTCCCTTAATGAACAATTATAACATACATAATTGCAGTACATTTTGCCTACATGTTAAACTTACTCTGGCTTTTTTTTTTTTTTTTTACTTTGCAATAACTCACTTTTACTTGGGGATTGTGCCAATTTACCCAAATGCTAAATATTGGTTTTAATTTTGAAATTTGAAGTCTTGGAGCTATTCTGCTAGGATTATCTTAATATCCCATATATCAAAACTTTTTGATGACAATTGATACCATGAAAGGACGATATTGATATTACTGATCATTAAAACATGTCTATTTTTGTACATCTTGTGTGAAATTGATTCAAGCACCTTTTTTATTATCTATTTATTAATGAATGGACAAACTACATGTTTCTGTAAGAGCTATATTGTAAGTATTAGCACTATGCACCATAATGAGTGTTTAGAAGATTTCTCGCATCATCAAAAATGGTACCCAACTATTTTAAGGGAGAAATTGGAACAAGTTATTGTAATAAATTGCAAATTACAAGAAGTTGTTATAGTAAAACTCATTTTTGTTAATATCCTATATAACAAAAGATGATCTATACTTTTATTCAATTGAGAAAATTATTTGAATTACAAAGAGGTTTTTTTTTCTTACTTATCTATTTGAATTTGCTTCTGCCTTGGGATTTTTCCTTTACATTTTTATTTTAAGAAAAATGTGTTTTTTACTAGACTTGGTCATACTAACTTGACTATTTTTCACCATGTAACTGGCTTAATATTTAATGGAACCCTAAGAAATTGCCATTTTTTTCAGATAAAAATATGGTCAAATATTGGCAATTTCATATAGATCAACTAACTTCTGAGTAGTGTGGTTTTCTGTTAAGAGGGAGGCACTGGACAATGAGCAAAATGGGAGCTGGGTGATAGTTTTATTTTTGAACTGTTACAGTATTTTCCAACATCGTGACTGTCCAAGTCTCTTCAAAGGTAATTGTCAATATTTTTCAGTTAATGCAAATTCTTTTATTTTCTTTTAATGCCTAATACTTTATAACTTAGAATATCCACAAAAAAGGTAAACCAAAAATATCTTATGAAAACCATTTACTTTTGCTATCCTTATAATGCCAAAGTTGTGATATTGTATGACTAGACATAATTTAAATTTATTTGTGCCATTGGAGAAGGATAAAAAAATTAATTTTGTCTTAAAAATATTACAATAATTTGTACCCTTCCATTTTATGTAGAAAGACATTGTTTTCCTTCAATAGTACTTTGATGACATTTATATTAATAAATTTGAAAAATAGAGATTTTGCACTTGGAAATTAGGAAATGTTTAATACACAAGAAGAAAAATATCTTTAAAAAATAAAGCTATGAATGAGAATCTCCATATGTTGTCTACTTAATATGGTGTAAATAATTTTGGGATTTCTAGGTTGAGTCAAATCCAAAGGTCCAGAGAATCAACCAATCAAAAAATAAAATAAATAAAAAAGGTGAAGAAGAAGAAAGAAAAACAAGTATTTAAGGTCCGGTATTATATTGTACTCATTCAGTGAAAAATAAATGGTCAAAATTAAAAATACAAAACCTCTATTTGTATATTCAAATACTATTTTTTAATAATTCACCTTTGAGACTGTTTTAGTATTAAAAAGAATTTGCTTTAAGAAATTATTTCTTTTTTTTTTTTTTTTTTTTTTTTTTTTTTTGAGACAGAGTCTCACTCTGTTGCCCAGGCTAGAGTGAGTGCCGTGGCGTTAGCCTAGCTCACAGCAACCTCAAACTCCTGAGCTCAAGCGATCCTCCTGTCTCAGCCTCCCGAGTAGCTGGGACTACAGGCATGCACCACCATGCCCGGCTAATTTTTTCTATATATATATTTTTAGCTGTCCATATAATTTCTTTCTATTTTTAGTAGAGATGGGGTCTCGCTCTTGCTCAGGCTGGTCTCGAACTCCTGAGCTCAAACGATCCGCCCACCTCGGCCTCCCAGAGTGCTAGGATTACAGGCGTGAGCCACCGCGCCCGGCCAAGAAATTATTTCTTAAGACCACTCTCTAAGCTCTCAAAATAGTCCATAAGAATCCCCTTCCTTGTCTCTCTCATGTTCTAGAGGCTGTGTACTCAAATAGCACGTACGATCAACAATGTGGGTGGGTCTTTGATCCTGGCCTGCTCTACTTTATAGACTTGACCTCATTTAAAGAGTCAATAGCTGCCAATAAGAACCACTCAAACAAGTAGAATCCAATCCAGACTCAGTCATGAGGAGACCAGAAAACACCTCTGGAGCTAATGTGTCCCTCAGTCCTGTTCTGATGACAAAGACCCAGGAAACAATTATAAACATGGAAAGGCCAAGGAGAAAGCCCATATTCCTAGCTGTGCATCTTTTCTCTTTGTATCAGCTTGGCTCCTGAGTACTGAAACAGTTTCTTAATATTCCATGTGGCATCATGAATAAAATTGTACTGTTAAGAAAGAAGACTAAACAACAAGTATAGAGCATGCAAATAGTTCTTTGCAGCCATTGTATATTTTAACAATAACTATAATTTTGAGGAATATTAGTACCCACGTAATAATGAGGGCATTGAAGCCAAGAGGATGACTTCCTTTATCCGGGATCTTGCAGAGATTATGTGGTGAACCTAAGAATTCAACTCAAATCCTGTGACTCCAAATTTGCAGTTCTTTCTATGCTGTTCTAATGTCTCTCTAATTAATCCATTTACACTGAGAGGTAAAAGATGGATAAAGATTTAAGTGCTGATTACCAAAATTACCTGGGGAACTTCAAAATATTAAAAAAGATTTCTGAACTCAAGCTTTAGATACTATATTTGGAAAAAAATCTAGGGTTTTGTAAGGTGTCTGCATTTTTTCTTTTTTAAGTTTTCTCTAAGTAACGCCACTGCTCATCCAGATTTGGGAACTTCTTTAAAGTATTGAGACAGCTTTAAAGAATTTACAAGAATATTTGCATTTTCCAAGTGAGAAAATAAATCTTTTCAAAGAAACATTTCTACTTAGAATTTTTGCATTATGTAGATGGTTTGTGAAGGTATTTTGAGGAGGGGGCACTTCCTGGCACCTCTGAAATCATGGCGTGAACAAAGATAATAACTGCTTTCTCGAAACTGTACCCTTACTTAGATAGTGCATGCATGGACCCTGATTAAATCTTAGATTTGAAAAATGAGTCAGTAGGCTGCTTATCAACTTTGGTAGAACACAGAATACAAGAAAAACGAAGCTGTTTCAAATGTTAGCTTCATCTCTGTTAGCTGCATGGACTTGGAAAAAGATTTAGCCTTTCTGGGTCTTAGTTTGTTTATGCATTAAACATACATATTCATATGTTTCTCATCAGGCTGTCCCAAGAAGAAAACAAGCTATTGTTTAGTGTTTGGCCTACTAGGTGCACAACTAGCATTCATTTTAAAAGGATATAGACTTTGCGCAGTAACTATTTGAACAACAACAACTTCTTATTTGTTCATGTATTATATTTCATCTTGTGTTCCATTTTTCTTAAAAGATGCTGTGAAAAATAACTTTCTATGAACAAATTTGGCAAAAACTGAAGAACTCCTTTTCATTGATAGATTCATAATAAGTAAGTTGAAAATCTTGAAGTGCTTCATGAAAAAATGACTTTAACCCACCATTTCTATAAACCTATGTAGCTATGGAGATCTTTTCCTCATGGGACACCTGTTAATATCCTGGAAGTGATATCCCACAAAAACACACTTTGGGAAAATATCTTCCTTTTATTACTAATGTTGTAAAACATGTAAAATTTTGTGCTTAGGCAGATTGAGACAGGGTAAAATGAAACTTCAGAGTGTACAATTTAATTATAAGTAGGTATTATACCCACGTTGTAACGAACCAGCAGAAGTGAAGTCCCTCTATACTATGAGATCCTATGTACAGCTATGGTATAGCCACTTTTTTCCTGTTTGCCTGCAGGTATGAATATGTACGTATGTGTTTGTATGAGCATGTCTTCATATGCGTGTGTGTGAATTTCTGTGTGTGCGTAGAATTAAGAATCTCTTTATGTAATTACTATATCAATTTGTGAATGATGTATGAAATGTAATTCCCTATTCAATAAAAAGGATTTATAATCACCGCTATGCTGTGTTACTCTTTATCCTATATGATAAATATAGACTTACTAAGCTTAGAAAGCCCATTAATTTAAATATCAGATCTAAGCACAAATTTAAAATAAGGTCTTTTAAACTCTATTCTATTTTCCCACATTCTCTCCTACTCCTCAGAGTTTACCTCCACTGGCTGGTATTTTCTCAGATAACCAGTTTATTTACAAAAAAACCAAAGAACTGAAAATTATGTTGCACACAAAGCAATATTTAGGTTCTTTCAACATTTGAGGCAAAGCAACAAGAGGGTTGATTTCCTCCAAGACCAACTTAGGGTCATGCTTGTTTGTTTTCCTTTACATGGGCACTCCAGCTTTCCTTAACGTCCAATTTGCTTTCAATCAGTAGGTATTTAAACTTCAGGAGAAATTCAGCCAAAATAAGCCATCCCTCTGCCAGGCCCAAAGTCTACTTTCCTCCTACTCTCTCTGGGTTTCCTCTTATAACTTTACCCTTCACTTAGTTCCATGGAACTTGCCTGGGCCTTCCAAGGGACAGTTAACTTTAGGGAGTTATTACCCATTTCAATCAAAGTGGCAGAGTCACTATTCCTGGACAAGAAGGTAATTGCTGGCAGAAAACCGAACGTAGAACACAAGCAGAACAAGCCCTCTTCTTATTTTGGTCTTGTTCATCGTGGCTTTCTACTGATTCTGAAGACCTAGGTAGCCAGGGGCAACCCCTTGCCAACAACACGCGCACACACACACACACACACACACATACACCCCTCTCTCTCTCTCTTTCTCTCTCTCCCTCATATTTTATACACACACAAACACAATGAATGCACATAATACAGACGTGATCAAATTCATAGTGTAAGAAAATCATTTTACATGGTAGTTTTAGGCCTACCTGAAACTGTGGAAAGCAAGTGCAGCTACCACTTAAGGACACACTGCTCCATGTTCCTTCCTTTTATCCCATTTTCCAAGCAATATGTCCAGATTTACCCACACCCCCATCAGTCTCCAAAACCCAGGTCCTGAACTTTCTCTTTTCTGAACACAAACCTTAATAAAAAGGACTGCTACCCACGCAGTCTATTAAATAGTACTGAAGACACTTTAACTCCCTGGAATTGGAGCATCTAACTGAAGGTACCTTGGTTTTAGTCTCTGATTTCCCCCCTCTGGCACCCCTTTCGTTTAACAGGCTCCCAACTCACCCATGGCAATCATAAGCCACAGAATTTAGGAGTGAGAAACCTTCCCTCAAGACATCCAAAAATGATTTTTTCTCATATCAAGAGCCCTTTAAAATTCTTTTTTAAAATAACACTTTGAAAAAAATAACATCTGTTTAAATCCTTTTATCATGATTTAAACACATTTTCAGTTATCACATTTTTTTCTTATTTTTTTCCTTTTTTTTTTAAACTTCTTTTTATACCTGTTACCATGGACACAATGTTGCTTGCCTCAGAGTCTAATTAAAATGGTTACTTGCTCAGCCAGGGAATTAGAGAATAATCACATGATGGGGGAGTGGCTTCGAAATCTGAGGAAACTACTGTGTAGGGTCTCTTGATAGAAATGTTTCTCCTCTATCAAAATCCTCTTTCCATTTTACAAGGAATGTTTTGGCCAATAAATTCCTAAAAAGACCCAACATATACTGTTCAGAAGCTGTCTTGCAGATTTTAATCCTCCATGCTTCTGGTCTTTGGGTAGGTTTCCATGGATTATAAAGCAAGGACCTAATATCTGTATATGTGAGGAGGGGAAGGGGAAAATTCCTTTCTTACTAAATTACTAAATATGTGATCCTGGGTCCAAAGTAGAATTAAAAAAATGTATTGACAAAGTAGGTCCCTATGTTTCAGTTCATCTTCCCATAAAATCATGATTCATTTCTTTTTTTTATAGTTGATTCCCTCATTTTGGATTAGTTTTGTTGTTTTGGTTAAGAGAAAAGTCAAATACTTTAAATGGTCAAAGCCTTTGCTTAAATTTAATTGTGATAATGGGTTTGTCTAATACATCATCATGGAAGCATGCATATGAAACTAGACAAGTCAGAAAGAATTTCTTTTATTCTTCAGTAATAGTGCTGCTTCTAAGAGCACACCATCAACAAAGTTGACTACCTGACTGCTCAGAATAGATGATAATAATGCAGAAAGTTTCCACAGTGTTCTAGCAAGAGTAAAAGTACAGTATTTAAAATTTCCAGGAATGGAGAGACTTTGCTATTTTATTTATTTTCCACAGTCTATTCACTTTTGCGATTTTTTTTTATCATGTAACATCACATACCATAAGTATAGTACTTTTCTTGCCCAGTATCTTATTAGAGATAGTTGAAAGGTGTTTTGAACATTATTTGATATGAACTCCCATCCCTTGAAATCTATCATGAGTTTACCATGAGCTTTACCTCATAATATGTTTTGATTAATCTATATTATGTTGTTATTAAATAAACTTCACAGAAACATGGAATTCCATTGATCAGTAATGCGGTAACAAGTAGTGGCAAAGCAAGTGGGAAGTGGACCAGATGGTGTGGCAGGAAGTAGGAATTCAAGGGTAATCTTAGGTGCTAATAAACTTAAAGGCACTTTGTTGAACCATCATACACCCTCTCTAATACAAAAGGGGTGGGTCCATGGTCTCTGATTTCCTTCCACCTCCAGCGTCCTGTGGTAGTTCAATTTTCTAGCAACATCTACTAATAAATCAGTCCCTCTCAAACTGCCGATAACTTGGGCTGGTAATTCAGCGTCGCATTTCCCTGAAGGATAATCGTACTCAAAGATTTGGAGAATTAGTTATGTGAGAATGTAGAAGGAAATTTTCTAGTAGACAAAGCAGAATCTCCATGAATTTTATGATGAACTATGGGATTTTACAAAACTGATTTGATTATAGTAGGCAGTTTTGGGTTCTAACCCCAAATCCTCAAATGTCCAATTCCTTTGTCATTAAGGTAAATTAAATGGAAAATGTTCAGGCTTTTTAGAGCTAAGATCTGGCCTTGTGGGAAGTACTTTGATAGTCTATGGTTGCCAAATATATTCTATAAGACTTTAGCTGGTAAATATTGTTTGACTAACTTTATTTGAGTTTGTCTCATTTGTATTTCCCATCAAAACTGGTGGTTTTCCATTGAAACCCATTGCTTATGCCTTTAGACAGATACTTAACGCTATTGAAAATAAGAAACTAACTTACCATAGTTTTCCTCAAGCAAAGCCACAGTTTTTACATTGAGCTATAGGAAAAAAGAGAGACAAAAAAATAAAATTTGCTTCTCATTTAACACCTAAATTGTTTCTCCTTTGACCATTCTGCTGGCTGTTTCATCAAACAATATACCAATGCCTGAATGAATAATCCCTGGTCTCTCCCACACATAGCTGAGAACCCACAGAGGCAGGAAAGGTCTCTGTAAGGATGCCAAATGACTCTGGCTTAACTAAGGGACCAAAAAGGCAAATATTTCCAGAAAACCAAGGTTGACCTTAACCTCGGTACTTTGAGAATCAATTTTAAAATGTGAACAGAATTCAATTCACTTATTTCTAAATCTATTCTTGTATGGTTAATAAGGACATAGGAATATGGAAAAATAATATATCACCTATATTTTCTTGGTTGTATTAAACATATACTGAATTCTTATTTAATTAATCACTTTGGTATGTTTAAGTTTCACATTTAAATTAAGATGAATTCAAACTTTTGAAAATTAAATTTAATATAGTTTCAAAGCAAAAGACCATGCCAAATCTAAAAGGTGCTATAATTCACTTCAGGGTCCTTCCAATTTAAATAGTATTCATTAATTGAAAAACAATATTTAGTAAGCTCTATGTGTCAGGTGCTGTTTTATGTGGTTTAGATACACTAAGGAAAAAAAGAGACAAGCACTGTTCTCTCATGGAGTGTGTATTGAGAGAGACAGGTGATAAATAAGAAAATAGGTAATTTCAGAGAACAATAATATTTGTGAAAAAAATAAAAATAAGTTGGACAAAGCTCTGTTTCTTTAGCTTGGAAGTTTGTGAAGGTGAAATTTAAGCTGGTAATAGAATGACAAAGGGAAGCAGAGCTTGTGAAAGTCTGAGAAGGGAAATCCCAGGGCCCTGAAAGTCAGGGTCAGGACTTTGAATTTCTCTGCATTAGGTGGGATGCTGCTAGAGGATTCCTGGCAGTGGAATGACAGAATGATCATGTTTATATCAGCTAATGTTCACTCATCAGTCAGATCTCAGTCCCAAATATCACTTCCTCCAGGAAGCCTTCCTTAGTCAACTATGATCCTCTGTTAGATGTCAGGCACTGAGACACTTTCCTCAATTGCATTTGGCACATTATAACATTTGATTTATTTGTCTGCTTATTTTAGCAAATATCTGTTTTCCACTAGACTCTGGGCTTCATGAAATTAGGAACTTTGCCCTTGTTCATCCTGTATATCCCTGCTCCTAGCACAGTATCTCAACAAGCATCTGTTGAGAAAACAGATGAACCATAAATTAATAAATGAATCACAGATTGAGTGAAGGAATTGAAGATTTTGAATTTTAGGAAGTATTAATATTGAATACTTCATAGGCATTGAAAAATACAAAGAAATTTAGGTAAGCTCATTTCTTCTTCTTTAATATGTCTGAGTTATAATGAGGAAAGACAGTCTGAACGTAAAAACCAAATCAGCCTTGGTCTGGAGCCAAGGGCACAGATATAGACTACATTGATATGTATATATATATTCTTTTCTATTCATTTCTTGGTGACCAGATTCATCAGACAATAATTTTCATAAAACCTATGTTTAACTAAAAACTCAGTATGTCCCATATCTATCTGCCTAGAATGATTTTACTCTTTGTTTAGATTAACAAATCTCTGATATTTCCAAGTGAATAAAGAAAAGATGGGATAACATATTATACTTGCTCTTTTTTTCTTTATAGCTGGTAAGTCTACATTGCTGTAGGAACAGTTCTGCTCATTTAGTGGACAAAGAATTTGTTCTTAGTTCCACTCTCATAGGAAGGAAAAACAAAGACTTTAGCCAGACTACGATACAGAGGCAACTTGCTCTACAGTAATAAAGAACATGGTAAAAGCCAGAATGCATGGTGGAAGCACAGAGGAGGGATATAAAGGATGGTTTGAGATAAGACAGATGTTAGACCATGCAAAGTCTTGCAGATGAAAGATTTTCATCTGTATCCCCAAAACAATGGAATGTTACAGAGGAAGAGAATGAGAGAGATAATGATATTGTCAATTTCTTATTTTTAAAACACTAGGAAAGCCCCAGTGATGAAAGAGAAAGGGGAATACACTAAATAAATATTTAAGAGGCAAAAGCTGTTGGTCTTAGTAATATGTTGGGTGGAAGTGGGAGTAAGGGCAGTGTCAAGAATGACCACTAGATTTCTTCTGAATTGAATTAGATGGTGGTGCACTTGACTGAGATAAGGGCACTGGGAGAAAAACAAATTTGATGAGTTTTTTTTTTTTTTTTTTTTGGTTTTGGTTTTTTGACATGATGAAATTGAGTTCTCTCTGGAACTCATTTGTAAAATTGAAATAGGCAATTAGATAGAAGGATCTAGAATTCAGAAGAAAGTAATAGAGATACACATTTGAAAGACATTGTCTTATGGATAATAATTGAAAGATGTTTTCCTAAATAAAACTTCCCAGGAAGAAAGAACACAGGGAGACGAAGGCCTGGTATTTTCTTGAGGAACTTTACAAAGAATTAAATCAGCCAAATAAGCCTGCCAAGGAGACAAAGAAGAAGGTAAACCAGGAAACTGTGTTGTCATACAAGCAAGAGGAAGAGAATGAGCCAGTTATGATATAGTTTTAAAATTTTTCATCTCTTTAATAAATATGTACTAAGTACTGTATTATGATATTACTATAGGTGCTAGAGATTCAAAGAAAAGTAAAACACAGTCTGTAACAACACAGCTTTAATAAAAACCTAAGCAGTTCTCTTAAGATAATCAAGTTTGAAAATAGCAAAGTTGATACCAACATAATCAAATCAAAATGATTATTGATTAAATGTAATGAATTAAATAAAACATATATGTTTTATTTCACATGATTTCTCCATCTTTTTATTTGAGAATGCATTATTTGACCGGTAAAGAGAAGATTGTAGCTTAAGAAAACATTATACTACTTTGACCTTTTTGATATTCTATATTTTGATTGGCTGGATTGGAATATCTTATCATGTCCATCCAAGTAAGGGCAAGACTGTAAACACTATGAACTTGACTAGTCAGCCAATCAAATTATAGAGTGCTGTAAAGGTCAAAGCAATCCAAAATGCTACTATAATTTACATAACATATGTGTAGCATTACAAGTCCAATATTTCATCTTTCAGACAAGGATTGAACAAGAACATAAAAAGGCATAACCAGGAATGTATTCCTCTGACAATAAATAGTAGCAGAAGTGAAAAATATTCTTTGAAGAAAATTTTCTTGAGATTTCCAACATTGTTACCAAATTAAAAGAAAAATCAATTAGTTATTAGTAGGAGTGGGTTCAAGGCAAAAAGTAGGATATAGGAAGTCCACAGAGAAGTCCCAAGGAAAAGGCGGTGAAGCAAGGGATAAATTGGTCTGTAAGTTGGGAGACCTAGTTTCTAGTCCCTATTATGCTACTAAGAAATTATAAGACTTGAGAAAGGTATTCGGTTTCTGGATACTCTTTTCTTATTCATGAAGGATGAAATATATTCATAATTATTGATTTCAATAATACTAGGAGCACAGTCTGTCATTCTTCTTTGTCCCCACGTTTGTCTAAAGATCTACATTTATATAGAAGATATATGGTATGGGTATAATTCCCATAATCTTAATAATTATGAGTCTCTAAATTCTGGTCAGAGAAAGATTCAACAGCAAGGTAACAGGAGACTCTACACATTGGTGCTAAAAATGACAATGACTCATATTAAAAAAAATTTTAAATCATCTTCAAAAACCTGCCTAAATAGTGCAGGAAAAAGTAGCTGCTGCTATTCCATTCCTTTTGCTTTACTTTTTCTAGGCAGAATGTAATCTGCTCTGATTTTTCCATCCTTTCCATGCAAATATTGATATTGAAATAAACATTCATTAAAATGTTGAGAAGGCAGGGAATGAAGTGGATTTAGTATATATATTTTTTAAACTTATACTTTCTAGGTTAATCATAGAAATAGTAAAGACTAAAAATTCAAAAGTAACTTGTAATATCATAAGTTATGCTAATGCTGAAGTTAAGGTTCAGAGGAATAATACATTTTCCTTGAAAAGTTACTTAACTTTACATGCTCATAATTTCTCAAGCCCAATCAAGAGTGAAAGTATTGAGCCCTAAATGAGAAAACCCAGTCAGCTATTTTTACAAAACAAAATTGTGAAAAAAGGACATTTAAAATTACACACCTCTTTCTAATTACTGATAATGACTACCTGGTGAACAATAAATACTTTACAAATGTTTAATACATGTGAGACAAAATATATTTGCAAGAGCATATTCAGAATCTCTTCTTGGTCTTTTTATTTTGCATTAAATATATTGTGTTTTGAAAGTGAATAAGCAAATGTGGTCATTTTAAAGTTTGTGATTATTTCTCATGCAATATTAAATCTATTGAACAAGAGGATAATCTCAGTACTTCAATCTTTACAACTGAAATATATATAATTTCTTTCAAAAACTGTAGAAAGTATCCAGAATTTCTAAAATGTAAAAATTAAAACAGTTGAAATAAAAGAAATTTACCTACAGTAAGATGTATATATGGAAGCATATTTAAAAGGGAATAGAAAATAATCTCCAGCGAATGAATTTTTAAGAATTGCTTGGCATGAATGTTTTCTGTGATTTTAGGAAAAGAAACATCCTTGACTCACTCAGTTAATGAAGAGTTGGAGTAACCAGTGAAAAGATGACTAATGCCTTAAATATTAATACTTTTCAAAATATAGAGGACCTTTGAGATGATCCAATAGTGCAATTATTTTATTTTACAGATTAATACATTTAAACAGGGAGAAGCTACGTGACTTGTTCAAAGTCTCACATTTGATTAGTTGCAGAGTTCAAAATATTCCTAAGACTTCATATATCACTCAGGATAAAACCATGATTACAATGGCCTCCAAAGCAGTGCCAGTCAGGGTCCTAGTGTGAATTTGATGGTACATGCAAGGGTTTAACTAAGAAGAGTTCAATAATGGGTCGGTTTACAGAGGTGTAGGAAGGATTAGAGAAAAGAATGATGGCAGTAAAGCACCCAGACAATAACAGTAACGAGAAGCCTCTATCACTCCTAGATATGAAAGGAAAAGAGGAATGAAACATTGTTGCTAGAGTTCATAGAGAGCTTGGGGCCATGGATGAAGGACCATCTGACAGAAGGATCTGACTGGGTTTACAATCATTGATAGAATTGAGGCAATGCAGGGAGGAGGCAGGGGTGGAGGAAATATTCCATCCTCCCTTTTTCGTTCTTGCAACCTCCTGTGGTGCCTCCATTTGGGAAAATCAAGTCAAGGTTACAGGGGTCTAGGCAATGCAGTCCATAGAGGTCAGCCTCCCAGGACTCAGAGCTTTGAGGAGAAAGTTGGCAAAAGGATCTGAGATGTGTAAATGGCTCTTCAGGACAATGATTCTTATGCCCTGTTTTATCATTTTACCATCTATTAAAACTGTACAGAAAAACTCCAAAGCCATTGCAACCCAATTGATTAATTACTCCATACGTAGGTATGTATTGGTTATCACTGCTAGAGATACACTCGCAAATGGGCATGTTGGTGTCTTTATAAATTTATGGGCTTCAGTCCCATGTGGATGTTCCATGACGTCTGGAACACTAGTCAGCCTGCTTTCTCATTCCCCACAGTGACTATTTTCATTCTTCCTCAGTCTCATCGTAGTTCTGACCAAACTCCTGCCCATCTTGCCAACAAATGATTTTACCACCTTGTTCATAGAGAAAATAGAAGTTATCAGATGGAACCAGGGGAGGCTGTGAGCCAAGAGGAAAGAAGGATTTGGGACTAGTTCTTGCTGGTTTCCATAACAAATTATCACAAGTTTAGTGGCTTAAAACAACACACATTTATTAGATAACTGCTCTGTGGGTCGAAAGTCAAACATGGGTCTCACTAGGCTGAAATCAAGGTGTCAGCAGGGCCCAGTTCTTTTCTGGAGGCTCTGGATAAGAATCTGTGACCTTGGCTTTTCCAGCTTCCAGAGGCAACTTGCATTCCTTTGCTTGTGGTTCCCTTTCTCCATCTTCAAAGTGAGACAGTGCATCTCTCTGAGCCTTCTCTTGCTAACCACAGCTAGGAAAGGTCTACTTTTAAGAACTCATATAATTAGCGTGGGCCCACCTTGATAATCCAGGATAATCTCTCATTTCAAGGCCTGTACTCATGTCTGCTCCATTCCCTTTTTCCTAAAAGGTAACATATTAATATTTACAGCCTTCAGGGGATAAGGGGATGGACCTCTTTGAGGGGCCATTATGCTGCTTACCACAGGTTTGGAGAACACATTGCATTGTATATGCCACAATTTTCTTCAAATTTCTCTCTAAATGTGCAGCATTTTTCTCCTTTATAGTCAAACTTATGAAATGTTTTCTCTATTCTCAGTCTTCATTCTCATTCACTTCTAAAACCAAAATAATTCAGACTAGCAACTTACCACTCCCTGAAACAGATTCTTTCAAAGTTACTAAGGTCTTCTCTTTGCTGATAAACCAAAGGAACATTTTCAGTTCTTATATAATTGCATTGGCTACTATTAACCTACCTTGCTTAAAATGCTCTTTTCTCTTGATTTTCTTGATTTTTCTATTACCTTTTCTTTCAGCTCCTTCTCAATCTCCATTAAGATTGTTGTTTCCCCTATTCATTCATAAATATTTTTACTTTTGCTCTTAGGTACCTATATATGATATGAGACATTTCACAAACTTGTACAAAAGATGCACGCTTTTATTTCATACTAAAGATCCCCTACCCAACTCAGCTGGATGTTTGATATCACCCTCTTGTGGTCTTCCTACATTTCCATTTCCTGCCTAATCCAGAATTGCATAGGGACTAATATTTGTTGAATAATTATGTGGATAATATTTTCATATAAATAACCTCATTTTCTTTTTGTTTGTTTCTTCTTTTTTTCCCCTCTTCTGTTGGAAGGGAAGAAGAATCAAAATGAGATTTTAGGTAAAATCTCAACCACTCCCAATTTTTACCCTTCAGGGGATGTTCTGTCTCCAAGAATAGAGTAGACGTGGAGGTGAATAGGGTTAGCAATTATGGCCCCTGTCTTCAGTTGAGTCACTCACTCAAGAATGTGGAGGCAATGCACACTCTGGGAAGAACACTGGGACTTTAGCTCTCAGGTATGGCTTTGTTGGTAAACCTCCCCAGCTTCAGTTCTGAATAACCATAAAAGAAGTTTCCTCCTCACTTTGCATGGAGTATGGCAATAGAAGCAGAGAGAGTAAGGTCCTGAAACCTTTGGGCAACCATGTGGTGAGGAAGAACCTGCCCACCCTGCACAGAAGCCCGCCAAGGGCTTAGCGTCCACCTTCTACCTCCTCACAACTTGCCCTCTCATTTGCTTGCTCTTCTCTCTCTCTGTCTCCCTGCCCCCATTTCCCTTTCATTTGTTCTCTCTCTTTGTTATCTCATTCATTTTTCCTCAGTTCCCCTCTCTTCTCCTCCCACTTTTTCTCATTTCCCTGCTTTTTCTTTTTCGCTCTCTCCTCTTTCTCCCTTTCTGAGAAAAGATTCAGTTTTGGTTAGCATTTGGTATGAGTCGTGGTTTCCCTGACCTGGTTAAGCCATCCTTACTATGAAGTTCATCCAGCAGTAGGGTAACTCCTTTAAAAAATGCAGAATAATGACAGGACTAAGCGACCCCAAAAGCTGCACTGTCAGGGGCTGACGAGCCAACTGGACATCTTAACTTGAATTTAACATTTTAAAAATATGTGCACCTCATCTGGAAAACATATCAAATTTCTAGTAAAATGTTTTAATATTACTTGGTTATATGTTAGAGGATTTAATACTTCTTACATATTTTGTGTGGATAGCATGAAAACCCAAACCAAATAAAACATAGTGAAAAGCCTACACTGAACTGTTGAAATGCAAGTCTATAGCTATTCTCTTTCAACAGAGGCATTTGAAGAAGCTATTTCCAAACTACACTTGTGATTTGGCCCTGACCATTATAATTAAGGAAGTCATCCCTTAAGCAAAAATCCACCACCTTTATTATATTTTTATCTCTTCACAGAATTTTTTCATGCTTAGAAAACACCTTCTATGTTTAATGTCTGTCTCCTCCATCTTTAAAGAAAGATGCCTGGAAAGAAGGAAATTGTCACATTTCCTGCTATGTCTCTGGCACCTAGTATAGTGCCTGGCCCATGACAGAGATGTACAAGTTAAGATCACCCTCCGGCACTCAATCTGAAAGCTTCTGGCAGGAAGCTGAATGAAATAGATGTTTCATGAGGTCTTCATGAGTTGACAAAGTGAATGGGATTGAGAAAAGGGAAGAAATTTATTGAGAGTTCATCAGAAAAACATCATCCTTTCAGTAGAAGTCAAGACTCAAAATGCTGATTCTATACTTCCTAATATGCAACAATTCAGCATTTAAGAAACTTACAAATGGCAGATGCTTCCTTCATACCCCTGAAAGACACTAGGCTTGTCATAGAGAGAAATGAAAAAAGAAAAGTTATTTATTTGTACATTTTCTACAATAGTAAACTTAGTATTTTTATTTTTTCATTCATATATATATATATATATATATATACTATAAAAATAGTTCTTATCAAGTATAAGGTACACTATTAGACTGGAGGATTACACATATCTTCACCCTTTAGAGAGTGTGATTATTTTGGAAACATTCTCTTTAAACCTGATCTTTTTATATATTTAACTTGAATGGTTGAGTTCCTGTTTCTAGAGGCCCAAAGAAGTACTATGGCCCTGAAGGTCCTGCTAAGGCCCCCATCCTCATTTTGCTTTTGTCAATTTCTTAAACTCCAAACTGTCTTAAACACCATAGGGCACATGCTGTTTCCCCAGACAGGAGACTCTTTCTTCAAATCTCTGCTAACTAACTCTTGCTATTTCTTCAGATATTAAATACTCATAATTGCTTAAGGAAAAATGGACTTGTCCTCCCTCACTAGATCAAATATGTTATGATATGCTCCCAGTTTACTACACAAATTCCTATTTTAAACACAGTGGCTCTTTTATGATTATTACTGTGATTGTTTGACCAATGTCTGTCTCCACTACTAGTTTGAAAGCTCCAAGTGGGCATAGAGAGTGCTGAAAAAATATGTGTTTGGAGAATGTGTAAGTGCAAAACTACCAGGTTGTATTTACTAACTGTAGATCTTGTGAATGCTGCTCAGTTTGAAATTCTAGATTTAGTCCATTTAACAGCAACAATTCAAAGGCAACCAAAAAAACAAAAGCCAAAAACAAATAAATCTCTTATGATAGACATCTTACCTTATGTCATAGTTCAGAGAGTAGATTTTTAATTTTGTCATGAATGTTTGGTCTCATATAAATATGGCAATGGTCTGTATCATATATCTGTTCTTCAGTTCATTTAATTTTTTTAACTTTTTCTTAATTTGTCCATTCTTTCTCTCATCCCTGAACTAACACCTAAAGACTAGAAATAGTAGAAATCAATAATGAGGCATAATTTCCTTTTAATATTCATTTAAAGTCCAGAAGTCATTCCTTCATTCATCTACTAACACATTCAAAAAATCAAATATTTATCTAGCACCTAGAATACGAGAGAACATATGGGATACAAAATGTCTTGATAAACCAAATACATAGAAACTTCTTATTTTTAAGCAGATCTTGATTTCACATAGAATTTATAATAATTGCATAAATAGCTGCAATAGAAGACCAATGGGATAAAAGTCTTGCTAGTTGTTTAAATTAAGTATCAGGGAATTTCACAAGAGATCATTGCTAGTAGGGGTTATAAGTAAAGAGAAGGTATCAAGAGGGTAGTATTTGCATTGTGCATTAAGTAATTGGAGGGATATTGTTTGGTTAAAAAAATTTCAGTCAGAGAGAATGACATTAGTAAAGGTGAGGAGGCCAATGGTCTCAATGGTGGATCACAAAGAATCCAGTTTAACTGCTATAACTCTGGAAGACAGCGCTGGAGAGGACAGTTGAACTCCTTTGCCAGAGGCCTTGAATTAAGTTGACTGGATATCCCAGCTGGCCTGTGATTGTCCCACTTCATACCTGCTGTCCCAGCACCAGCACCGGATCTGGTTTGCCATTTGAAAATATTGTCTCCCAAATAGTTATAAATGGAACCACCTTACAAGTCTACCAAATATAAAAACCAATTCAAACAAATGAATATTTCTAAAATTATATAATTTTATAACTTTAGTGCCCTGTTTTGCTAACAAATAAGTCTTACCTTGGAAGACAAATTGTATAATAACCCCACCAGCAAAGGTCTATAGTTGTTTATTAGAAGTGAGACAATGAGAAAATAACCCCTTATTTTCCTCATAGCATAATATACTACAATGTATCTTGTGAATTAAATGTAAAAATGTAGAACATTGCTATAAAAGATAAAATAGAACCGACATATGTTAGTTTTCTGCCTTTCTTCTTAACTAAAGGAATCTAAGTTCCCTTTTATCAACTATTTTTTCAAATCCATAAATATAATCATTTTATGTGTAGCATATTTTCTAAATAACTTATGCTGCATTTATAAAAATGGAGTTCTATGGTCAAATAAATTTGGATAAAAGCATATTTTATCATCCTCTTAAATAAAATCTTGGGTAAACTTATTAGAGATTCACAATGAACATTAAAGACTTTGAGGTATTCTGCAGAAAACAAATTTGCTTAACATTGTATAACCCCATTTACCAAATGTATTAGAGCATAGAATCCTTTTATCAGTAAAATAGAAAGACATCATGTAGGGAAAAATATGTATCCCAAATTATTATAGGAACTATTGTGGGACTTACTCCAAGGTTGATTTCTATTAGTGTAAATAATCATTTAATTAGAGATATTGGTACGTAGTCATGTATGCAGGTGATTAGCATTTTATTTCTCTATATTCCAAGCAGTTGAGAGTTTTTGTTAGGGGAGGTGGCAGATAGGATAATTCATTTCTAGACTTTAAGGATCTTAACACAATTAAGCCAAAGTGCATTCAAAGTATAGTTTATCTCACCCCCTGCTCTCAAGGAAGTGAATATCTAAAAATCCTCCAGAACTGATAGCCCTTTTCATTTTTCTCGGATACATAAGCAGGAAAATTTCCAGTTGCCCAATCAGCCCTTTCTGGTGGCAGCCCTTTCCAGGGCAGCCCTTAATCGAGATGTTTTTGCTAGAGTCCAACTCAACTCTCTACTGTTTTGATTCGAGTGTATTCTTTTGTGTTTGGTCTGTCACAGACACTCAGAACAACTGCTGAGCATCCTTCTCATAAATGTTTCATATACTTGACGACAGTATTTATCCCTTAGTTTCCGCATATTTGGATTTTATTCAATATCTTTTTGGTTGATGTGGAAGAAAGGGAGATGGCACTTATGTTTCATACTCCACATTGCTGCCAGATCTTTCTAAAACACAAATTGATAATGTCAGTCCTTGCTTATGATATCCTAGTGATTTCCCACTCCCTCCAAAGTGAAGCCCAACCACCATAACAAAGGCCAAAAGACCCCTCGTCTTCTTGCTTCTGCCTCACTTTCTGTCTGAATTCTTAATAATCACCTACTTCCACTGCAATCCCCGACACACCAGAATAATGTATGTCATATGGCTTGCTGTTTTAAAACTCCATCTTTTTGTGTTTTGTTGTTTTCTCTGCCAAGAATGCCCTTTCTTGCCTTCTTCAGATTAATGACTACTCATGCTATAAGGCTTTATTTAAATAACAATTAAATTAAATGGTTTGTGTGCCCACCAGCACAGTCCTTCACTCCTTCTATGCTATTCCGTGTTTGTGCTGACTTCTTTTGTTCATCTTTCAACATTGAAGTATAATTATGAATTTGCCTACATTTTTCTCCCATTGCACAGTACAATGTTGAGGATAGGGTATGGTTGAATCATGAAATCTAATAAATGGTAAATGATACAGGTAAAAGGTGCATTTTTTTTCATGAAACTAGAATTCCAGGGCTAGGTAGTGCTGGGAGAGTACTGCAGCTCATGAACACCAACAGGAAATTGATCCATTCCCGCAGCCCGGAGGCCTCCATCCTCATCCTGATTGCCTAGTGGTCACTTCTTTACCTCCAGGTGTCACATCCACAAAACTGACAAGAAAAAGAAGAGAAAAGAATAAAGGGAAGAAGGAGTTAGGTCTGGCAACAGATTTCCCTAAAATACCTAGAAGACCTCCACTCACATCTCATTGCCAGGATTACATCACATACCTGCACCCTTATTATAAGAAAGTTTGGGATGGTGAGTGTTTTGGAATGGACATCATATTCTTCCCCCCTTAAGAAAATAAAGGTTTTGTTAGCAAGGAAGAAAGGTAGATGGTATAGGCAACTAGCAGGGTTTGCTACACAGACTTTGCCTTCAGTGCCCTTAATTATACTTATCACATACTAAGCGCAACTGCTCAATAGTTATTAAATAAATGAATAATAAAATGACTAAGTCTGCTTTTTAAAGCTACATTTTTTCTAATTTAATTTTCCCCAAAACATCTGTGTGTTTTCCACCAAGTGTTCATAGTTTTTAAGTAATTAATAGTTTCTGGCTTTTATTCTTCCTTTCTTTAGAATTTGAGTAAGATAACAGGGCCTTTTTCTTCTTTTTTAGCCTACCTTCTTCTTAACCTTGCAAAGTGAAGACTTTGAACAAATAAATTATCTGTGCAATCATAATTAAAAATGTTAATTTTAAACTTTTTATTGAAAGAATACATTTTTATCATTTGATGAAGTGGCAGTGACATTGTCTTATATCTAAAAAAAAAAAAAAAACCCTCAAAAATTTAGTGTAGTAATATTAGTTTCTGAGATTCTAAGTGTCCCATAGAACACATTATTACTTTTCTTGTATAATCTATCACTTATATTTATTAAAACAAAAAAGTAAAGTGTATATATATATATATACACATACATATATTATAAAATACACCCATTTAAAGGCAATACTTGCCTGGGCCAAAGAACACAATGAAGGTAATTTTGCTCTGTTTCTCACTTTCATCTTCTTTTAGCAATTCTCCCTAATCTGATTTATTAAAACAAAAAAAATTTTTTCCAAATGCTTATTGAATATCTCTTATGGGCCAGACACTGCTCTAAGTGCTTAGGATACATTAGAGAATTTATGAATGAAATATATATGTATATGGGATAAATGCACTTTAGATCATTTTCATATAAACAAACACCTATATAGGTCACTTTGACCTTTCACATTAGTAAACTCAATGACCAATTCTCTATTCTAATCTTACTTGAACTATCAGCAATGTATTTTTTTTCCTCCACACCCACCCCTATCAATCAGCAATATTTTGACACACGGTCAATCACTACATGTATTTTTCAACACCACACCCTCTACACATGGCTTCCAAGACACTACATCTTCTTGGAATCATCGTGCCACGCTGTTTACATCTTCTCAGTCTGTCCTTTGCTAGTTCTTTCTCATCTATCAAATTCAACAAGGTCTCCAAGATGGAAGCCTTAAGACTCTTTTTTTTTTTTTTTTTTTTTTTTTTGCTTTTGCTTTATCTACTTTTTCCAGGTTATTTTTATCTAATCCTATGGCTTTAAATACTCTCTATATGATGACAACTCCACAAGTTGTATACTCCGAACTCCTGTCTTATACATTCAACTTTCTACTTAATATGTCCGTTTGAGTGTTGATGAGTTGTCTGAGACCTAATGTAAATGAAATCAGATTCCTAATCCCTGTTCACCTACACCAAACCTTCTTTTTCCATAGTAGTTCTCACCTGAGTAAATGGCAATTCATTCTTTTTTCCAGTGATTCAGGCCAAAATACACATACTCTTTCTTAATCCTTTCTTTCTCTCACACTCAACACCTACCCATCAGCAAATCTTATCAGTTTTAACTTCAGATAGTCAGAGTCCAACAATTTCTCATTATGTCCATTACTACCACTTTGGTCTAAGCCATCAATATCATTTGCCTGCATATTTGCAAAAGTTTTCTAATTGATACCATTATTGCAACCATTGCTCACTACTGCCTACTTTCAACATGGCAGTCAGAGTGATCATGAAGAAAATGAATCACATGATGTTACTCATTGTTTTAAACTTTTTGAGTAATGTACCTCTCACTCAGAGTAAAATCCAAAGCCCTTATAATGTCCTGTGTGCTTTCATACTGTTATATTTCTGACTTTGCCTGCTATGATGACTCTAACCCTGCTCTGGGGATATTGGCCACTTTCTTCTTCCTTTATCTGCCCAGGATTTTCCACTTTAGGGCCCTTCTGCTTATTGTTCCTTCTCCTGGAATTATTTCCCCTAGATATCTACCTGGTTTCTTCCCTCATTTTCTACATTTTTCTGATTAAATGTCACCTTCTCAATGATGCCCTGATGATCCTTATAAAGTAACCAATGACTATCCCACCTTGAACCTGAAACTCCCTATTTTTCTTATTTTGCTTTTTTTTTTTTTTTTTTTACCCACTGGATTTATTAAAATCCCACCAACCAACCAAATATATATTTCTGATTTGTTGTTTTTTATTGTCAGTTTAGCCACTCTAGAATGTAAATTTCCTGATGGCAATAATTATATCTTTTTTGTTCATTTCTATATCCCCAGCAATTAGAATAGTACTTGGCATACGGCAGAGACTCAGTAAATATTTTTATTTAATAAAAATTAATGAATAAGCCAAAGAAAAATATATAGACAGCATTATAATGTTTCCTTAATAAAAACAATAGAACAATCTTTTAAGTTCTGAGTAAGCATTTGATTTATGCTCATTAATGATTCAAATCAAAAGACATCAAAAGTCTGTGAATTCAAATGTTTCATATAGCTTACAGGCTACATTTTTCCTTTATTACTTGACTAAGACTCAGGTTTATAGCAATGTACAGAAATAGAATCTGTATCTATTAATAATAAAAGAGAACAATCAAAGAAACTAACTAAATATGTCTTTTCTCCTTATATGTGTCTATCACAGCTGAAATACCACTTTAGTTTCTATAGTCTCATAGGTTATAATTTTCTTTTATCAGAATCAGGATGTTCTAAATGGCTCCTTATAGATGATGAGAAGGCATTTGCAGATCATTTAGAACACCTTACGAAGATAAATATACGTTAAATTATTTTCTTTTTAAAACTTACATTGAAGTAACCCTCAAAGACCAGATAATAATTACTCTTAGTAACAAATTAAACTATCCCCTACTTCTTTTAAATTTAAATATGGTCTAAATGGAAAAAAAATGAAACTCAGAGAAAGAAATAACTTCAAACCTGTCGATTTACACGTCTTGGTAAGGAGATTTCTCTTTTAACATTTGGGGAACAAAATTACATTGAACAAAAAAGCCACTTACATTTCTACTCATTCCACTTAGCATGTAATAACCTTGGACAGATACTGGTGTTTTCAGCTTCCACACAGAAATCAGAAACTAAAGAGATAGAAGAATTTGGATGTGAGGAACTTCAAGATGACCTCTTGTTTTTCTTCTCAAATGCTCTTTTTGTCAAACAATTCAACCCACACAGAATTGTGAAAACATGATGCAAACTCCTCTACTTTGTTCATTTTTGTAAATTGCAAACATTTTTGTAATTTTTTGCTTATGTTTTACTTTCCAATTTCCTTCAGGTTTTCCTCATTCCATTTATTAGTCACCTTTGTCCCACCCACAGCTAGTGGGACAAATGTGACAAGAACAGTTGTTTACTGCAACCCTATAAATTCCACTTATGAATGGGGCCCAGTATACTGGTGTTGTGGCATTACAAAGTGTTCTCTGAAATTTCCTGATTTATTTTCTCTTCAGTGCAACTAGCAATTGATAAAGAGAAGGAGGGAGAGAGAGAGAGAGAGAGAGGGAGGGAGGGAGAGGCAATTCCAACAGTTAGTTCACTCTGAATGCAAAGTCCAGGCATTTTAATAAGAGGTTTGTTTCAATTGCTTTTAACTCTTTCTGAAATGTCATACTGATCTCTATATATACATAGGCATGCATACACACACACACACACACACACACACACATAGAGATATAAGAAAAAAATGATCAACTCCCATGTAATATGAAATATAAATAATTGCAGGGGATCTAACATCTGGTTTAAAAGATTATTTTAAACAAAAATATGGAGAGCCTCATCATCATCATTATTCCATGACATAGGGCCCCAGTGGGGTAGGTGGAGACAGCTGAGAGGAGGGAGACAGAGAAGATTTATTGACATAGGAAGAGAGAAATACATCTAGACTAATAAAGCAAGAGGTTTAGACCACTGAGTCCAAAGAGCATGACCAGCTTGCCTCTATGTGATTTCTTAACTGAATTGTCTAGAGATGCACAGACTTGCCTAGGTAATAATGGCCCCTCCTCTTCCCAATGTCAGAAATGAATAAAATCCCTTTATTTTTGAGATTTTCACAGAAGCAAGCAACAGAAAGGGCCAATCTCTATTGTGCTAAGGAATCTGAAAAATATTTAAAAAAATTAATCATTTATACAGTTATTAAACACTAATATTGGAAATATAAGTAAAATAAATGTGCATTAGTCCAAATTATTCACTTTGAAGATGCTGCACGGTGTCAAATTCGTCCACACTCTCAGAATCTTTGATGAGCTTCTAGGGTCCTTCTGAAAGGACGGAGCCAGATGTTCTCTTTATAGCTGTTTAAGATCCTTTATTCTGGAATGTAGGGAGAATTTTTATAACCTTTCCCACACAAACAATATCTCCTTTTAAAATCGAGTGTGAATTTAGTCAAAAAAATGTGCCCATTGAGGCAACTAAAGTCTTCAGAAATTTGACCTTTCCCCAGGTCATAACCAGGCCTGAGAAACAATTAAACTGTCAGCTTTCTGAGAGCAAAGACTACATCTTCTAGTTTATAATCTGCCCACAACCTATACAGCATGCTGCACACATTTTTGAAAAATGTGATTGAGAGCTAATTGTTTCCAGGATAGCCACATAAAACAAACTTCTTCTAGGACATCACAATTACCAGTGTCTTATTTAGAACATACTGAAAGCCTGGAAATACTGGTACAAATGGATCTCAGGCCAAAATGGAACAAAACAAAATCTCTTTCTTCTCCAGTAAGATCTGCACCTACAGAGCCAAGCTGGAACCAACATCTGCAAGACGTTGGAGTAGACATGGGAAGGTCTTACTCTTGTTCAAATCTCTTGAATTTGGATTTCTGGGTTACTTACAGAACTGATGTGGAACATGACATGATTTCAGGGAGCTGGAAAGACCTTCACTGGCCTTCCCAAATATTCTTCCACCCCCAGCCTTCTCTTTTTTGACCGCTTTCTCACACCTAAAGCTATTTAATAGAGACAGCATGTATGTTTTTACACTTTTTCTTTGACTAAACTATTCTTGCCTCCTTGAAACCCTGCTGAATAAACTGCCATCAGAAGAGAGAAAGTGTTGTATTCTATGCACCTCTTTAGACTTCAATTCCTTTTTCAGAGTTGTGAAGGAGGTAAGATAATCTATTTCAATTCACTTCAACAAATACTTGTTGAGTGACTCTTTCTATGATTGTTTTGGGGATATAGCAAAACCAAAAACAGTCCCAGTTTTCAAGGAAACATAATTCGCTGAATGAGAACTAGAATTACAAATAAAAGATCATGTGAATAAAAATAATGAGCATAATCTCAATTACATTTAATTCAATTTTATCTACTTGCAAATGTGGAAACTGAGGCTTAGAAAGTTAAGTGACTTCCCCAAGATGCCAAATAGTTAAAGACAAACTTAGGTCTATTACTCAGGTGTACCAGAAAGAAAAATACATGATGATGAACAAAGAATTATTTTACTTATTGTCAAGTTTCAAAATGCATTTACATAGAGAGTATTTTCCTTTTATGATAGTGTATTGCTACAATAGTTATTTGGCCACCAAGGAATATTTAAGACTTTACAAAATATTTTTCATATTCTATGTGCTCTAGAAATATCTATGCCAAATAAATTAGTGAATCACTAAAATTAATGTATTTGGGAAATTAAATGCATTTTTTCAATAACAGATCAAATAAATTCCTATTTTACACATTGAGGTACATAAAACACATTTTGATAGCTAACAATACAGGGCAACAGGACTCATATTCTCATCATTGTATACAATTTTTTTGCACATATATTATGTTTTTGTGGCAAAGTTATTAATATGAAATGAGTGTGAACCTCATTAATGTGTGTCCTTCCTGATTGTGTGTGTTTATATACAAAAAACTATAACATCAATTGGCAAATAACAGAATGTTGCGAAATAAAATAGAGTGGGCAAGGGAGTTTTCAGGATTCTAAAACTCTGTACGCATGTCTGGCTAAATCATATTGTTTTGTATTTTTCTTCAGCTTTGCAAATCTACCCTGTTGCTCCTAAGTTTGTTTTAGGGTGAAAAAAGGAAGCTCTCTTACTAATTTTGAGAGGAAAAAGAGATAGGAAATAACACAAGGGCGTTTGTCTTCAGTGACTAGACATTTGGTGAACAAACAGGTTGTTTTTCCAGACGAGCCAAAGGTTCGTCCATCGTAGAAGAGGGAGGCCCTCCCTCCTCTGACTGCTGAAAGGAGAAAGCTGAAAAACAGCCCGTGTGCAAATGGCTAAAGAGAAAACATAGACAAACTGCTCAAGAAAATAAGATCTAGGCTACAGACTGCTGTTGGTGGAACGAATGATATTATATGTGAATGAATGAATGCTTTTATAATGCCATTAGCATACTCCTGCTTTGAAGAATATTTAGTAAATTTCAACCTGCTTGACCTGATCATAAATGTGGCCCAAGGGTCATGGTGCCATCCCAAGCCCTCCGTGTTTTTCTGGTTGTTCCTCCCTCTACCTCTTTGGCTATAGTCATATTCTACTCATCCCTCCAGATCCCCTTCCTGCCACACCCTCCTTGCTCCCAGTCCTACTGTCTCAAAGCCCTGTTGAATAGAACTCTCCAGCTATTAGATTTTAGGCAAATAATTGAAAATCTTTTAGCATGATTTCCTCTTGTGTAAAATGCATCTAGTAAAAAACTCCTCCATGTGTTTTGAGAGGCTGTCTGATGAAACCAAATGTGAAATATCTTGGGGGACTAGAGATGCCTATAGAAAAGTAACAGGCTAGCATTATAAGAAATACTTGTTCTTTTAGCTGGTTCTTTGTTAATAAGAAAGAATTATACTGAATCACCAAAGCAGATGCTTTCCTGCTTGTTAAAAGTGAGCACTAGTCTTATGTGAAATGAGGAATTAGACAGGGGAGGAGAGCAGTCAGTGGCTGGAGGAGAGGAAAGTTTATGAGCCTGCACATGGATTAAGTCTAAGAGTTTGTATTTAGTGACCACAGGCTCTAGCCAAATGAGCAATTTGGCAATACAATAAAAACATCTTTAACACCTTTATTTTATATATGATATACCAAGAGTGGAGGGGTGTGATGACTTACTTCAAGTTACACAATCTTTTAAGAGAGAGCCATTTTTACTAAAGGAATACAGAAGGCAATGAAGTGACTAGATCCTTCAAAAACATTTGAAAATGTTTGAACACAGTAGAGTGTTGGGCCAGGCATTATTTTGTTTTTTTTCTGCTGGTTCTACCAGAAACTCAATTAAAACTGGCGTTTTTATTTTATTTATTTATTTATTTTTTTTACAAATGAGTTAGTTCTGCTAACTGGGTGATCTTGAAGATGATTTCAGCATTAAGTACAACCAGACCTAGGGCCCAAATTAATATCACTGAAATATCTGGGTTTTTCTGTATTAGATTTATCCCCAGGTGTGTTTTATCTAGGTCACTGTTTGGTCAATGCTTATGCTGTAACACAGGTAATAAAACAAACAAGAAACTTTAAAAAGTTTTTTTTTTTTTTTTGGTTTTTGGCTTTTTTCCCCAGATAGTTAAGGCTTGATTCTTAGGAAGGATTCTCACTGGCTGGTTTGGGTCCTGTGTCCAGTATTGAGATAATTATAATGGCCAGGTCACTGGCATATCCTGATTGCCTGGGTCTGGTTCAAATGCCCATTTCTGAAACTAGAGAGTGAAACTTTCCCATAATAAACACATGAACTGAGAAAGAGAGACTGGTTGTTCCCAGTGGTCCGCTTGTCTTTTGTTATTTGCAAAACTTACAACTCTCTGGCTCAACTACCACTAGCATCCCTAAGTTCAGGGGACACTTAAGGGGAATTTGCTTCCTAAAGAGAAGAAAAGAATATTTGACCTGACAATGTTGGGTGTCTACCTTGCTCCTTACTATCTTTTTTAAAAATTCTTAAAGTAGGTCACTCTAGATCAATAATTAACCCTTAAAAAGCTACATAATTTATTTTAATTCCATAAATATAAATTTAAGTAATTTAAATGTAGTGGATGTTGTTAGCTACAATTTCTAAGTTGGTTTTTGAGGAACCCTTAGAACACTCATCCGAGAATCACACACATAGTAGGTACTCAATCGATACATGTTAAATTTGATGGAGTTCATTTTTTGAGCCACATACCTGGTGGGGATTGTTAGAGCAATAGCTATGTGTCTGTATGTAACTAGAAAAGAAAAGAAAGCTATTTCCTCCCCCCGCAAAACCCTATTAACACGTCCAAGCAAATTCTGAAGGATGAGAAAGTTGATATCACTCAGAGCTGTACATTTTAAATCATTGTCAGGATTCATTAAAGGATTATAATCAATTTCAAGGGTCACACCAACAGTTTAACAATATCCAAAGTATAAAATAGAATATAAATAATGTACAAAAGGAAAGAATAAAATTGAGTGCATCACACACAGCAGGGATAAATATTACTCCATGCCATTTTATTTCATTTGTTGTTCAGATGTCTATGTGTATGTGCTAGGCTGCACTACCAAATGTATTTCTTTCATGGCATTGTAGTCAAAAAAGTTTGAAAGCTACCTCCTCCAGAGTGATGGTATGTGTTTGCTTTTTCAGGGTCCATGGTTTATGTTGTCAGCTGAGAGCAGAATCAGACCGCAACATTGACACCTACCATATAACCATATTTGGCAGATGAAGACCTTGGAGAGCATGGGCCATGTATGAATCCAGCTTAGGCAGCCTTTCAATTTGTCCATAATGTACTCGTTGGTTTGGAACTCTGCAGAGGTACGTGTCATTTGATATGGATGGATTTGTCTGACTTCTTGTCAAATCAATGTTTATTGACAAAAATCTATTTTGTTGTTTTGTCCCAGAAATCTATATTGGCACCATTCCCTGTGGATATTTGGCTAGTCAGTGGCAACCAGAGATGCCAGCTAGAGTTTTTACCGTTTTTATGGTGCCAGCTGCTTTCTTGGCTTAGGTTTCTTTTGTTCAGATTGTAAATGAGGGCAAGACACCCAAATCCACCCCAGTGTGCTCAGTGGGAAATGACAGGAGCCCAATAGCTTAAGGCCAAGCAGCAGGAGCTTTCATGAATGAGGGGTCAGATATAGTGGTGGCTGTAAATGTGGAACTGTGCTAATGGATGTCATGCATAAAAGTATTGGAGAAGTGTGTATGTGAGAGTGTGTGTGTGTGTGTGTTTGTATGTCTTTGGGAGAGATTTCTTTTTGATTGGAATGCCACTATTTTTAACTAAATGAGATGATTGATTTTGTTTAAATGCATAAAAAAGCACTCAAAGTACGGAAGAAAATTTCTCCCCACAAAGTTATAAATACGTGATATATTTTTAAAGCAGTCACAGATTACTCCATTGGTGGATTATCCAGGAGTCTGTTCTTTTTCTTTTATTCCTAGCTTACACACTTTGACCATTCCAAGATTCTGTAGGACTTCTGCCAGAGATACAATGAAGGAAACTGAAAAACAGGAACTTTAAATCCTTTAAATGATATTATTTGTTTGCATCTCCTATAAAATTAGAGAGCTAGGGGATTGAAGATTATACCTACAACGAAGAGTTTGAATCATCCGTATACTTAATGATCTGGGCTTTAGATCCACTAATTATCATAAGTAATTGAGAGATAGATGAACCACGCAGGATACCCCTTAGACCTGCTGTGGCAGAGGAAGGTTTCCAGCCAGGATGTAGGGATGGGGCCAGGGAAAGGAAGGGGCTACTGTGTGCCAGGGTTGAGGGCCAAGAAGAGCCTACTTCCTCTTGAATGACCAGCTTTCATTTGGGGAGGTCAATGATCCAGTTCCACTTACTGGGATGTGTTGAAAATAAAGCAAGTTCAAATTAAGGGACCATCACAGAAGCCTTTTTAAGGCCAGACTTGCAATGGGATAGATCACAATTGTGCTACCACTTGGGGGTTGGGGGAGGGGAGAAAAAATAATAAGAAAAAAGAATTCATAATGGCAGTGCAGTAATTAAATGAGGGTGATATATCCTATTAGGCTGATGAAGATATGACTTCCAAATGAAGTTCTGATGCTTGGCATAGAAAAATTTTCAATTTTACAATTTTTGATGGTGTTTCTTTCAATTTTGCTTCAAGTATATATGTGACTGGCTGTAAATACCGCCAGATTTATTCTTCTACAATAATAAACTGTGATTGTGGAACTTTGAAAAACAATGAATTATGTCTATAAGGCACACTGCTGGTTAAGAAGGATGTAAAGGAAAAGTTATTGGCTCGTGTCCCGACTTCTAAGCCATGTTTCCTTTGTCAATGTCTAACCAGAATCTTCACCCCAACCCTAACACTTTCACATTGGTTTGTTTTTCAAGCCCCAGTTATTTTGAGTTTTGCTTATTCTGGCCACCCAGGTAGTCTCTGCAAGAAATGGGCTGAAAGGTTAATGGGGTACAATGGATATCCCCTGAAGTTGTGGTTGTAAGTGCAGATACACAATGTCAACCAACAAGTGGTCTCCTTTCCCCACCTCTCCACCTCCTCCCTCAGAAACCCAATCTAACACTACACTGTCAATCTTGTAACAGGTCCTCCAAATCCTGTTCGGTTTCTGACTCTGACTAACTCTACAACAGATTAAAAATGAATTTATGACTGCCCAGAAAAGAAATTCACAATCCACTAATAATCTTCTCAGTACTTTTGTCTTTGTCTATATCTAATAAATCAACTTCCTCTGAAAAAATCGACTTCACCAGAAACCAGAAGAGACAGAAAAGACACACCCTGGGCTCCACCCAACCCTCAAATCAGATGAGAACTTTCTATTTTTTAAAAGAATAGCACCATAATTGCTTTTCTGCTGCCTCGCATGAAATCATGAGACATGGAACATTTGCCAAATAGTTCTAAGCCTCTTAACATGATCAACTACTTGTGAGTAACAAAAAGGGATTCAGGAGGATTCTTTCAGTATTGAGATCATGAATTTACACAAAACTAAAAAATCAGCTTGCTACCTTTAAAGAAAGCATTTCTAAGAAAATGCTTGCTGAAGAGTAACAGCATGAACCCTTCTCACTTAAATATTTAGGAAAATGTTGCACTTGTATGCCCACAGAAACTTATATAAAAGCATGAACGATGTAATATTTAGACAGTAATTAGGACAGGGACACTTGCAAATTTTTTTTTTTTTTTTTCCTACCAAATGTCCTGGTTAGCTCACATATGAATTAAGTGAACCATTCAGAAAAATCTTAAAAATACGTGGTTAAGACAAGAATCTGTATCCAAAGTTGCAGCAAAGCAAAAGGAAATTCAGCAATCCTGTTACTTAACCTGGATGCAGGCCTCAGTGTTTTAAAAAGGGATTATGTAAGGGTGCACTAACCCCTTCCAACTTAATTAAAGGCCAAAGCAATGCTCCGGTGTATAAAAACATATACTCATTTTCTGTCTCAGAGTCTAAGAACATAGAGAAAATGGACCTAACTACTAGTTCACTATTATTAACCCTTCAACCTTCCCTCAATATCCTCCACATTTAGCAAGAAACAGAGATGTGAGATCCACAGAACGCAATCTATGGCTTCCAGGCTCCTGGTTATAGGCACGTAACATGGGAGGTCCCACCATATTATCACTCAAAGGGCAAGTCTCTGGGCTGCACTACTCTATTATGGCAAGCGTGCCACAGTTGACGCTGTAGCTGTTCCCAGGGGGCCTCCTAGGCTCATGGAAGACATGAAGTCTGCATAACCTTTCTGGGTCATTCAAATGAGCCAGACAATCTTGGGGGTCTCCGCTCTCCGGAGTGCTCGACTTTCCTCCTTGTTTATTTGAAGAATACATTTCTTTTAGTTAGAGCTAAGGATCTCTGATTTACCCTTGTTCTGGATCGCTAATAGAGAGAAAATACATGCCAATATGGAAGGGAACAGTTGTCCTGCAAGCATTCAACCGAGGCACTGCAATGCTGTTTTCCAGGAAGTTTGAGGATTCTCCAGTAAACCCCTAAATCAGAGCAGAGCTTGTTAGCTATAAAGATTTTGAGGAAAAGACCTGGTGGATTTGAACACATTTTGCCTTTTGTGAGTGTAAAATTAATATTAATGAAGACAATGGAGTTCAGTTTAGGGAATAGAGCCACTGAGTTTGTCTAAGGAGAAACAGAACCACCAGGGTTACATAAATATACATACATCCCAGTGATAACAGCATTTATAAGAGGGAATTTCCTCCAGCAAGAGGATGTGAGTAATGTAATATAAGAAAATGACTGGACAAGCAATTCAGAATGTGTAAAAAATATTTCCCTGGAAACTGTGTTTAAAACGACCACGTTTTCTGGAGGAAAACAACGGAATTCAGAGATGGTACCAGTGTGCTTAAATATTTTTAAATCAGAAAATATTCAGGTCAGGTGCCTGATTTCCTTTTTCTTCCTAATAAAAAGAAAGATTAAAAAATATTTTTTTTCTGAATACTGACGGAGAACACAAGGGGGTTTGCCTGTATTCTAATTTTTGCAATAAATTGATATTGCTGTCCTTTTAGGCTTGCATTTAGAGATTATTACTTCACTGTTAAATATTAACATTTCCCAATTTTTTTTTATCTTCCAGAAAACTGGCACTCTATTAAATACAAGCGCTGGAAAGTGCTTTTGTATTCTACTATCCTCTTTGAGTTGAGGGTGATTGCATAATTAAACCTGGCCTGAAATCAACCATATAAGAGTTGAATGAATACCAAGTCCAACTGGGGAGGATTTACCATATGAATGTTCCTTTCCTAAGACTAAAACACAGGTTAGATTTCCAAGTTTCAGAATGTTGCTCAATGAAAGAAATATGTTGCCCATGAGAAAAAAATAAATCAAATGGTGGTGTAATCTATAATCAAAGGCACTAATGGTCACAAAGCATTCAGAACAAAGGTTTGCTGAGCTAGCAAAGACATGGAAAAAGTTTAATACATAATCCATTCTAAGTAAAAGGTCTTTATTACTAAAAGAATAGGAAAGCTTATTGGTGGTTTAGAGTATTTTCTTTTTGTTGTTTTTGCTGTTATTTTTAAATACCTCTAAGACTAGCACAAGTAGATTAACTCTTTCTGTAAAGACAGATACTTTTTAGAATACAAAATCTCTTAAGAGAGAATAACACCCAATACGCTATTTTTCACTCTAATTTCACAACCTAAAGTATATTTCAAAAGAACTTCCCAATTTTTAAAAATTTTACCTTTCTTTAGGACTATTGCAAATTTTTGCCTCCTGGGGTGCTCTTGCAAGAAAAAGCAGAGATGTGTCTCTGCTTGTTTGGTGCTTGGAATTGCTCCTACAGAAAACATTTGATAAACAGCACGAGTCTTACGAAGGAATGCAATGGTGGTATCTGCTTATCCTGCACTTTAGACAGTAGGAAAGAAGAGTATCTGTACAGGGGAGGAAAAAAGGAATACTTTATTTCTTCCTTTATTCATAGGTAGGGGGAGATAAATGACATTCACATGAAAGCAGATACCCTTGTTTTCATTCCATGGCAAAATCCTCACTTGTTACTCAGTCCTACCACATTAAAAAAAAATAAATAAATAAAATACAAGAAGAAGAAAATAAAAAAGACATGTGTGTGCACATGTGGCCTGCATACCAGCATTTGAGTGGGTGGTAAACAGTAAACCTGCAGTATTAGCAGAAGGTAGAAAATGGCCAGCATGCAGATTTAAGGAGGCATCTAAGAAATGGACAGATAAATTACTGATTGTTTTTGATCATGACAAGATAATGCATGCTATTTGCAAAAATTCCATTCTCTAAGCAACAGAAACAATTTCAGTTCTTCCCAAAGGAAAGTGACAATATCTTAATATTTTAAATATTTTAATATTATAATTCAAATAAACCATGTTTCACCTTCTACAGAGGGTACCTCGACAATATTAATATATTTATTTGTTTGGTCTGCAAATTTTGTTCCTGTTCACATGTTCTGTCCTGGCAAATAGAGCCTAACATTCTTGAGGGCAAGGGGTGCTTTGCTGATTTCATCTAAAAGTTTGCTACTCCCTAAATGTAATTGACTCTAAAACAATGATTAATTGAAATGCTAGATTGCCTGAATTATTTAAATTCGGATGTTAACCTTCAAACCCTTTCTCTTTCAAGTCTTCTTTAAAATTCTCCCAACAGTATCTTTCACTAACCAGTTAGGCAGTGGTCTCTGTTCTAGTATATGCCTATTTCTAGCCACTAAGAAGAGCTGACAACAATGGCTTCTTCTGTAAAATGAAAAGTGGGGACTAGTTGAGCTTTACTATTTCAGCTTTCAGAACCATCCATGGGTGTGCTTTGTTATGGAAAGTCTCATGACGAAAAGGGAAGCTTTCTGGAGCACGTGTGCACTCTGAGGTATGTGCTTTTATCATTAACATCAGGAGAGATTAGGATGAACACATACTGACCCTAGTGCTTTTTCCAAATAGAGACATATCTATAGTAAATAAAAGAATACTTTGCTGCTAGAAACATAATTATTCAAAGTATAACTAATATGAGTTATGGAAACAATAACCAGAATTTTAGAAAACTGAGATGATGGCATGAAAAGTGTTTTTAATGTTTAATGTGACCAAAATATGAGCAGAAGTAGGAGGGGATCTTCATCTTACTTTTGGTGGGTTTAGCTCTGTTTATCTAGTACAAATAAAAACCTCAAGTATGTATGTATTCAGGGGCCCATTTGCAGTTGCGTGGCCAGGATCTGTAAAGCTTGCTGAGAATGGTTTTGAGAAGCTCAGAGGTTCACATCCAAACAGCTTCCCATGCTGTAATTGTTTTTTTCACAAAAATTAGTATGGTAAGAAATGAGCAGGGGAGATAGTAGCACTGTCTTGAGTCTCAAGAGACCAACGTCTAATCTTGGTTCAGTATGTAAGTGACTTCATGGTCTCGAGCAATATAATTTCACCTTTTGAGTTTTAGTATTTTTGACCAGAAAGAAGAATTCATGATATCTAAGATCCTATTTCAAGAGGCAGCATTTTTACATATCTAGGATTCATCCATCAAATAAACATTTTAAATCCCTAATAACAACTTGTCCTCTTGGCATTTTCCTCTTGCACCAAGCAGATTGCCCAAGAGTAGGAGGATTGCAGGGAGGGTGGGGAGACTGGTTGTCCAAGGCCTCTGGGCCAGTAATTTCTAGGTACTGGGGATTTAATGTTCTGTGCTGTCTGGGGCTCATGCTGGATGCTCTACACATGGTGTCTGCATCATTCTAGAAGGTGGGAAGAAGCAAACTGAGAATGCAGGGTAAAGACACCAGACTGGGAAAACAGAGACAGGCCCATAGTTCTTAGAGCAATATGACTTGAAACAATAAAATCAGGTGTCAGGATGGAGACAGAGAAGAGCTGTGATGTCCAGAACATGATGGATTAAATCCAGGTACTGAAGCAAAGGAATCAAGAAGCCAGCAGTTGCCACAAGTCACAGCAAAGAGACTGTGAGATATGATGGCCCAATAGTAACTTGGCTTTGACTGGATACTGAGGTGAACTGGTCTCAGATCCTAGATGTTTATATATCTCTGGTTAACATTCAAAGTTTGAACTAAATGCTCACACCTTTTATGCCAGTAATGTAAATCAATGGCTGAGTCTGAAGACCGTGTCACAGGGAGAAGTAGCAGCTTCCAACTGCCTGGCCCCGACAAGCTGAGCTTCACTGCATGATCTCAGCCTTGCTTGGAGCCAAGCGAGCCTTCACCTTAGGCAGAGAAGTTGGCAGGTTATACATATACACAGGTTTTTGAAAAGATCCATATACACCAAAACTTTTATCCCAGAGATACATCAAATTCCTTCATTTGCAATGATTTTCTTCTTCCTTAGGGTATATCCATTTCTGAAAACGTGAATATGGCATGAAGAGTCACATGATAACAGCTTAGTGTGAGGGATTTGATTAGATTTCTCTCCTGGGAAAAAGGCAGCCAGAGAGCACTTGATGTTTGGGGAAAGAGCATGATAACTGGGAAGAAATGGAGCAGAAATACGGTAGCGGGGAATACATTTCAAAAAGCAAAATCTTCTCACTTCAAACTTTTCCCACTTAGCATAAGAATAATCAAGACTGATTTGGACTCTCTAAAACGTAAAAATGAACGAACATCTAGAGACTTTAGATCTCATTTGATTCCTAGCTATATACATAGCCTGCCTGTGTGGCCTTAAACTCTAGAGGGCCCAATAGTTCTTTTACTAGTCAAGAAGGAAACCCAAACACGTCCTCCCCTTGGTCTAATTCCTTTGTGCTGGAGCAGCTCTCTGGGATCCTTGGAAGAAAGGTGCTGTGTAAACTAGGAGGGTGTGGACTTGGATCGCTGGGGTGGGGAGCCTGTGCGGTCTTGGATGGGGACATGGTTTCTCCATGTGCATTCAATTTATGATTTTTTTTTTTTCATTTCTGGAACCCACTTAGGAGGCTGCTGGTGTACGTTATGAGTCTGGAAAAGCACATGCACGAAACAAATAAATAAATAAATAGCCGCCCTCTGCCATAGAAGCATGCTGCTTCCTCAGAAATGAGTCAGTGTGAGCTGGGCTCGTGGAGATGGCTGATAGCCTCCCCTTCCTGGCATGATTCATCCTCTCCTTCAGTCTTGCTGGCAGAGGGGTGAGCAGGAGAGCACGAGGGAAGGAAAGGAAGAAAAAGAACATTTCACTCTCCTGGGTGGGACTTGTGATATGTTGAAATCTCTTCTAGCTGAGGAGGGACAAGTACTTCTTCATTTCACAACATCAGGTTCATTGGCCCCAAGACTGGATAGTTGTGGGTCACTCTTTTATTTACTTAGGACTTTGCTGAACCAAATACTTCTTAAACCTCTGGCTAGAGATTCTTATCTAGAACTGAAAATATTTACTCAATTGTCCTGTACGATTGCTTGTGTGATTTGGATAAAAAGGATATGGATTAATTTGTGTTTTCATTGTGGTGGTTATTAAAGAATTCACTAAACAATGAAAATAGAAAAAACAGAATGCCACATGCAATTCTCAAACAATCATCAGACAGGAAGAGAAAACTTTTAAGAATGTCATTTGTTCTACAATTAAATGCTGTACAATCAGACATATGATGCATGTAGACTTATTTAATAGCAGGCTTTCTACTAGATGATATCTTGAAAAGTTTGAGTCATATTACTAATATTTAGGTAAATATGATTAGAAATATAGAGAAGTGAGAAAAGGTGAGTATTTTAAGGCCTATACTTCTTTTTTAGGTCCATATTTCTTTAATTTGCAATTTTCACTCTTCATATGAAGGCCCTCAGGCAGAAAGTACACAAAAAGTCCCTATTCTACCAAATTTAGAGACATGAGATGTAAAATAGAAAGGAAAGGGTTGATAATGTTAAAAGGCAAGAGAGCAATGTATGGTTCACTGAATAAACTTTGGTGAATTTTTTTTGTCAAACACCACAAGTAAGTTGACTGAATTTTTTCCTTGTAGAGAAACCTTAAATGCGTTAAGAAGTGAAAAATTGAAAATGGCTAAATTACAGAGAAATCATAGATAACTAAACAAAATAAAAAGTATATTAGGTATTTCTCTGACTTAAGGGAGATACCTCCACCTAGAGTGGCTACAGTTTTCTAAAACTCGAGCCTGCTGTGGATCTCTCTGTAACCCAATTGTGTTTTCACATTTTCACATCTTTAGGAAAATTTTCTCCCTTTTACTTTCAAACTCCAAATCCCAGGCCTCAGCCTGAAAGCCAGTTTGTCCCTGTTCAGTGGCAACAGATAACTAGTACAGAATCCAATTACTTTCTGTGACACGTGTTTGAGCTACCCTCAGCCACTTCTCCAATATGAACCGTGCTTCCCTTAGAGCATTTCTGTAAATTAGTGTTTCTCAAAAGTATGTCCTTCACACTATCATACTCAGAACCCCCTCAGGGTGCTTGTGAAAATGCAGATTCCCAGTGCCCAACCCAAAGCGACTGATTCAAACCCCCTAGGATTTGCCTCAAAAATCTACAATTTTATCAAGTGCCACAGGCAGTTTTATGCACAGCAATGTTTGAAGACCTCTGCTAAACCAGCAACAAGATATTTCTAGACAGTGTCTCCAACTGTGTTTCCATTCTTAGAGAAGTGACTATAATGATCACATCTAAGGTGGAGAAATCCTTTCTTATGATATTTTCCTTGCTGTGAAGCAACCCTGATGAAGCTGTGTTTGGGGAATAAAAGGAATCTGACTGAGAGAAAGTGTCACTGGATTTCCAGACGTGTGGAATACGGCATCTGAAGGAGAAGATGCCACGAGAAAAAGTAAATTTTTATTGCTTGTTGCCAACATGTACTGTTGATCCTAGTAAGCTTACGCCCTAGAACTAGGAGACCGACTTCTTATGTAAAGATCCAGATAGTAAACTATTTTCGTCTTTGTGGGCCATTCAATCTTGGCTACAATTACTCAATTGTGTGGAAGCAGCCATGGTCCATAAGTAAACACATGGGTGTAGCTGTGTTCTAATAAAACTTTATTGATACTAGAATTAGAATTTCATACAATTTTTACATGTAACAAATTATTCTTCCTCTTTTGATTTTTAAAATCATTTAAAAATATAAAAATCATTCTTAGCTCACTGGGCTGTACCAAAATAAACAGTGGGCAGAATTAGCTCACCAGCTGTAGTTTCCCACGCCCAGCCCTAAAACAGTTCTCAAAATTTAAATTCACCTGGAGGGCATGTTAGAACACAGATTACTAGGCCTCACAGGCAGAGTTTCTGATACCCAAGTTCTGGGAGAGTGTGATGGTTTGCATTTCTAAGAAGCTCATAGTTGGGTTCAGTGAATTCCAAGTGCCAGGCAAAATAAGGTAGTTGGTTTCAAATATCCACCTCATTTGACCAATGTGAGAGCATTTTATTTTTAAAATTAATCCTGTATTGGAAAGAACAAGGATGACCCCAAATCCAAGGAGGTTGTAAGAGAATACTTTGGCTTGTAAGTTGTTGAGAGACTGATTTAGACTTATCTACATCAGAGGTGGAGATGTGGAAGATTTCTTGGCAAAGGAGACCTGGGAGGAGAAGAAAATAACAGAGAAACAGGGTGGAGAGTCCTAATTACCATTACATTAAGAACAGGTTCCTCTGATTCATGCTGACCTTAAAGTCATCTAATAGAGAGGCTGAAACTGTTCCATGTGAGGCTGAATCATTTTTTCTGAATTCCAAGTCATTATTTTTATTTTTATTATTGAGGAAACAAAAATTATTGTATGGTAATGTAATTGGTTGATAATTCAAAGCAACTACAAAAAATTAAAAGGCCAGGCCCTTACATTTAGCCTATTTGCTGCTCTGTGCTAGATAGAGTGCAAGGAGCTTTGCTTTAGGGGGCTTCAGTCTGAGTCTCGAGATCCAGGACTGAGGGTGAGGAAGTAAAAAGATGTCTCTTCATCCCCTTTGTGTTCTCAGTCCCCTCCCTATTCCTCACTTCTACTTACTTTGGGACCTAGTCTTGCCAAGTATTCTCTCCCTGTCTCTCTCTCTCCTTCTCTCTCTCTCTCTGTCTCCCAGCAGTATTTTTACTCTTTTCTTTCTATTGACTCCTACAAGAACATAAAGTTCTGAAAGTTAACCCTTTACTCAAACATGTTCTCTCCTTGGGTTTGCACCCTAATTAATTTATCTATTTTAGCAAAAGACCCACCAAATGCAAAAAGCAAAGGCTCTTTATTCAGAGCTTGCTATAGCAAGGGAGTCACTCACCTCACTTGTGTTTGGCAGAGACTCAAAGACAGGCAGAGGAGTAGCAAAGCTTTATACAGCAGTGGAAAGAAGGGAAAAAAGAGAAGGCTTTAGGTGTGCCCCGTTTGGAGGCTGTTGGCATGGGCAAGCTGTAGGCAGGTTAACTAGAAGCGGGCTATCCTGTGGGATTGGTTAAGGTTACATACCTGGCTTTCTCTAGTTGGTCCCAAGTTAGAAGCTGGGACAAAAATTAAGGAAGCTGTCAATTATTAATCAAGACCTGGCCATTTGGGGCTGATTTTTACAGAAGTTATTGTTTAACTTCCTGGATTGTCACTAGAGATAGAAATCTGGCTTCTACAAGTCAGCAGGTGGGCTTCCCGGTGGTTGTGTAGATAGATAGGCTTGTTAGTTTCCTGGGCTGGTTGCTGCAGGCTGTGGGTCAAGGTTCTATTTTTGCACATGATGTGGCCATTAGCTGTTTGCGTATTCAATTTCTCACAAAGAGTTTATACGATCACCTCCACTTCTTTAACTCTCCTACCCTTCCACTTTTAACTTTCCATAATCCAGTCTTTGCATTAAATATGCTAAATTCACATTTCCCAGAGTATGTTTCTCAATATTTTGGCCCCAAAAGGCACTCAGTATAAAGAAGGTTCATTGGCAAATAAGTCAGTGAAGTTAGAATTCTGCATCCACCATATTCTCTATACTGGGAGATCCAGAATTTATGTTGGCATAATAAAAGCTCTGAGAGAAGGGGTACAGGAAGGAAACGTTCATCCAGTTTCTCAGAGATCTTGACCAACGAGTCTTGCCCCTGTTTTATACATCAAAGTAATATCAATTATATAGTTATATTTATTATAATATACAATACGTAATTTCACTTGGTATTTATCATACAGCTATTCACATGGTTAATACTTTTTGGGAAATGCTACTCGAGGAAAACTGCCAGTCAAGAGCCACCATCATCTCTGAACTGTCAAATGCAAAGGACGAAAGGTCCTTTCTGAGGCCTTTTTCTTCTTCATTTTTACATGGCATGTGACACTGTTGGCATCAACCTTTTGAAGTGCTGTCCTTCACTGACTCGGGGTAACCACCTATGTCTTTGCCCAATCTTTCTTTGGTTCCTTTGTTGATTTATCTCTTATTCACACTCCCTAGTTATGAGAATGAATTTAGCCTAAACTCTCAGGCCATGCCTTCTTTCTCTGTCAATGCTTTTTCTCAAATATTTGAAATACGATCAAATTTTGATAATCTTTCCTGTGGCTTGCTCTCCATATGGATTGCCTTTAAGGAACTCAAGTGTTCATCCTTTCTCTTCTTCTTCCATTCTCCACTGAAGGAGGTTGGGGTTCAAGTACAAAGACAAGGATTAGTCTCCCTTTTCTAGGGGTAGAATTTTCAAAAGATCAGAATGATAAGAGTATGCAATCACTTTCCTCTTTACTGCTTCTGAAATGGCAAGATCTTAGGGCTGGCCTTCACTGCTCCTTCTACCCCATCCCTGTCTTGGATGCTCAGAACAGCTCTGCCTTTGACATTGTTGCCAAACTCTCTTCCCTATTCTTTGTCTCTGCCTTCTTTTCCTATAGTACTGGGGCAGGTTTCCTTGGAATTAAAGTAGGATTAGAAGTTTCAATTTGGAAGTCTGAGAAATGGATGAATTAGACTCTATGGGTATAATTGGCTTTGTTAGCTAATGAATGTACGCATTTGGTGAATGTAGAGGAGCTAAAAGGAACAAGGAAACAGGTAAGGGTTAGGTTAGGTAAGTTAAGTTTAGGTAAAGTTTAACTTAAGTAAAGGTGTCTATTGGGGGTTCCAACCTCACTTCTGCAATAGGTTTGGATCTCAAGTTCCTGCTAATAAGAAAATGTCATTTTACCTTCTTTACAGGTAATCCTTATATGTACCTTGGAGATCTTACCGGGAAGAAGAGTAAAGCAAGCTAAGGCATGCATATTACTCAATCCCTGGCTAAAAATATTAGCACCTTATTTCCACTCTCATTCCCAACAATATTTATATCCTCTTCTCAACACTGAACACTGTCTCCAACTGCCAGTACACTCTGCAAGGGCACCTTTTCAGATTTGCTTAAACTAAATGTTTCATCTTTTTTCTCAAACTGGCTTGATGTTTGTTTAATATATTTAACTGCATATCTCTGTCAATAGTAGTGTTTTTCCCAGCCAAGGGGCTTCAGATATTCATATTAACTGATTCCTTTGTCTTGCTACCCTGTCTCTCCTACATTTGCCAACCACCCTCACTTGGTTAGCCCACGAAGCATGCTGAATCTTCTTTAATAACATTATTGACTCCATTCTCTGCTCTCCATGCAAACTGTCTTCAACCAAGTCCAAACCTCACACTTGAATTTGCATCATTTACAAAGCCTCATAGCAGGCTACTTGCCTCTTGTTGGCATATGTGAAAATATGTAACTTCGAACTGGATCTCCTCCCTGTGCCCAAGGGAAACATTATAATTTAATCCTAACTTTGTTTGCCATAGGTCCAGAAAGCAGCTGAAGAATATTTTTCAATATAATACTCTAATCAGGCAACCAGCACCACTAATAGGGCCCGTGAAACTTGAAAAAGTTGGGAGCCTTTGGCAGCAAAGTATATAGAAAATGGGGGGAGAGCCTCACAGAGTTAATAAAAGCAACCCAAGAAGATCTAGGTGAAACACATAGTTTTCACTACAAAGGACTCTTTTTATTCCAGCCTTAGAGATGAGGAAACTGAGGCTTAGGGAGAGTAAATGATTTTTCAAAGGTCCACCAGTAAGTGATGGTTTGCTGCCTAAGGTAAGGACTTGCCTGTTTTGTTTGTTGCTATAACTCCAGCTTCTAAAACGTTGTAAGTCTTCAAAAACATTTATTGAATGACTGAGTGAAGAGTGCCCCTTCCCCATCATGAAATTGGCTTGGCCTGTATCCATCTGCATTCAAGTTGTAGTTTTCCTCAAGGATCAAGGCTTCTCAACTGTATTAAGACTTTCTTGACCTCTGCAGAGGTCTATAATTTCTCATTCTCTTGAACTTTTACTATGATAGGTGATGATATGCTATCTTGTAATACTATTTTCAATTTTTGTACATCTACATCTATATTTCATCTCAGATATGGGGTTCTTGAGATAAGATTTTACTTCTTTGATTGTACCACAGCACTCAATTATCCTTTATTTTTTTAAAAAATTATTTATTAATTATCAACTATGCTCCAGAGATTGTGTTAGCTTCTGGGCACAGAGTAGCCAATTACAAAGATTGCATCCTCATGGAGCTTGCAGGCTAGTGACAGAAAATGGCATTAAGCTAGCAGGTGAACAAATAAAGAACAATTCTATGCTGTGATCAGTGCTCTGAAGGCAACAGAATTGGATGATGTCAGAGATAGTAACTATTGTTGATTGAGTTGTCAGAATACATCTCAGAGGAGATGACATTTAACTTTAATAAAGATAAAGAGGAACTAGCCCAAGGAAGAGCTTTTCAGGCAGAGGAAGTGTTCTGAGTGGGAAAGAGCTTAACATGTTTGAGGAAATAAAAGAAAGCCAGTATTGCTGAAGTACAATTCCGGACAGGATAAATGGTGTAAGATGAGGAGTTCCTGAGTAGATCTAAATGACTGATGTCTGATCCTCAAGGAAGATCACGGATCAACCAGACTTATGGACATTGATCTTTTTGACAGTAGAATCTTTCAATAGTATCATTTTCCCATATTTATTTTATACTCTTTACCTTCTTGTCTCTTTTTGTAAAGCTGTTTTAATGACTAGAATTTTGGCTTTTAGCCTACATTTTTGGATACTCCTTTAGATGTCTCAAGCTTCTGGACAAAGGAAATTGGATTGAAAATCCAATGACATTATAAACTTTTGGAAGAACCTCAGTTTTCTCCTGGTTCAAAGCAGGAAATTAGAAAATACAGATGAAGAAAATTATGACAAAAGGGCAGTCATAAGGGGAAAAATATTGTTTCTATGCAATAGGCATCAAATTCTTTTTGCAAGTATGCAGGGACGAAAATGTTTTAAAACATTAAATTGTGTAGATTAAAGTTGCACATTAGATTAGCTATATCATTAAAAGCAAGATGTCAAATCTCATTTCTCTATAGGTTTAGCTTAAAAGTTATGATTTGGCTTATTTGTTTTATTTAGATTGGGATGTCAAGCATTGCTAGATATACTTAAGTGATATTAGAACTATGCTCTATTACTATACATGGGGTACACAGAGTCAATAAACTGCAAATTTTAATTAAATTAACTTTAACCTCATTGTAGAAAAAACATTTAATTTTTTCTGAATGTTTATTTCTTAAAGAGTATACTAAGATGTTTATGATTAAACAGTGTAAAGTTAAACATTATAGTCAAATGTTCCTGTTAAAGATTAACACCAAGCCCCCTCCATTACTCCTCAAAGTTATAGTCATGTCAGGTCCATCGCAAGTAAATAAATGAAATCCTATAATTCTTAGAAATCACTAAAACATTTAGAATAAAAGTGCTTATTGAAAAATAATTGAAATCTGCTATATTTCAAAAATAGAAATGATTTTAAACAAATCCTAAAAAAATAAAATAAAATCAGAATAAGTACCAAAACTCTTGGTTTCTCTCTCATTGACCCAGGAATTTCAAGCTATCATTCTGGTAATGATTTTTGTTGAAGACACTTTTAAGTGTTCCAGTTAAAGGGATAGGCCTAAAGAAAGCTGGTCTTCAAATAGTTAAATATACAGACATTCAGGATTTTCTAAGGTAGATGGTTGGCTATGAATAAAAGATAACACCTTCATCTGAATATAGTCACTAAATTGGGATTAGCTAATTGCACTATAAAATTACTAGGATCTACAGGATAAGAGACATGTAACACATTGTAATTTCTAGACCAACTCATCTATTCCATGGGGCATAGTCCCACCTCCATGTACAGCAATTTACACACACAATCCCATTAGTATAAATGGGATTTACATACCAACTCTCTTTAGTAGCTAAAAGAGAATCTAACTCAACAAGATTATTTCAAGCTTTTAGACAGAAATCAGGGATCAGACTTTCGTGAGCTAGAGAACATCAATATTTCACTTGCCAAGAGAGGGGATGGATATAGAAACTATTTGTACCATGATTTCTTATGTTCAATGCTTAGGGAAAAAAAGAAAAGAAGTGAAATGAAATAGCTTTACTGAAAATACTTTGAGAAGGCCCTGGTGACCTTCCCCTTACCTTAGGTAGAATTTTCCTCTTGGTTCACGGGGGATGTGCTCAGCCAAAACTTTAGCCAAGGTCATTATTGTTACAGTTTCTATTCAAACACATTTTTAGTCCCTTTTACTTAGGACAAAGAAAGAAGGGGTTTCTTGGAGGGAAACAACTTGGAAAATGAAGAGAGATCTATAATTCTAGTTTACACAGCTTACAGTAAAGCTTAAGGTTAAAGCAACAAAACATAGCAAAGTCCGACTTGCATCAACAGAGGCAATTGCTTTAAGGTTTTCTAAATGGAGAAGAACAAGATGAAGAAAAAATAACAGATCAGGATTTTAAAGTGATCTTAGAAAATGCCTGAATCTATGTGTTGGTAGACTATGAAAAAGAAAAGTGTTTAAAGGAAAGATTAATGGAAACCTTTTATTTTCTCTAAAACGTTTGTGAGTCCTGTGTGCACCAGGAACATCACACTTTAACCTGCAACTGACATGCATACAGACTCATAAGTAGGCTCCAGTCGGACAGACAGACTCATTAATTCTCTCTTTATCACAAACCCAGAACATCTGGGTATTGCCCTTTAAAACAACATCAGGTTAGGAAAACAAACCATTTCTCAGACCTGACAAAGGGTTTTGAGTTACAGGATTGACAATCTTAGAGTGAATAAACTAGAATGCTTGGGTATCATGTGCAGGTTATTTAGAAGTTGATTCACGACTTTATGAAATTCTTAATCCCATGCTCTGAACTTCCCCGTTTCTATCCTTGTTCCCAGTTTTTGGCTAAAACTGAAAACACTAATTGCATTTCAGAGAACAAATAAATTTGAATAACTTAAACCTGTTCTCAGAATATTTAGGATACAGGTTAAAGATCCTTTATTCTAACTCATTCTGGGGGCAACACTAACTTAACTTATTAGAAGGGTTTGTTTTTTTCTTGCTGACCCTGAAGAGCCTAAAAATGTCTTACGTTCAGAACTCATATATCTCCAAAGATTCACCCAGAGTTTTCTTGGTTCCTTTTCTTTTTAAAAGAAACATCATGCCCCCTCCTCCTCAAACATCCTGACTTTTGTAGTAACAATGAGATGATTTGACCTTCATATACATGAACAAAGTTACTTGGAACATTGCATATAGGAAAGAGTGTGTTTTTTAAATTTAATATTTGCAGTAAATCAAATCTCAGAAATGAACACTAGATGCACAACTCTAATGGAAACTTCCCTGCCCACTCTTGATTTCATTTATAAGTGATATCTTTGCCCATAAAAGGAAAAAAGGTGTTATGAAATCTGAATTGACAAGATTTTAAGAATATGCTTGTATCTGTATCTGTGTATCTGTGTGTGTGTTGTGCACAAATGTGGATTTGAATTAGCCTTCCAAAAGTGAAACACATTAAAAAATATTATAAACAGACCACATACTCCTTTGACGAGATTAAAAATTAAAGCTTTTCCTCAGATTGTTAATGACAACAAAAATAATTTCTTTGGGCGTTTTCAGATTAGATTGGTACTTGAAGTCAATTCAAATTCAAAGCTCCTTGATTTCCTAAATGTAAATGATATGTTAATAGGCGTTTCTTACAGCGTATATGATATAAAGCTTTATCTTATGAGGACTGTATGCAAAATGAAAAAAATAAAATAAAAAATGCATAATATGAAACCCAGAGTTACTTTATTTTAAATATGCTGTTGTTAGCACTTTCAAATGCAAAGGGGACATTAAAACACACATATATACCCACAAGTTTAATGTTTTCATTTCACCTCTTCCCATTTTATTCTTTTAATAGCAATGCTACAAAGAGGAACTTTAGATAATTCTTACCAGCAAAGTCCAGTATTGCAACACAGTTAACTACCCCCGAGCTTCTATTTAAGGTTACCTGGCATAGTTAGCTCCGCCAGATGTAGTTTTGCTATTGGATAATTTGATTTGCTGACAATGTGCACTGCCTTAAAATAGGAAGTGCCTAGGTGACTGGTGTCCAAATCACACATATTCTTTTGGTTAAAATGAAATGTGAGTCTGAATTTAGCCTTTAATTACATTTCCTTCCTTACCTCCAACAAACAAATTTTTATAACCTCCTCAATTGAAAAAAAAAGTCATATTTTGTGAATTACTACTTTGGAAGCAGCCCAGGACCAAAAGTTATTTAGGAAATTTTCTATTATTTGTATTAATCAGAGATGTACATCCTCTGTATTTTTAATGGCTTTATCAAATGGCTAATGCCTAACTTGGAGACCTGCTTGGCCACAGGATTCCGGGCCTTCATCTAAACTATTAATTGGTAAATTGAAATTACTCTTGTAAGACCCTAATGCAGAATAAAACAAGCTATTGTATACGCAAAGTAATATAAGAGAGCTTCTGCAATATCTCGGGCACTTGGACTGGCTCAAAAAGCACCTTAATTTCAGGGATAAGAAAATACCCAGATCACGTAAAAATTAAACTAACCACAGGGAAGGAAGAAGGCTTCATGTCAGAAGAGAAATAGAATAGAATTGCTTAAGAGAAACATTAAAACTAAGCATTCCTTTAAATTATCTCCTCTAATAAGACATGTCTGTCATTTTTTTCATTTTAGCTTTAGCCCTGTGAAGACTGCATTTTTCCATCAGGATTGTTCTGTCAAATGAAAAACCTGTTCACATTTTACCACGTGCTTAAACAAGCAAGACTAAGTATTAAATCTGAGGGCTCTGTACTTTAAGAAACATTTTTACAAGTGGAAAGTTATTCAGCTTAGATAGTTCATTCATTTTCCAGAGTCTTTTAAACCTGCATAATATATTGAATGTCAAAAAGCTATAAAATCTCTTTAACTATTGATATCTATTTGTAGATGGCAATATAAATCCTGCCATAAATTCAAATAAGTAAATGACTTTATCTAAACAGATTTGGAGCATCGCTCTACTGTTGTAGGGGTATAGTCTTCTTGTTTATTATGTACCAATGAGCTTGAAGTGTTTTTTTTTTTTTTTTTTATCATGTTTTTTAAATGATTGCCATAGAAAATCAGTATTGGATGTTTTATAACAAAAATTTGTTTTAACAATAAAATAATATAAATAATATAAATGAATATGTTATATATTAATACTATGTATATGTACTCTATATGTGGATGACTACAGTTATTGAGATACTTTAATATCAGCTGGAAGGAAAAAAGCTAATGTCATGCTGGACTTTCCACAAATAAGTTCTTATATTAGTTAAGATATTGTCAGTTGCTCAAACAAATCCAAAAGTTTATGTTTTACTGATGTAAAGTAAAAATTCAATGTTTCTGATTTGGGGCAGTTATTTCCCTAGCAATACTTCAGGAACATCTTCTTTGTTCATCTTGTCATCTTACCCCATTTTCAATAGATGGCTTCCAATATCACCATGATAGTCTCTGCTCTGTGGAAGAGGAAACATGAGTGTGGTCTGGAAGAGACTTGCATTACTGTTCACCACATACCAGTGGCTAGAAATCTGTCACCTGGTCACCATACACTAGAAGGGAAGCATAATATCTAGTCCAGTTCTATACCCAGGAAGGGAGGCAATAGGTTTTCTGACCAGATGGAAAGTCTTTGCTACAGTTATGTTTTACATGCCCTTAGAGTTGCATAACACATTGACCTTCTTCAGAGTCTTTTCTAGATGATCACTTTATTCATCAAACACATTCATCACTGTGTCTCCATCCCAACCATCATTGCTTTTGTGCATGCCCTCTTTCCCTGTCTTCCGAGCATTACAATTACTCCTAGCTAATCAACCTACATCCTGTCTTCCTCCATTTCTAATTCATGCTCCACATAAGGGCTTACATTTTAAAACACAAATATTATAATGTTCTTTCCTATTTCAGCAGCTCTCAATTGCCCATGAGGTAAAGGCTCGAATTATTACCTTGGCACTGGATGTCCGTCATGATCTAGCTATTTTGTACTTTTCCATATCTATCTTCTACCAATCCTTCTATTTCATTTCAATTACATCAAACTACTTAAATGTCTATGAACAGGCTGATACTCAACTACCTCCAGGTATATGTATATTTGCTTATTCTATCTAAAGCCTTTTCCTTTTTGTTCCCTATGGAGAAATTCTATTCATCTTTAAGACTCAACTAACATCTTAAATTTTAGAGAAACCTTTTTGACTTTTTCAAAAAAACCTAGTGTTTCTCTCCTTATATGTAAGTTAAAGATTCCTCTATTTCTAGGACTTAAACATACCTTTAATTATTAGCTGCTTCTTTTATCTCATTCCTAGGAGTAGAAGATTCTAAATCTTATGGCTGATGTGCTATTTTCCATCGATTCAAAGCATCTAGCATAGAATTTGTCATATACAAAGCTAAAAAATGAATAGACTCCAATCTTTACCTTAAGTGTGCTGAATTATTTTGAATAAATGAATGAATTATATAATGAAAGTACAATGAGGTAGGATTTTGTATGAATGTAAAAACATTGCCATGTAGGAATTCAAATATAAATTCCATAGTTCAGTATTTAAGTTGCTTGGTCAAGCAGTAACATGCTAAAGAAGTTCTATCAGCCAAGTCAATCTAATCTCCTTAAGCTATTTTACAGATAACCCCTATCATTTTTGCATCATATACTGTCACTCACAGAGTTTCTGTCAATCAATAGCTATATCTTTTTCCAGACTCAAAATTTTCAAAGGACATTCTCCAATTAAACCTGCCCTTGCCTTTCATTCTTACCTTTATTTTCATTAAAACTAAGCTTTAGTGTTCAATCTGTATTATCCTCAACTCCAGTAGAGTGATGAAAGTGAGAGGACTACCTCTTCCCACCCCCATGGGTGCCAGCAGATTTTTCTCACAAGCCTCTACAAATAAATATACAATTGACCCTTGAACAATATGGTTTTTAACTGTGTAGGGCCACCTATGTGGGTATTTTTTTCCGCCTCTGCTACCCCAGAGATAGTAAGACCAGCTCCTCCTCTGCTTCATTCTCCCCAGTCTACTCAACATGAAGACCATGAGGAGGATAAAGACCTTTATAATGATCCATTTCCACGTAATAAATAGTAAATATATTTTCTCTTCTTATGATTTTTTCTAAGAACATTTTCTTTTCTCTATATTTTCTTATTATAAGAATATAATATATGCTATAATACATATAATGTACAAAATATGTGTTAATCAACTGTGAATGTTTCAGTAAAGCTTCTATTCAACAGTAGGCTATAAGAAGTTAAGTTTTGGAGGAGACAAATGTTACAAAATCTAAACAGAGGGTCAGAGCCCCTTATCACCAATTGTTCAATGGTCAACTGTACAATCTACTTTAAAAAATAAACAAAAAAATTTTGCTTACTATGTCAGTAACTTTATAGCAAATCTCTTGTTCTTAGTTATCATCAAAATCACCATCCAAAACAATTCTATAGACTAGAAATTTGGGGACCATTGCAGCACAATTCAAAGTCATTATTAACTATTTGAAAGACTGGATCTTATTTTGTATCCTCCAAAAAGCTTGGTGCAATGCAATATAAGCAGAGAGCAACCAATAATAATAATTTATTGAATGATTTGGTGAACAATTATATCATGTATCATGATACCAGACATTGTCATGATTTAAACTGACTGTGGTTACAATATCAACTGATAAATTTGAAGTATTCAATCAGAGGGGAAATAAGTAAAACAAATCTTAAAAATTAATTGACTTGTATTGTGTAACACAGGGAAAAAGTTTTGCTTATATGAACACATTTTAACCATTTGTAGTTGATTAGAGCTTCTCAGATTTACTTACCATGTGACATTTGGCAATGTCTAAGACATTTTTGCTTGTCACAACTTGAAGGGGCTTCTAATGAGTAGAGGCCAGAAATACTTCTAGATAACACACAATACACAGAGGGTTAGTCCCACACAAAAAAAGAATTATTGGTTCCAAAATGTCAATCATGACAAAGTTGAGAAACTCTGGTTAAAATCATGAACTTACACTTAATTTGAAATACACTTTTTTAAAAATTTTTTTGGTATTTCTCTGTCTCTAATGTTTATATCACCTGCCTCTACTCATGTAAGCAGTAAACTTAAAAACCTTGAGTTTTTTGATGAGCACAAAATGATTCCAAAAAACCATGACTATGATAACTAGTATATCACTTATATGCTCACATTGGAAACAAATCAGTTTTAGTTTATCAAGTGGGCAATAATAGAGACTTTTCCCCAAAGCATCTCTAGCAATTTGAGGATGAGTTTCCAAGTTGTCTATTTACGAGAAAAGAAGCTATTGGTTTGTTTGCCAATCACGAGGTAATAGAAACAAAACAATAATTTTATCAGCTTAAATCTTTATGTTGGGTCCTACAATCTGGACTACTAAGAGCTATTCATAAGTTTTCCCTCTAGCACTTGTCATACCTAAATCAAGAGATCATCTTTTATACTCCTCACCTGCCCAAACAGAAAATCCATCCAGGCAACAAATGTTATGATTTCTACCCTTTAAAATCTCTACAATATGGTTCTTCCACATAATTTCCACCAGCCCTGCCTTTGTTCAATCGCTCAGCACATTTTCCTGATCAGCTTATTCTCTTTTTGTCTTTAGATACATCATCTGCATCACTGTTCCATAATCCATTACCTTCTTGTGTTACCTTAGTGACTTTTCTAACCCGCAAAACTCATTGTTTATCTCTCTGTACTTGTTGCTGTTTGATCTCCACTATAGGTAACGGTTGAATATTTTTTACATACAGGCTTAGAAACATAAATCTAGACGCTTGTATGTTGATATATGCTTCCTGCTTTTGGTGGGATTAACTCACAGGCTGGATCTAAGTCTGAAAGTTGGAATTTTTATTTTGAAAGTTCTCCATAAAGTGCAAGCTTCTGGATACATAAACCCTTTATGATCAAGTACTGTAGTCCCCAACTCCCAGGCTGCAGACCGGTATCTGGCTGGACCTGTTAGGAACCGGCCGCAGCACCCCCTGAGCTCCGCGTCCACCCCGGCCCCGCAATTGGTGGAAAAATTATCTCCGATGAAGCTTAGAACTGGGCTGCACAGCAGGGGGTGAACGGTGGGTTAGTGGCGGGCAAGGGAGCAAAGCTTCGTCTGTATTTACAGCCTCCCCATCACTCGTAGCACCGCCTGAGCTCCACCCCCACCCCCATCCGTGGAAAGATTGTCTTCCCTGGTGCCAAAAAGGCTGGGGACCGCTGATGAAGTAACTATGTTGTTCTCTAGTATCCTACTCAGCCTCTCCCTTACACTTGCCTTTTGCTGCTGTTATGTCAGTTAATGCATGTCCCCAACAGTGGCATTTTGTCATGCCTTCTTATAGTCATTCCTTCTACCTAGAATGTCCTTTCTGTATCTTACTTACCTTATGAACTTCTAAATGAAGAATTCGTCCAGAACATAGGATTACCATATGACTGAGCATTTCAATCCTAGGTATGTACCCAAAGGAATAAAAAATAGGTACTCAAACAAATACCGGTGTTCACAGCAGTGCTGTTCACAACAATCAGAATGTTGAAGCAACTCAAATGTGTATCAGTGGATGAATGGATTAACAAAGTGTGGTATTAATATATTCATACAGTGGGATATTATAGAGCTGTAAAAAACAATGAAGTACTGATGCCTGCTACAATATGGATGAACCACAAAAATATTATGCTAAGTGAAAGAAGTCAGACACAAAAGGTCACATTTGTATGTTTCCATTTATATAAAAATATCCAGAATTAGTAAATCCATAGAGACAGAAAGCAGAGTAGTGGTTACAAGGGGCTAGTGGTAGAGGCTGGATGGGAAGTGTCAGTTTAACGGGTACCAAGTTTCCTTTGGGGACAGTGAAAATGCTTTGGAACTAGATAGTAGTAACTATTACAACACACTGTGAATGTCCTAAGTTCCACTGTAAATTCAAATGGTGAATTTTATGTTATATGAATTTCACTTCAATTAAAAAAAAAAAAAAAGAATTAGTCTAGTCAGATCAGCCTTCACGTTGAACATGAAACCATTACTGACCTTAACTATTTGAAATGCCCTTTCTCTTGGCTCCAAGAAAACCATGTAATCTCTGTCATTCAAGAGAACACACATGTTGTACTCTAATTGTACTTGTGTCTGTCATCCAACCCCAGACAAATTGCAAATTTGGTTCTTGTATTCCTTATCTTTGTCTTCCTAAGTTTTATGTGTCTGAGATTATATACTAAAAACTAAGTGATAGCCTTCCTAACTTGAGATAACTTAATGATAGATCTGAATCTGTTTTCTGAATGAATATTAGCTATTTAATCATATTTAATTAATATATTTAAAACTTGTTATTTTTGTAGATATGTGACATATCAGTAGATATTTAAATGTATATTAATTTCTATTTTTGAGTGCAGATGGTGGATATATTTGACATGGTCATCCAAAAACACAATGAAGAGGTTAATTAAACCTACACATTGGTGGAGTATTTATTGGGTGCCCAGAATTGAGCCATCCACTTTACATAGATTATCTACTGACATATTTACCTCCTTCCCTTTGCTAGTGATTCCTTCATATAATTCAGATTCCTGTTCAAATGTCAACCTCAGAGAGGCCTTTTCTAAAATTCTTATCTGAAAGAGCCCCCGACACCATCACGTAACATTCCATCTTTGGATCACTTTTCCTACATGAGTTTATGTTATTTACTTAGTTATTAAATATTATCTGAATCTTTTGCTAGCATGTCAACTACCTGAAGGCAAGACTTTTCCTTTTTCTTCAAAAGATGACTCTCTAAAACATTCATTTTAAAAATTCTCATTGTTATGTCAGTGGATAAAAGTCTGACTTAGGTTAGAGTCAGAGGGCAGAATTAGGTGAATTGACTAAACAAAATAATAATAATAAGAAGAAGTGTGTTGATCAACTGTAGTTAAGCTAGTATTTACCCTATACCCTGGTCTCATTCATTTTTCTTTGTTGTCATATAATGGAGATAAAGATAACACTGTACCATTAGTTATTGGCAGGATCAAATGAGATAATACATGTATAGAGTTTAGAATCCATAGTAAATAAGGGATTTTCAGCTCCCTTATTTAGATTCACTTTAATGGAGTTCACCTTAAATGAGTTTACACTGGCTGTATAGATAATCTCCTTGGTCTCTGCAAACTCTGAAATTGGTATTTGAAATAGATTTGAGTGAATGCTTCAGTACATGAAGAGTTAAATTTCTCCCTCCCTTCCTCATTGATTCAGTCACTCAGCCAATCTAAAAGTACTTATTCAATGCCTACTTTGATAGGTGCTGGCTTTTAAGAGTGAACAACAGAATACACAGTTCCTACTTTTCAATTAATCATATTCATAACAAGTCTATCGCTATTAACTTTTCAAAGTCAAAATAGGTAAGCAAGCACTCAATTTTCCCCAAGAATAATGCATTAGCATTTATTTCCTTTATTGGGTTATTGTATTATCTTAAGGAACTTTGCAAACATCTGGAAATGATCTGCGTTATAAATTACTACTGGCACTTAATACTTATGGCCTGAAATATTGTAATCTTCAGCTCCATTAACAAAGAATTGTCAAGTATAGCATGCAACTAGCAACCTCCTTCCCATTCCCTGTGAGAAACACTGGAAGAAAGTTCGCTATTTGTCAATAACACTAAATTAAACAGAGTGGCTAACAGCTTCCAAATTCTAGGTCAACTACATAGTCATGAAGTTGCAACCATTCACTCTACTTTGTCCATAAATTTCCAATTTATGTGACCATGCATCTCTTGATTTGCATTATAATATCTCTTTTGGAAAAGGAACTTCATCTTGAACTCAAATTTTTCTGTTAGTTATCTTAGGATCTTTGTATTTGTTAACCATTACTGTTACAAACCATTCCAAAATTTAGTGACATAAAACAACATATATTTGTTTCATTTATGATTTAATGGGTCTATAGTTTAGGCTGGGATTAATTGGTCAGTTGTTCTGGTCTCTGCTGAATTCCTTAGTCAAGTTTGACCAGTGGCTCTATTTCTGGGGTAGGTTGACTCTTGGTCAGGCATCTCAGCTTTTCTCCATTTACTTCTCATTGTGGAGCAGACTATCCTAGGCTTGTTTATATCGCATTGGTAGAGGTTCCAGAGAGACGGTGGAAGTGTCCATTCCATTAGCCAAACAAGTCACTGGTAAACACAGATTCGAGGGTAGAAACAACAGACACTGCTTGTTTGATGAAGAAAAGCTATAAAGTCATTTTATAAAAGGTGTGAATACAAAGCAAGGTGAAGAATTGGGGACATGTTTGTAATTGATCTATCATAATTTTGTTTAGCTCTTCTGAGCCCCATAACCACATATAAGAATGTTGCTCCTTTCTTTGGACTCCTAGTCACTAGCACAAATCAGGCATAATCATTATTCAATTTAACAATTGCTTGGAGACCTAGACAGACATATCTTACATTAAGATTGAATTGCCTTCACTATCAGTATTGACTAAGCTGGAAATTTTTGTTTTTTGGGAATAGGTAAACCTGAATTGTTTATACCCCATCAGAGAGTGGTCAAAAGACCAGGTAGGTTTTGTATCCCTGGGTTCTTCCATTTCCATTTTCCTTTCTTTGTTAGCCTCTTGTCTGGAAAGCCTTGTAGTTTAACTCATTCAGGTTATTACAAGCAAAATTATGTTCAAGTCATTAAGGAAATAATAAGAATGATGCAATAAGATTGATGAAAATACCTTGAAATTTCAAGGTTAATGATATTAAATTGCAGTGGTAAGGATTTCAATTAGACACTTGGAAGTACTTCCTGATTATTATAGTTTGAGATATTGGCAAGGGATTTAAAGGAAGGCAATACTCTCTCTAGAGATTTACAAAAAATAGTAGACCACTTTATTGGTGGAATTCCTTTAATGAAATGTTGCCAAGATATATTGGATTACATCAGATGAACACTTGATGACCTGTAGTTCAGAGAGAGAAAAGACATTTGCCACTTACAATATTTCTACATTGAGTAGGAAGACTGTATTTAACATAAATTATACCATAGAACAAACAATTTCTGTCATTATTTCTGCTCCAATGGGAGATATGGAGCATCTTTAATTGTACATTCTGGACCCACATTTATTAATAGAGCTTCCTGACACCTTTATGGGAATAGTTCAAATAATCACCCCAGTTTATCCAGGTGGAGGAATTTCAGCTAAAACTTAGATCAAATTTTTTTGGCTTAAAATATGTCAGCTGTTGGGTGAGGCTAAAACCTAAATTCCCCAACCCTTTTTTCTAAACATACTTGTTTACTTGGCAACCCAAGAGCTTCCTTTTCCTTGCTCTGTCCCTTGTCCCAAATCTCCCCCCTTTTCCTGCTGAGAATTGCAATGAACTCACTTAGAAAAATAAATGCAAAACTCAAGGAATGCTGTACTATAATCCAATGGTCCAAACTGAATGACCGAAGAAATATGACTTCGTTATTGTAAGTAACGGAGAGAAGAATTACCTGTGGAATTTCTATATTTCCTACTCATGAGAACATGTAAGTTTATGAAGGGTTAAAATAACATAAACTGTTCTTATTTTTAATGTTTTTTAATAGAAAATTAAACAGAGGAAAAGTAGGCACAATATATCTAGCATCCAGCTTTAATAATTATCAATTGAAGACCACATTCCTTCCCTCATGTTCTTTTGAAGCAAATCATAGTCATCATAGCATTTTACTTTTTATCAGCAATGGCAAATGTTAATTATAATATGGGAAAAATCAGCATGGTTGTGCCAAAACCAACGGACTTCCCTTTGCCAGTTAAAATTGAAAGTTGAATTGCTGCATTTTTGGTACCTGCAAAGCACTCTGAACACAACATTCTGTCATTCTTTGAAATAGCAAATGGAAGTCATTTACACCAGATGAGCGACAGGCTGGGGAATTGGCATACCTACAGCACAGGATACACCGCACCACGCACCTATTTCAAGGGAATGAAGAGTGGGTGGCCGGAAGAAAGAAACTCTTTTCCCCATTTAACCTGTAATTTGACAACATCTGTGAAGAATTATCCCCAGCATTGGCATCGTAATTGTTGTATCTACCATCAATCACCCAAGGAGGAGAGATTACTTGAAATAGATGTTAACAGCATTATGGTTTAACAACATGAAGGCAAAAAATGAGAGAAATGAGATCTGCAAGACAGTGTCCAAATTTGTCAAGGGGCTTGAGAGACACTGCATTGTTTAGTACAAAAAATGAGTATGATATTTACTTATATAAGAAAAGCTTATGTTCTAGAAACTATCTTCTATTCTGTATTCCAGGTGTTAAAAATTAAAGTACTTCTAAACTTTTATATGATGGAGAGTCCGTGGTTTATAGATTTTCTTGCACTATTGCTTCAATAGGAAGGACAATATCAACATAAATATTTTATATTGAAATTGAAAAAGGAATGCAACCTCTTCCAGGTGAATATTATTTATAAAATTATATACTCACATTCTTCTAGGAATCTGAACTTTCAACGAGCTTGAATACACAGAGCCATATCAAATTGAGCAGCCAAGGGCTAGATGGTCTCTATTTACCTGAATCTAATATATTGAAAAAGTATTTATTGGCTTATTGGACTACTGATTTTTAGCCAATTACTTCTTCGAGATTGGTGGGCTAGATTTACAATTTAAAGAATATTGTGTTTGTTAGTGACAAAAAAATGAATTTCTTCTCCTCAAAACATTTTCTTCACTGTCTTCTAAGACATAATAGTCTCCTGGTTTTTCTCCTGCCTCTCAGCCTGACTCTTTTTCAGTTCTGTTTCTTGTTCATCTGCATCCCCAGAATTCCTTAATGTAGTAATGTCCCCAAACATACATGCCAGCTTCTGCCTCTCTCTTGATCTCCAGGCTCATGTATTCACCTGCTGATATTTCACCTCCACATAGATATCTACAGGTGATCTCAAGGTAACGTGCCCAATCTAAGCTCCTGGTCCTCTCTAAATGCCAAACTTTTTCCTTCCATAGTCTTCCTGATCTCAGGAAATGACATTGCCATCCCTTGAGTTACTGTAGCCAAAAGATTTGGAGTCATCCCTGATTCTTTTTCACTCACACTCTATAGACTATCCTGGCAGCTCTCCCTTCAGAATACATTTAAAATCTGACAATTTTCCACAAATTCTACAGCTACTATCATATTTCCCCCCATTATCTCTCACCCGAATTATTGCACTAGACTCCAAACTGATCTTCATACTTCTGCCCTTGCCTTCCTATTTTATTCTCAGCACAGCAATAAGATTGATCTTTTTATATCAAAAATCATATCGTGTCACTCCTCTGTTCAAAATGGCTTCTAAGATAAAAGCTGAAGTCCCTACAATGGCTTAAAAGAAAATACAGTTTGAAAGGTTCTGGCCCTATTCCCTCTTTCACTTGCCTCCTGCTATGCTCCATGCTCTCATGCATCTCTCCCCTCTCCACTCTTTGCTGTTCCTTGAACACACACCAAAGGTTTTTTGCACTTGCTGTCCTCTTTTCCTGGGACACTCTTCCTCTTTACATCTGCATAAATTACTCTCTCACCTCCTGCAGGTCTGTACAGAAATGGTACACTCTTTGCGTAACCATCCTCACTACCTAAAATTTCATCATGTCAATCATCACTATGTCTCTTCTCTACTTTATTTTCTTGTTATAGAACCCATCACCATACAATCATGTTTTAGACTCATTCATCTTATTTGTGATCTGTTTCTCTTTATTTTGCCATAACTTGTCTTATTTTACAGCTACATGGTTGACAAGGGCCCAGAGAATTTGGCTAGAAAAGATTAAAAGTGGATTATTATGTGTTTTTTCATAGTTAAAATAGTGGACACTATTCCTTCATTACTATTTTGAAAAATTATCAGGAGAAAAGAGAATGATTAGGTCCTCAAGGACACGCAACATATAATCTTGCACTTATATGTAGCGTGCTAGATATAATTGAAAGTTGATGAATATGGACAGGAATAATCCTTTCTTTCTCTCTCCTATTTACCTCATTCTATCTATTGGGATATGTTTTCATGACTAATGCCTTTGGTGGAGCAGTAGCCATAGGCTATTCCCTTAATTCTTCCATGAATCTCATAGGCAACATTTCTTAAGGTAAGAATACTTACCCAACTACTTTATAATAATTTAATGCAATTTAAAAATTTTTTTGCCATATTTAGTAGATAAAGTGTTTTATGTTAGAGACTTTTGGAGTACAACACCCTCATCTCCCTCCTCACTTCAAAACTGAGCACATACTTCCTAAGCTGCCAGGAGTGTTGGCTGCTTGATGGCTCAAAGCTGAGCCTGGAATTGCCTTTAGATGAGGAGGCTTCCCTATCCAAATGTGTGTCATATCCCCAAGAGCAGCTTAAATCGAATGACTAGGCAATGGGGGAACTACAGAGACTCATACATTTTACCCCTCTATTTGGTACCCCTCTAGTTTTTGTGTTTGGGACCCCTAGCTCCAAGATTCTCCTTAAGATTGGTGGAGGCTCTTTTGCAAGTGAACCACAGTTTATCTTCTCGCTCTCCACCATGCTGCTTTCTCCACTCCCCTATTGTGTAGATTTTAAGGAAATCTACCAATAAACTTCCTGCACACAAATCTCTACCTCAGAATCTGTTTCCTGAGAACATGACCTAAGACAGTGCCAGAGATGGTACAAGAACACACACTGAAAAAAGGGATTTGGATCTGGAACTCCAACCATCAGACTGGCACAAAGGACCCCCTTACTTGCTGTGGCGGGGGGCAGGGGGGACTGATAATCCCTGGCATGTGGTTTGGTAAAAGTGTTAAAACTTTCATGGAGCTACACTGAAAGGGATACCAGTGGAAGGGAATGCATTGGTGAGTTCAATATTTTAGGTGATTGTGAAGTTCAGAAGATACAGTAATCATGGAAACTTTTGACTCAGAAAATTATTGTTGGGGGCTAATGTAGATGCATTGTAGAAAGACAATAAAAGGCTGAGGGTGACAAGTTACCAATTTAAGCATAATTGTTAAAACCAGAGGGCATTCTCAGCTGTGTTTAAAGAGGCTCTGATCTCCTGCAGCCAGAACAAAGCAAAAGCTGTAGATCACATGCAGGACTTAATTATTAGAACAGCGTAACTCCAGAGAAAGTTGAATTTTCAATGCTGTTAAGTCTGACACACAAAATTCAGTGTTCTGATTGGGAAAAAAGAGGACCTTGAAATCTGATACTTGGATATCTGGATGGATGCACTTAATAACCTTAAATCCCCAGATTCCCTGAGATTCTGGGTGAACCAAAATTGATCCCTCCTCCATCCTAAAATTTAATGCTAATCCCTTTGGTTAAAGATAATATAGATGCTTCTGTCTTGTAAGACAACATGTGGGCACTGAGAGTGTATTCTCACCTCCTTTTCTGTACAGTGAGAAAAAGGACTACTCAAACTTTCCATAGATTGCTTGGCAAAAATTCTGAGTTGATGTTGAAACCCAGAAACATGCTTAAGTATATATGGAAGGCAGGTAATAAATGGAGTCCTGGTCTAGGTACAGGTCATTGTGAGTCCTTTGGGAAAACAGATGCACCTGATCATATCTCTAGACTCTGGATGTCCAATTGGAGTAGACACATTTGGTTGTCAGAGAAACTTTCCCATTGTTTCCTTGGTAGGGGCATCAAATCCTTCTGATTAGAGATAATACTTATTCTGGGTATGATTTGCCTTTTCTGCCTGCAGGTCCTTAGGCAGAACCTATTGAGGACTTTTGAAATAAGAAATCCATGGAAACAGGATGCCATATAACATTACATCAAACCAAGATCATGGGATAAAGTAGTCCAATCATGTACTGTATAATCCAAAATTATCTGCCCATAAGAAGAATGAAACAGGCTTATCATGGTGCAGATGAAGACCAGTTTGGAGATAATAATATGAAAGGATGGGACACCATACCCCAGGATACAGTATATATATATATCCTAAAGCAATTATTATTATATGGTCCTGTATCCCCAATATATTGAATGCACAGGTTCAGGAACCAGATAGAAGTAGGAGTGACTTGACTTCAGATCACTTCTAGTAAGCAATTTGGGGAATCTGCGTGTACTGTCCCTGTAACTCTGGGGTTTGTGGGTGTAGATATCCTATTTCTCAGACTAGAAAAGCTTCTACTAGGGACACAGCAAGAGTCCCACTACACTTTAATCTATGACTGCCATCCAGTTACTTTGAGCTCCTCTTGCCATGAGGTGAGGAAAGCAGTCACCATTCTGGCAGGGACAATTGACTGTGATCTTCAGAAAGAAGTAGAACTGGTGTTGCTCAATGAAGTCAGGGAAGTATATATTTTGTGCTTAGTGATCCACTAGGTTATTTGACAATAAATAGATAAGTGCAGCAACCTTGGTCTGATGAGTGTGTGATTATCAGGGACTCATACCTCTCATGATGAGAGTCTCAGTCACCCCACTAGGGAAACCACAAGACCATCAGAGGTGCTGGCCAACAGAGTGGAATCTCAAATAGGCGATTGAGGAGGGTGATGGTATCGTTGCAGCCCTGAGATCACCTGCGTAAGTGAGGGCTATATTTCATCTCACTAACCTTCTCTTTTGTAAATTTCCACAGGAAGAGTGACCAGCTAGAATTCTGACGGAGCTAGTTGCAGTTGAGATAAACTTACTAGAAGAGTCAGTGGGTCTAAGTGATATAAAGAGTGAACTGTAGTGGACCCTGTGGTGTAAGGCCCAGGTAAACTCTTGAAAATTGAAGGACTAATTCTCTCAGATCCCGGAAATACTTGCTTCTGACAGTCCACAGTTTACAGTCACTCAGGATTACCTCTTTTAGGATTATCCTCTCTCATGATTACCCTAAATTGAAAGGAACTGTCTCAGCCAAGGTCAACACCCCTCCTTGGGGACAGGGCTACATTCAGGGACTAATCAATAAGGGGGTGCAGAAGTCCTTCAGGATAAGTCCATAATTACATCCAAACTTCTAAGTTACATGTGGGACTGGCAAAGGCCTCTGCTGTGACAGTGTCATAATTTCACAACTCCTTCTACCCAATACTGTTTTCTTTACTTCCTCTAAGGTGTTTATCCAGAGAGGAAACTTCATAGATTCTTCCTGCATTAAAAATTTTGCCTCAAAGTCTGTCTTCTGGAGAACCTAACCTAAGATGGATGGTAATAATCTGGTATCAATTCTTGTTACCAATATCAATATTAATACTTCTGGAGAATTTCACTGTATAAATATACATAGATATGTGTCTATATTTATACCTCATCTACATGTATCTGTGTTTATATATCCAAACACATATATAAACACATAAACTTTGCCAATATGAGAATTGATTTCTACAATTCTAGTAGAAAAGTGATGGTGGTCATCTTCATTCTCCTGAAACCATCATCCCCATCCAAACCTCCATGGTATGCAGCCAGCATGATTCTTATTTCAAAAAGTACAACATTATTTTCACTCTGAATAATATTAACTAACATTTACTGTTTGATTATTATATATCAGTTATTACCAATGGCAATGGCAGTAATAAAGGATAGATCTTAGGCAACTCCCTGCTCATACAAGCAAACATGAGTCTGACAGCAGCATGGAAAAGTACAAAATACAACTATACGTAGCTCACAAAACAAGCATAGACCCTAGAATCCTATTGCCATAGAATAGCTTTAGAGTAAAACAAATTCAAATTTGATATTATTGATTTCATATCTAAAGTGTGTTTATGCTTGAAAAATACAGCAAATAGAAAATTCAATATCTATTATATTTAAAACCATGTACTTGTGAGCTAATCAATTGCACAAAGAAATACCAGGTCTAAAAACATGAAACCTATAAGGCCAAAATATTAATTGAGCAGGTGAGAAGATTTTGATGCAAAGGTACAATATTCTCAAAACCAATAATCTGTTTTCCAAGCCTGGGAAGGAGAGTGAGGGGAAATGTCAAAGATGCCCAGAACACAGATCTAATGCTCTCCGCTAGAACTATAGAGCTAAGAATTGGTTGTTGCATAGGTGGTCTCTGGAACAAGTTTTAATTAAATTGAGTAATAAAAAAACACTGCCCTTTATGGTGAGAAAGAGCTCATAAAATTTTTGTACAAATGCCAGGTAATGTTTGCATTAGTGTCCGTGAGGGGTTTCGTTTTTGCTGTTTTCAGCTCCATAAAAGTTCCACCTAAGAAAATAATGAAGATCCTCGTCTTCTTTAAGTGTTTTGTGAATCAGAGCTACTTCACATATTTGTCCATGGTAACTTTGGTAGTCTAACTAAATCCATCACATACCAGAAAAAAAAAAAAAACAACAAAGCATGAGGTGACTTCTAAAAGCTCATACTACCTCAGCTATCTCATTATTTCTACCCTGGAATGAAATACATTAAATTTTTTTGATGATTAGGGAAATTCTAATCAACTTTCTGTTTCACGAATGATATTTTTCTAATAAAGTTTGCCTCCCCCAGAAATATGCTTTTTTTATCTGCTCCTTCAAAATTTCTGTCATTTCTCCAGATAAATATGTCCTTCACTTGTACAGCTATTTTTCTGAAACCCAAATTTGATCATGATACTCTCCCACATAGAAATATTTCCTGGATCCCCAGGCTGAAGTCCAACCAGACTTTTTAATCCACATCATTTGCCTCTTCCCCAGGTATACCACATATTGCAATCACCTGGAATTTTCTACTGTTCTCCTTGTACTGCATTGATCAAGCCCATTATTTGTACATAATTCACCTTCTCCAAGGAGTGATCCTTTCCTATTTTTCTTTCTGCACATACAGTGTAACAGAGCAGTCAATTGCATAAGTTTTGGATTCAAAAAGATACGGCATAAAGTCCCAATTTGCTAGAAATGTGAACTTAAAAAAATACTTAAATCTACCTTAGTATTTTCATTCATGAAATTGAGGGGGGAGGAAAAACTACCTCATAAATTTTTGGTGATTGATAAAGTATTGAAAACATGAAAACATCCCGTTATGTCTTAAACATAATATGTGCTCAATAAACAGTGGCTATTATTCTTTTCATCCTAAAAATAAGAGCTCCTCTGTAAATACTTCCCTGATACACCCCTGCAAATTTGGGTGCTCTGACTAGCATTTCTAAGTTTTCTTATTAATAGCACTCTACATAAATTTTTATAATGGAACTTATTATATTAGTATTATATATGATATTCTCTCTTTGTAGTAAATTTCTTGAGTTTACCATTCTTAGACATCTTTAAATAATTCCCTTTCCCTGCTTCTAATCTACCTGTAACAACTCTATTAATTAAATCAACAGGATAATATAATTTTTTAAAATACGTTTGCCTTAAATTGTTAAGATCTTTGGAGGAAAAAGTTATGTCAGAGACTGGTAGCTGATGACTAAACCATTTTCCTCTTACTCCTTGCCATATAGCTAGACTGTGTTTCCCAATCTCACCTACAGTTAAGTGTGGCTACAGGATTCAGTTCCAGCTAAAACATTGTAAGCTGAATCAATGTGTACCATATCCAGGCCTGCTTCAAAAAACTGCTCATTATTTATGATCTTTTCTCTGTAGCCTATTGCTAATAAGCACTGCAACAATGAAACAACACGACAAAGATGGCTACCAGCTACCAGTGACCAGGAGTGAAGAGGCTCAAGGTCCCTGAATCATTATTTTGAGGAGGGACACTTATGGCTCAGGGACAACTGTTTCATCAGCAAAAAATAAACTTCCATTATTGTTGTATTAAGCCAGGACTCAGGCAACTGAAATTTGAAGTTCATGTAATTTTCATGTATCATGAAGTAGTATTCTTATTTGGATTTTTAAAAATCATTTAAAAAAGAAACAATCATTCTTAGTTTAAGTGGTGTATAAAACCAGGCAGTGGCCTGTGGGTTATAATGTGTCCACCCTTATTAGGCCACAGAAACTTCAGAATTCATCAGTTACAGAAGTTATTGTCAGTTTACAAATACAAGAGTTATAATTAATTTATTCCTTTTTGTATACCCAGAAACAAATATGGCATATAGCAGATAGTCAATAATTATGTGATGAGTGAATAAATAAATGAATGGATAAATTTAACCCACTTCTATCTACCTTTCTCTTAGGAACTCATTCAGAACAGAAAACTTGACTAAACAAAATGGCATAAATCATAGTTCCTCAATTTTGTGTCAAGTACTCTGAATATTTCATACAGGTATTGGAGGATAATAAAAATGCATTTAAATTTTAATGTGATAAAAAACATGTAAGAGCCAAAAACTATATGTGTCAATATGAAAACCATAATAACGTGAACTAGGCTTTCTTATAGCAACTAATCCACTAAGATAATATAACAAAAATTTATCATCTGTGTTGATTTTAACATTATCTTAAAATCAAAGACTTCAGACAAAGTTAGACAGATGAAGTTAAAGAGTATTTGCTCTTAGTGCACCCAGGCCCTTCCTTTGTGGCACTTTACTTGATTGTAAAACACTAATTATTTGTTTTGCTACATACTGAATCCATGTTTTCCCAATTAGAGATTAAGCTGTGTGGCGGCAAGGACCATGCCTATCTGACTTTTATATTCTCAGCAATTAACCTAGTTCTTGGCATCTATCAGATATGGTACCTATTTGTAGGTGAATGGATATAGATATGATTCTATTCAATTAAATAGAGAAGACTAGTTGGAAGCATAATTTTTATGAAACACATGAGATTTTTATAAAAGTCAAGTATACTTTACTTGACATGGTGCTAATAGCTCCAAAAAGGAAATAGCGATTTTCCAAATTTAGAAATAAAATCCCTAAATCAAAACAAACAAACAAAAATCACGATTGTCATTCAGAATAAAAACAGCCCCTACTAGTAAGGAAATGAGTGATTTTTAGTGAGAAACAAGAATGTCCTTTTTATTATATATAAAAGGAAGAAAAACATCTGTTGTTGAAATAAGCTTAAGCAAGTCTGAAGCCTTATAACAAATATAGTGGTCACATTTAAGTTTGCTCCATGAGTGAAGCCTGCCAGGCCAATAGAAGACATCAGAGGAACTTCAAAAGCCTGAATCACCTAAGCAGGCTGGCAAAAGAATGCCATTTTTAATCACCTTAGGTCGATTTATGAGCCTGGAACTCTATCAAACATCTAGCAATTCCCTGAGCTTAATTCAGGTACATATAGTTCCAGGCTCATAAGATTTTAGCCTTGGTGTCATAGAATCAGAACAGAAAATGAAAATACTGCCGTATAAACAGAGCGTAGTGTTTCAGCCACACATCTCTCTTTTAAGCGAGTATATGGGTACGTAGAGAAGGAGAACAATTCTCAGATATATAGCCCACCTAGGTAAAGCACTTTCAAATGTACTTCATTTATTTATTTTAGGCCATTTTTGGCTTGAAATCATGCAAAATTACTGTCTCTAGTTTCATTCTGCTCTTTTGAAATAGTCCAGATTTTGCGCTAAGAGTTTAAAGCCACAGCAAAGAGCTAGGCCAAGAGGGAAAGCTTTTGAAGAGTTCTCACAGCTGTGAAAACACAGGCCTCAGGCTGTGTGTAGAGTTACTTCAAACAGCTGCTTCAGGTGACTAAACACCTTGAGTCTCATTCATCAAGTGTTGTTTATACTGGCTGACAGACCAGACTTGGAGAATTAACTCAGAGAAAAAAGATGTACTACATACCAAGTATGGGAAAGGAACCTAGTTCTTTAAATGTGAAGCAAAAGAAAAAATAATAACCTGAGTAAATTTAAAATAAAGAAGAACAGGACCTATTTTATTTCATGTTAATACCTCTTGTGATACCCTTTGCATCTTTATAATCAAAGGCAAAACAATGCCGATGGTTTTGCCGCTTTCTGATCCTGTAAATAAAATTGAGATGGACAACTCTTATATGCAGGGAAATGTGTCAAATAAGTGGTCACAAGACTTTTCATTAATTATCAGTGAGCACAATATTGAAATAGTCGGTATAAATAATGCATTTTCATTATTTTAAAAAAGGAAAATATGGCTCTCTTCTTGCCTAGATTCACTGCTTTATTGCAACAGTCTCATGAAGACTTGGCCATAGGGTTCATCACCCAGTATTAAAAAATTCTTTCATCTAATCTATTCAAAAAGGTGACATGATAATATATTTTAAATCTTGTAACTATTTGCATGGATCAAAAGGAGAATGAAATAAAATGACACCAGTCGGTGTCAGGCGAAGTGTTACTAGTTAAGTAAGCTTTAAATATTGAAAGCCAGTTTTAATATTTCCTTTTAATCTAAAAATATGTCACTTGGTAATTTTTTCTTTATAACATCAGGGTGGTTACTAACAACATTTTTCATGGCTTCGATTCAGCACTAAGCAGAAAAGTCCACCCTACTCTCTCCTTTGTGATGGCAGATTTGCCAGTTGTCACTTAATTGGCGATTAGTTTACCATCTACCTTATGGCATGTTTCAAAAGTAAGATCTCTTTTCAGCTCCCCCCTCTGCCTGCCATTCCTTGGTATATGGATGATATTTAAATATAGCCTCTGTTTTTCTGATTTTCTTCCGTTTCAAAAACTGCTTTTACTTCAGTTAATCAATGGCTGTAGAGCAATTCTCAAACTCTACTGTGCGTAGAAATAACCTGAGGATCTTATAAAAATGTCACCAGGTCCAGGTAGGGCCTAAGATTTGGCATTTCTAATAGGCTCCCAGGTGAACACTAATGCTGATGATCAAAGGACCACACCTCGAATAATAAGGCACTAAACAATACTATCCTTAAGTACAAAGTAGAAGAAAATCTTTTCTTTCTTTTTTTCTTTTTTTTACTTCAAAGGCTATTTTTTTTTAGGTATATGAGAATGGGGACAAGTATTGGTCCAACCATTAGGTAAAACGTTGATGGAGAATAAGGTTATCAAGAGTCAGTACAAAGTTCTACTATTTAGAGTACAGAACTAAAGATGTATATTTTCATAATTCAGTGCTGGGTCATCCAAAAGAGATAGGGAGCATTAATCCAAATAAAACATGGATATGAAAAATCACCTTGCATCTTTCAGTGTCATGGCCAACAAGATAATAATAGTTGGGGAGCTGTCGGGGTACAAGCACCTGGTAGAAGTGTGCTTGCCACATCTGGGCAGTATGATGGGATTATATGGAAGGATACAATTTTCATGAGCAAAGAAACAAAAGAAGCAAGCAAACAACAGAGTCAGAAACTAGGGAGTCAAAAGAAACAGGGAAAGCATTAACAAGAGAGATTTATTGAAAATCTACTCTTCTACCAATAAGAATGTTATGGCAGGTATCACATTCGTTTTATAGACGAACACAGTGAGTTCTGGCAGGAATTATCAGTTTATTTATGGTAATACAGGTAATAACTGGTAGAGATTTGAACCCAATTCCTTCTGGCTATATAATCTTCCCTCCATCCACCTTAGTTCTGACTCAAAAATACGATGGATGAAAGGACAATGCAGGAGTTAAAGGAGCAGCTTGTAATGACAAGGCTCCTAGGAAAATTGAGAAATCAACGTGCGTTTGGAGAAGTGTTAGAGAAAGTCCACTTGAGATGTGCAGTGGTAAAGCAAGGTGAACATGCATTAAGTGATGAGGGTTGGCAAATGTTCTGCAGAGTGGTAACACACTCTGGTTACTGGGAATTAATTATGCAATGTTTGGCACTGGCTTTTCAGATCTGGGCCATTAAGTGTGCTCCCATTCAAGCTCAGCTGCTTACATTTAATATAAAATATCAGACCAGTCCATTCAAAATACTGAGTAATTACTAGATATCAGTTACTGTATCAGAAAGTGAGTTAATGAAACTCTATATGGCTCATCTACACATATCTGGGAGAAAAAAATGTTGGCAAAAAGATTCTGGGTGATATTAAAATAGCTTTACAAAAAATGCTTAATGGTGAAGTAATTGAATCATTCTCAGAACATTTTAAGCAGCAGTCCCCCACCTTTTTGGAACCAGGGACCGGTTTCATGGAAGATAATTTTTCTATGGACCTGGGTAGGGTGGGGGGATGGTTTTGGGGTGTTTCAAACACATTACATTTATTGTGCACTTTATTTCTGTTATTATTCCATTGTAATATATTAGGAAATAATTATACACCTCACCATAATGTAGAATCAGTGGGAACACTGAGCTCATTTTCCTGCGACTAGACAGTCCCATCTGCGGGTTATGGGAGACAGTGACTGATCTGACAGGAGGCGGAGCTCAGGCGGTGATGCCAGTGGTGGGGAGCAGCTGTCAATACAGATGATGCTTCTCTGGCTCACCTGCCACTCACCTCCTGCTGTGCGGCCCAGTTCCTAACAGGCCACAGAATGGCACCGGTCCACGGCTTGGGGATTGGAGATTAGATTTTAAGGATAAAGGCTGTTTCTGGATCTCAAACACATCAGTCTTTCTCTTGCTTCTGACTTATGAAACAATGGCGTTAAGTTTTATGTATAACGCAGAAATATGATTTGGAGAATTAAAGCACATAGATAAAGCATTGTAAATATAAGAATGACCAAAATATCCCACATGAAATTTGTCTCCAGGGACAGATCTCTCTTTGTTTAGTTATAGATATAAGCAAGGAAATAAGGCACGACTATAATGAGCGCAAATCAGCAATGAGGATGCCACCACGTAATGGGGAGCAGAGTTATGATACCAAAACCAAAAAAACAAACTACTCTTTATAGCATTTCAGTAAATACTGAATAATATGGCTGAATAAGGAATGCTACCAAAGGATAGTGCTTGAAGCTACTATCTTGCAGGGTCAGTGGTTCCAGCTTCCTCCTCTTCCCATTTCTGTACAGTATTTGCAGCGGTAACAGAATCCCGTATATTTTGGTTCATTTTGCCAGATGGCAGAAAAAGAAAATAAAAGTCAGAATTTTACTGTATCTAATTTATTTCTCTGAGGTTTTGGTTGATATTTTATCCCCTCTACAAGAATGAGACTTGTTTTACAAAGTAAAAAAGTAAGCTGAGAAGGAACACATTCGTGCAAAGTCCTCCCAGGGTAAAGTCTCTAAGGAACAGACTGGGCTCAGCTGTCACCCACTTTAATGTGCTCTTGTTTCATCTCAACAATGGCTTTTCTTTCTACTCTTCTAACCTCTATATGTGTGTCAGGAGGCATATTCGAAGCTCTATATGCTCTTCCTCTCCTGTTTAAATTCTATCAAATGTTAATTTGCTTGGGGAAGCAATACGCTGCAAGAGAGCTTATCTCATGAGTAGCTATTACAATCACCTGCCACTGGAATTTTTAGGAATTGTAGAATAAAACACAGGGACGGATATTTGTGAAGATAAGAAGGGGAGTTACTTCTCTTACCCCTCCACCTAAAGAAACAATTGACTTAAACCTTACAAAAAGTAGGATTTCAGTTTCTACACAAACTTTGGTTTACATTATGGTATTTTTTCCTTTCTTCTTATGTATTTGTTTTTCCTGCCTGTGCACCCATGGATACCCCCAGAATGTCACTGAGTAAAACATCTAAGACTGATGTGTGTACCCTGTAGTCACTGACTTGCAAACAGATTGGCAGCAGTAGCTTACATGTGCTTCTGATTATGTTAATGAATTAGAGGTCAGGCCCTTTGACTCTTCAGTTAAAGCACTCTGAATCCAGTTAAACGTAAAATTAAACTAAAAAGAGTTTTGGTTACCTCATAATCTCGGCAAAAATAGCTCATTTAATATATCATGAAATCTGGCATAAATGAAGGTCTCTTCTTTGATCTATGTACAACAAAGCTAGAAAACATAAATTTCTCCAACTTTAGAAATAATAATAAAATATATATTTTACTCACTGAAGAAAATGCAATTACTCATATTTTCCACCTAGTGCATGGTGGTAAATTCCATCACAACTTCACAAGGTGAAAATGGTCAAATATGGACAAACTTGGCTCCAAGTTTCAATCTGCTCCTTTGAAAGCTCAGAAAGACAGCTGCCTAGTTTTCTAGCCACATCTCGTTAACACATATCAATAAAGTGTGGGTACATTTTAAAGTGTGAGTACAGAGTACTGCTCCCTAGAATGGGTTTCCAGAAATGTCTATTCACACATCAAGAAATCAACACTTAGGGACTATCAGTGGTGCCTAGACTCCGTGGAAAGATTCTCTATGTGGGTATGTTTGTGCTCAACAGAACTTAAAAAACTTAAGAAAAAAAAAAAAAAAAGATGTGGTTTTTAAAAACTTTCAGCAGCTGGTGATATAGACATTGGCCACTCTCAATTTCTTAGGACCAAATAAATCCATTTGTCCAGAACCATGAAAAATAAGGAAAGAGAAGAAGATCATCAACGCTTTAATTTTGGTCATGGACATGCAGGTTAAAGCAGATGGGTAAAGCCAGGTTCTTCAATAAAATGGGTTCCATAAAGAATTTTCCCACAGAGAAAGAAATGATAATGTGTGGTATGGAAACAGAGATCTAAACCCAACATAACATTTTCTTTTAAAGATCAGACAGACTATCTTAAAAAGATAAGTGAAATCAATTTTACTAATCATGAGGATGTTGATGAATGTTGTACAACTAAATACTTTAGAGTGGATTTCTGGTGTAACTATATTAGCCAAGATTTATTAAGCATAATAGTGATCGAAACACTGTGCATGTTTGAAATTCTTGATGTCCATACCTGATGAGTCAGGTATGATTATTATTCCTGTTTTATAGATGAAAAAGCTAATAGAGAGAGGTTGAGTAACTTTCCCACAGCATATACATTGTAGGAAGCAGACTCATGGTTTAAACCTAGGCTAACTCAAGAGTCAGCATTCTTAACCATTGACCACACTCTGCTTTCTGAACATGATGATAGTGACCGAAATGATTTTGTTAACATTTTTGGTTTATATATTACTGCTAATTTGGGGGAAGAGGAAACGTCTTAAAATTACATGGTGGTCTTCTCCTGATGCTACTAAATTTTGGCAGAATGTAGGTCTCAAACAATAATCAGGTCATGGAAGCTAGTCACCAGACTGCACTGGAGGAGGACCTCTAAAACCTGGACAATAAGAATAGTTGCAGGAATAGCTGAGCACTTTTCAGTTTACATTTAGCCATGTGCAACTTATTAAAACCATTTGTGGTGGCTGTAAAAGTATGTCAACTTAACTTAGCTGGAACTACATTTCCCAGAATTCCTTTCCCTACAGGTATGAGGTCAGAGTTGGCCACAAAAGAAATTTGCATGAAATGTGCAAGACATAAGAGAAGGAGAAGGCATTTTTATGATCTAAGTTATGTTTGGAAAGTCCCCCTTGCTACTTATGTAATTGCCAATATTCTCACATCTTGTCAATGGGGAGAGCAGCCTGGCTTATTGGATCTCTTCCTTCATCTCCACAGAATCCTAGGCTAGGCATATGTGCAGAAGGTGCTAACATATCATGCATATCACCTGCATCATTGGTACTGGACTCAGTGAGAGACAGATGTCATTTGGTTTCCCTCACTGGGGGTCCTGTTATTATTTGATCTCCCTTACTTTATGCACCTGCCCTTACCAGCTGATGTCCTTGCTGACTTTAGGCCTGTCACCAGGAGCAGGTATGACAGGCTTACATAGACTGCTTACCTAGAGTTGCTTACCTAAGTATAATCACCATAGTAATGTCCTTATCCTGTATCATGTCCATTGGATCTGCTCCTCTGATTGAACCCTGACTTGTGCACTGTTCATGCCTTGTAGATTGCTCTCAGAAAACTTTTGGGATTTGGGGCTACTGATGCTTTCAGTGGTAGCCTATCATGGCAGAAAAGGAAAAGGTGAGGGAAAAATGTATTACTTCCTTAAAATTGAAGTAGGGAGAGAAGAGTGTAGCCAGAAAAAATGGCATGTAACATATGAACAATGAAATAAAATATATCACATGCCATTTATAGAATGGGTTCTACTTCTTTCATGTTATCTCCACATGTCATATGATTTAAACATGCCATTATTTCATCACAGCAACATGGAATTTCTAAAACAGAAATTGTCTTGCTCATAGAAAAATAGAGATAAGTATGTATATCATTTGTTCAGTGATTTGAACCTGGCTGGAAGACTTAGCCTCCATGTGGGTGTACCTACACATTGAATAACAGCAGCAAGAAATTGAATTTGATATCATAAAACTAGCTAAATTCCATCTGCAGGGACCCTTAGGACAAATTAAATTTTATCCAACACCACCTACCAACAAGAAAAGAATAGAGTCTGCCTAAGGCAGTCATGTCCATTCTAGCTGCCAGACTCAAACTATATGTGATGACTAACTACTTGCGAACAAGAAGGGAAAAACAAAAAACAAACACCTCTGAAGAGTTAAGAAATTTAATCTGTTCAACACCTTCAACTCTGAAAAGAAACTCACAACACATTTAAGTATGGCCAGGTTAATCATATGGCCTGGTTTGCCCTGAATTCATCCTGGATGCTCTGGTCTATGCTGATTGATCAGAGTATATATTCACAAATGTCTCTTTCCCTATCAATTATGTCCCAGATTTGACAAAATTATATCATTGTCCTAGTCATAACCCAATCACATGGAGATTGAAGACCACCTGAAATAATAAAAATAGCTAACTTGTATCTAGTACTAAGAAATGCCGGGCATTGTCCTCTGGGATTTAATGTATTACTTTATTTACTACTAGAAAATCTCCTTCCACCATGAGGAAAGTATCACTAGCACCCACTCTGAAAGGAAGCCTGAGCCACACAGGAATTAGACACTTGCCAAAGCCCACGTAAGTGGCAGAGCACAACAGTTGAAAAGCAGAGGCCTTAACCCCTATAATAAATTACACTGAGAGCCTAACTAATGTCAGTGGATCTAGACACCTTAGGCTTGCATAGACAGAATTGTCTCCAGTTTCTGCCCCTCCAAAGTGCTTCAATCCCCCCATACACTTGCTAACTGTCTACAACAAAACATGTGGTGGTTAATTTTACATACCGACTGGGCTAGGCCATGGCGCCCCATTGTTTGGTTAAACACTGATCTAGATATTTATTACTGTAGATGTGATTAAAATTTATAATCAATTGACTTTAAGTAAAAGAGATGTCCCTCCATACCTTGGGTGAGCCTTAACCAATCAGTTGAAGGCCTTGAGAACAAAAACTGAAATTTCCCAAATAAGAAGGAATTCTTACAGGACTATAACACAGACATCTTGCCCTATAGATTTTGGATTTATTGCCCCCACAATCATGTAAGCCAATTTCTTAAAATAAATCTTCTCTAAATAAGTAAATAAAAGGTTTATTTTATATATAATATATATAAAACTTCAAACATTTTAATATATACATAATTTTTGTTTTGTTTTGTTTTGTTTTTTTATTTCATCTTGTTATGGGGGATACAGAATTGCAGGTTACATACATTGCTCCTGTACCGCCTTTCCCCCCAAGTCAGAGCTCCAGGCGTGTCTGTTCCCCAGGTCGTGCGCGTTGCACCCATCATGTAGGTATATATCCCTCCCTTCCCCACCCCTCCTTCCTGAGTCAGCACCTTCAAGTGTTACCATTCCCCAAACGGTGCACAATGCACTCATTGTGTAGGCATACACCCATCCCCTCCCCCACCCCCCACCTCAGTCTGATATCCAATTGGTGTCGTTCCCAGATTTGTATTTAGGTGATGATCAGGGAAACCAGTTTTCTGGTGAGTACATGTGATGCTTGTTTTTCCATTCTTGGGATACTTCACTTAATATAATGGGCTCCAACTCTCTCCAGGAGAACCATAGAGATGTCGTATCTTCATCATTCCTTATAGCTGAGTAATATTCCATGGTATACATATACCACAGTTTACTAATCCAATCATGTATTGATGGGCATTTGGGTTGTTTCCACATCTTTGCTATTGTGAATTGTGCTGCTATAAACATTCGGGTACATGTGTCTTTGTTACAGAATGACCTTTTTTCCTTTGGGTATATGCCCAGTAATGGGATTGCTGGGTCAAATGGCAGGTCTACTTGAATCTGTTTAAGATACCTCCATAATGCTTTCCACAGGGGTTGCACTAGTTTGCAGTCCCACCAGCAGTGTATGAGTGTTTCTGTCTCTCCACACCCACGCCAACATGTGTTGTTTTGGGTTTTTTTGATAAAGGCCATTCTCATTGGAGTTAATTGATATCTCATTGTGGTTTTGATTTGCATTTCTCTGATGATTAGGGATGTTGAGCATTTTTTCATATGTTTGTTAGCCATTATATCTTCTTTCGAGAAGTTTCTATTCATGTCATTTGCCCACTTTTTGATAGGGTTGCTTGATTTTTTCTTGCTGATTTTCCTGAGTTCTAAATAGATTCTTGTTATCAGTCCTTTATCTGATGTGTAGTATGCAAAAATTTTTTCCCATTCTGTAGGTGGTCTGTTTATTCTCTGGACTGTTTCTTTGGCTGTGCAGAAGCTTTTTAATTTAATCATGTCCCATTCATTTATTTTTGTTGCTGCTGTGATTGCCTTGGGGGTCTTCTTCATAAATTCTTTGCCTAGGCCAATGTCTGTAAGAGTCTTTCCTATATTTTCTTCTAGAATTCTGATTGTATCACGCCTAAGGTTAAAGTCTGTTATCCATCGTGATTTGATTTTTGTGAGTGGTGAAAGCTGTGGGTCCTGTTTCAGTCTTCTACAAGTGGCTAACCAATTCTCCCAGCACCATTTATTGAATACTATACATAAATTTATATATACAGTTTACCCTTGAACAGCACAGAGGTTGAGGCGCTGATCCGCTGTGCAGTCAAAAATTTGCGAATAACTTTGGACACCCCCAAAACTTTACTACTAATAAATTTCTGTTGACTAGAAGCCTTACCGAAGCCTTACCAATAATACAGTTTATTAATTCATATTATGTATATATAAATGTGTTATATACTACATTTTTACAATAAGGTAAGCCAGAGAAAAGAAAATGTTATTAAGAAAATCATAAGAAAGACAAAATATATTTACTATTCATTAAGTGGAAGTAGACCATCATAAACATTTTCATCCCTGTCATCTTCACATTGAATAGGCTGAGGAGGAGGAGGAAGAAAAAGAATAAGTGTCAGGGGTAGGAGAGGTGGAAGAAAATCCACATATATGTAGACCAATGCAGTTCAAACTCATGTTCTTCAAGAGTCAACTGTATATAATATATGATATATTATATGTTACATATAAATATATATATATGAAGTCTTATATATAAAGAACCTACACACACACACACACACACACACACACACATACACATATATATTTGTTTTTTTTACCTGGAGAACCCTGTCTGATAGCCATGGTTTAGGTAAATTTGGCAAGGTGCATTCTGCTAGCCTCTGTGGAATGTCAGCAATTGTTCTTTATAGAAAGTTCACATTGGCCCCACAAATGGAAACTCATTGAATGTTTTATGCTACCCATGTATATAGCAATAAAAAAGGAGAACGTGTGGAATGACATGATTGTATCCTGAGAGTAGTTGACTTAGTAGTGCTGTCTCTTAATGTAATCATCAATAGTAATGGTGATAATTATATCAATAGCTAACATTTAATGAGCTCTTACTCTAGGACAGGTATCTCTCTGTTATTTCACCTGAACACAATGACTTATTGAAATATATACTATTCTTTTTCCCACTTTACAGATGAGAAAACTGAGATGTTAGAGTATTGAGTAACTTATCTAATCACTGTTACACAAATACAAAATAGGAGAAATGGAATATTAAGCCAAACTATCTTCTGATCTCAGAGACTCAGTGGTTAGTCACTCAACAATTCATTGCCATGCAAGCCCCAAAGACAGCAAAGTAGGGTGGGAGAAGGTAGGGGCTGGATGCCAAGACACCCAAAGTTTAAGTCCAGTTTAAAAAATTACCAAGCACATGCCTTTAAAAGACTCGCTTCCCTCTTTTAGTTCAAGATTCTCTATCTATAAATAGAGAAAAAAGCTGCCAAAAATCTTGATCTAAAAATAAAAATATATCAACATATGAAAAATAAAACATCATTTTATTTTGTTATTTTCAAGATAAGAATTCATATCCTGGGCTCTTTCTCTCATTGACCACAAAATGTCCTGATATATTGAACATTAAAATAACTCTCGCATCAGGAGACCTTATGGTGGCACCCAGCATCAACACAATCCCTTTTCATTTACTGATATTAACACAAGGGTCCCCAGAACATCTGATCAGCATAACAGTTCTGGGATAGCACCAACACTTTCTTTAAACCCATTAGATTAGTTTGTATATATGTGTATATAAATATATTTATTTAACACGTTAAAAATTCAGGTTCTGAAAAGTTATGAAAAGAAGCTAGGGAAAGGAAGAATAAGATGAAATTGGTAAAGTAATTAATGAGCAAACCAAAACAAAAACTAAAACCTTGAAAAAGCAATAAATATTATAAAATCCATGAAATGCTAGTGTTCAGTAAAACGATTGAAAACAAAATGACAAAATGATACTACTTGAACACTATGGTAGGGTTGGGATAAGAGAAATCTGACCAAATTAGAGAACAGGCAGGGCCCTTGAAGGAAGAATTTGCCGTGTTGTTTCAAAAACTCCTTCACAATGCACTTACTGACTTTGTTCAAAATATTTCAAGCACGTGTGAAAGTGTACATTCATAAGACTCTATTTTCATTATTCTTAAAGATACAATAGCTGGTTTACTTGAATAGCCTGATTTCATTTCTCTCTATAATTGACCAGCAGAACAGCCTTCAGGTGTGTTTACCTTCAGCAGAAGGAAAGGTAAGATTCCAGAAGCAAGAATGAGGATAGATGAAATGAACAGAAAAATCAAAAGAAAACACAGGGGACGCCAAAACAAAGAAAGAGAGAAGGCAATTTGTTTCAGCAATGTGATGGACTGAGGGGAGAAAAAAGGTTCCATCGTATGGCAACTTGCAAGGACAGATCCACATCAGCTTATAGAGTCATTTTTTTGTGAAAGTCAAGTCATAACTTTAATGAATTTAAAGCACTGAAGTCCATTTGGCATATCAGCTGTGTATGGTAAATGGAATTGTCTGTTTTGCTGCTATAGACTAAAGATACTTGGGAGAAAATTAGTTAAATGGCCCCATACACCAAGGGGGTTATTAATTTTTTTATGGGTATATTGAGCCAATGTGGTTAGCAATACAGATTCAGACTCCTGTATACCATCCTGTCATTGAAGTGCATAGGAAAAGAGCTGGGTGGAAGGTAAACTGAGAAAGAAAATTCAGCTTTGTGTCTTTGTTCTCAGGACAGGATAGAATGATATACTAACTAGTTCCCACAGCTCATTTTGTAGTAATGTTTTTCAGACCTTAGTTCTTTCCTCCTTTTTCTACTACAAAGGGAGCATGTGGCGCCACAGCCTCACACAAAGAAAAGAAAACACGGTAGTAAATTATCTTAAATACACCTGAACTCATGATATCCAGAGACAAGCTTCCCCTAGATGTTTTTTTTTTTTTTTTTCACGTAATTTTAGATTTATTTTGCCATTACAAGTTTATTTTGGCTGGGGTTGAAATTTAATTTGTTCCTCAAAGAAATGTAACAATGGAAATATAAAGAGGAAGCTTTTGTTCACTCCCCGGGAGTTCAGAAAAGTAATAATTATAAAATGATAAGACTCTAAATGAAAATGTCGCTTGGAAAGGTTGAGGTTGACAGCGGCATAGACCTATGTGAAGTGAAAAAAGTCACATTACAGTCATGCACATAAATATAGCCAGATGATGTAATTTCACATCTACCAATGATTTATTGTATAAATGTTTCATAAGTTTAAAATAAAATCCTTTCTAAGAATGTTCATTCGACGTCTCAGAAAGTAATACTTCTTTTGAAAAAAAGGTACTCAGAGAAGGTAATATTATTATTAAAGTAGAATTAATACTAGATTGATAAAATAATATAAATTAAGAAAGTTGATACACTGAATCCGAGAATAACACATTAATTATTTTGAATATTTTCACTTATTTCCAGTGATGTTATTAGGTCTGTATCAAGCAGGTTGATCTGATCTCAGCTATCACACTATGGTTTCAAATGACCCTTGGGAATACACACACACACACACACACACACACACACACTGCACATGTCACACAAACACCACTACCAGCAAGACCACCATAATGACAGCAAAGTTAGCATTTGAATAAATTAAATGCCAGTTTTATAATTATACAAGCTGATTATAGATTAGGAGCCAGATTTTGCCAAAGAATATGGCCTGAAGGTCTTGTCTCACTCAGGGTTTCCACAATGCTTTATGTTTGTGGTAAAGTCAAGCAGAGTTCTGGAGAAAAGCTAACTTGTGCAAATATTTTTCAGCTTTACCTTCTTGGATTTATAAAACTTGCTTCTCTTGAGTCTTATGTTTTAGGAGAATGGATACACATGCACAGGTGCATGTCTCAGAGACCATGTGTAGCTTCCTTGCAAATATATACCTCCACCAAAACACCACGGAAGGAGGGAGCTCTGTGTGGTTTCGCAAAGTGCTCATTTGATGTGGAAGCAGCAAGAGGGCTGGTGTCTTAATCTAACTTTGCCACTGTCTTTAAAGTTGACATATCTCTCCATTACATGACAGACACAGGGATGGTTCTTCCAGTCTGGTTAGCTGATAGATTTCTTAATACCACAAAGAGACTCATGTTTCTATATCTCTGTAGTTTTCTGTCAGCTGTGTACATAGCCTTTGACAAAGCAAGACAAATACACATGTCAAACTGCTCCAATTTTTCTGTGGCCCTCAGCATTAGTTGGTTGCTCTCTAAAATGAGAATTCTAGTTAGCATTTGTTGAAATTTGCTATAGGATATGAGAAGCATTGAGAAGAAATGTTGTGAATTTTATGAGAGCAAACTTCTTGATGCTCCTCAAAAAAAAAAAAAAAGATAAAGATAATATGAAGATGTGCTACTCCACAGTTGCACAGAATTCCCAGAAATGTAAGGAGCTAAATCAGAGAGCTCTTGTTCTGAATGATGTCCACAGGAATCACTACAACTTGACTCTGTGAAAAAAGAACTGCATTTTCCACATTATATGATTTTAAAATTTAAACAAATATCTGCAATAGTATACAGAAACCAGCGAGAGTAGAGGAGTATGAGTGGGAAGAATGAATTATCCTTATTAAATCATTTTAACTACATAACCTTAACATTGACTCTAGAGTTGCCCCTAAATCAATTATTCAGGCCAGATTTTATTAATATAATGTCAAGTTGCCAAATAATCAACACCCATATCAGAACGAGTTTGAGTTTAGTTAATATTCTTTCTTGCCATGTGACTTCTTCTGTCATATAGGTTTGAGAAAATTTTATTAAAATTACATGAAGTCTACTTTATTCTTTAGAAATAGGAAGTTTTTCTTTTTTTAGGTAGTTTAGCATTTTAGGTATTTAGAAGTCAAAAGGGCCTCAGTGGTCCTCTCAGAGTATGGCCTCATTTCCTAGAGAATCTGATGCCAGGAAGTCATTTTTTTTTTATTCTTACAGCTAACTAATGACAAAATAAGGTCTAGAGTCTTGGTTTCTATCTCCCAATTCAAAAGCTCTGTACATTGCTCCATACATTGCTCTTATTTTAATTATCTTATTGTTGTACCTAGTAGAAATTGGAAAACTTCCAGAATGTGAGGAAGTGATTGATTTTAATTTTTTTTTATTTCAGAATTGTATAGGGGTACATGTGTTTTGGTTACATAATCTGCTTTTGTACAATTTGGGTCAAAGTTATAAGTGTGCCCTTCACCCAGTTAATGTGTATTGTATCCGTTAGGTGTGAATTTACCCAGCCCTTCATCCCCCGTCCCACCTGCTTGATTTCCCTTGAGTTTTACTTCCATATGTGCACATAAGTGTTGATCAGTTAGTTCCAACATAGTATGGAGTACACATGGTGTTTGTTTTTCCATGCTTGTGATGCTTCACTAAGAAGAATTGTCTCCAGTTCCATCCATGTTGTCACAAGAGACACTAGATCATTTAAAAAAATCTAATTTTCAATTGGATCTCTATGCTGATTATGTGACATTAGACTACTTATCTACTTCTGTTTTTTTTTTATTTCTAGAATGATTATAGCAATGCTTTTTAAGTTTGTTACAAGAATAAAATTATATCATGCATTTAGTATACATACCTCAGTGTCTGGCAAATAATAAGTGCTCAATAAATATAAGTCATTAGAATAGCCCAAGTGATGGAAAAAATTTTCCATTAAAAGCAAGACTGTAGATATTAAGACTTTTGAGCCATTGCAGGACAAAAGCATCCATAGACAACACATAAAGGAATGGGTGTGCCTATGATTTACGGAATCTTATTTATAAAAACAAGCAGTAAGTTAGATTTGGCCTGTGGGCCATAGTTTGTCAATTTCTGATATAGCACAAAACTGTCAAATCAGGCTTGCTAGAATTATTCAAGTGGTAAAATGATGAATACTGTACAATTTTATTATATTTTTATGCAGAACCCCAAACTTATGTAGAAAAAGATAAGATACCTTGACATGATATGTATTAAAAGGTTGAAATCAGTTATGTTTTACTTCTCAAGGATGCATTTAATTTTATTTTGTGGTTGCTGATTGATTGAACCTGTCAAGATAAATAAACAATAAACAGAAGTTCATATATTTAATGAAACACACATGCAAACATGGCCCTCACTGAAAACGCCATGCATGTTCTTGGTCACAAAGTGAGAATAGATAGTTGTGATAAGTGGCACCTGTTCTCTGAGGACTGGGTTGTTTCGTTTCTGTTTACGGAAGTGTGATTCAAACATGGTCCTCTAATATATTCACAGTAAGAAAGAAGGTTATCCTAGCACTCTGGGAGGCCAAGGCGGGTGGATCGTTTGAGCTCAGGAGTTCGAGACCAGCCTGAGCAAGAGTGAGACCCCATCTCTATTAAAAATAGAAAGAAATATCTGGCCAATCAAAAATATATATAGAAAAAATTAGCCGGGCATGGTGGTGCATGCCTGTAGTCCCAGCTACTCGGGAGGCTGAGGCAGGAGGATCGCTTAAGCCCAGAAGTTTGAGGTTGCTGTGAGCTAGGCTGTCGCCACGGCACTCACTCTAGCCCAGGCAACAGAGCAAGACTCTGTCTCAAAAAAAAAAAAAAAAAAGGAAAGAAAGAAAGAAAGAAGGTTAAAGGGTAAGAGCTTACCAATTCCATCCTTGCAACTCTCTGGAACTAAAGTACTAGCTCTAAGTATTTCTTACCTATAGGCCACATGTAATAATCAACATCGTCGTCTCTATAGCAAATCACTTACACAAAATACATAAAGAAGTTTAAGGTAAATTGACTAAATTGTCCAGCATCTATTCACCCTTCTTTAGGTAAAAGACAACAATTTCTCTTGGGAAGCCACTCCTTGCCTATTCTATGTTATGGCTAGAGCTAGCGTATAACCTGTTTGGCTTAAGCCAATTGGTAAAGAGCATTCCCCTAGCCACAGGCACGGGTACAGAGGAACATCGGTCCCCAATCAGAGGGATGAAGACACAACGAGAAGTTTACTGAGATGCCTGAAAGGGAAGCAGGTATCCGTCTTATTGAAAGAACATAAGCAGTGGAATTGCTGTCATCATTTCTTTCCATGCAATGTGGGAATGGTGATCGTACACTCTAGGTCCAGACAATAGCATAAGCATTGTATGTGGAACTTTTAAAATAATGCTAGCACCTACTAAGAAAGTGTCTGTTACTGTCACAATTCACTGGCAATCCTAAACAAAACAGTGATAAAAGAGTCTTCCTGTTGTGTTTAGACTGCCCCATGGTGCCCTCATCCTTCACCTTGTACCCACTGCTTCCACGTGGAGGCTGAGACTTCCAGACAAAGGCCAAGAATAAAATAAATCTTATCTTGATGACATCATAAAGCTCTGATTCTGGCCATGCAAAAAACCAGCCCTGCCTCTAGACGTTCTGTTGTATAAGAACTGAAGTTTTCCTTAAGCTTTTGCCAGTTTAGTTCCAGTTTTCGAATATCTCAATCCAAAGATTTTTTTTTGTTTGTTTCTTATTTTGAAACAAAATATTCAAGTGTCAAAACTTATCAATACACCATACATTTTAATGATTGTCAATCACTCATAAACTTATTTTATGCTGTTTATACATAGCAGTTACTAGAAACATGGCATTCTGGGTATAGAACATATGATGATGCTTTTCATTAGAAATGTCTTACTCAGCTATTGCCTGACACATTAATGTTTTTGTGCACTAGGTTTCCTTAGTTATAAAGCAGTGAATAAATAAAATTGTTATTTTTAACCCTCTTTATTTCACTAAATAACCAAGTGCTCAAGACAAACAAGGACACATTAATGTTTTTCACATATATATGTATATATGCATGTACACACATATACATACACCCACACCCACCCCCCAGTGCCCCCCTCAACCCTACCTGTGCTGACTTTTGATCAGAGTCCATAAGCTTTTCTAAGACCACTATAAACTTTCCTCTAGGCTAGACATCATTAAGAATATTCTTCAAACAGAATTATATTATGTTCTTGTTTTGTCCAGACAGCAAGTATAAAAATGTGTTCCATTTTGATTTTTTGCTTAAATTTTTTTTGTATATGATTGGAAAAGTATCCTGGTTATTAATTCTTTGCAACCTCTAACGTATACTCTTAGTGACCTAAGAAGAGTGAGAGATGGTCTGTTCTTTTTTCCACATTATAGCATCAGTCTTCTGATTGTTATCTTCATCCTGAGGAAGCTTGGTTTTAAGTTTCCCTTTGAATCTTGGCTGATGCATGACTATCAGCATATGCCCTTTGCCCAGTGTTTGACTTTCTCTGAAATATGTACATCAACAATTAATAACCTTCTCAAAGTGCTATGAAATTAGCTTTCTGATTATGTGATTTAATTGCTACAGTGGTGAGACCGGGTCATTAGCACTGTGTCTTCACAGGACACTCTTTCATAACGCACTGAAGGAAATAGTGAGGATAAAAGGCAAAGCAGCAACCTAAGCTAGAAAGAGATAATCTACATTTTTACAAAGTCCTAAATGAACAAAGTGATTGCAGATATATTCTAATATTTCTACTATATAATAATGGGTATTTTTTCAGATTGTTCAATCAAGATGGTGAGTAAGAAACTATACTTATATTTAAAATTATAACAGCAGCAAAGTTTATATGGTACTCCCTGGGTGCCAACTACAATTAGAAGCTCTTACATATATTAACTAACTAACTTACTGAAAAGAAGATACTATTATTATCATTGCTCTCTTTTAAAAGATGAGCAGGCAAGCTGAAGGCATTCAAATAATCTGTACATACTCTATTGCTACTAAGTAGCAGAGTTAGCATTTGAACTAAAGCAATCTGGCTCAGAAACGAATGTATATAAAAACAACTCTGCCACCTTTCAGTAAATATTTAAGGATTATACAGTGACACAATTGCATTAAAGAAAAATCCGTTGGAGTTCTTGTTTCTGGAGAGATGGTGTAAACACACTCCACCCTGTGTATCAAATGGAATGCAACTATAAAACCTACACGAAACCCAGGACAGCTGTTTGATTACTCTAAAAATTAAATAGCACCAGGTAGAATGTGTGTGTGTGTGTTTCTGTGTGTGTGTGTGTGTGCGTGTGTGTGTGTAAAATACCAATGAAAAGGCAGTGAGTTAATAATTTCATTTTTCCTTGGGCATCTTCCAATTGGATATCAATGAAACTCAAAAGCCAGAAATAGGCACCAGGCTGTAGACAAAGAGACCATCAAAAGAAGACTTCTAGTTCTGGCTTAAGGAGGAAGAAAGGGAAGTTTTAACATTCAGAACAGTGAAGTTATTTCCCATTTTCATTTTGTTTTGTTTTTTCTTTCTTCCATTTTAAAACAATTTCATCATTCTATCGTGTGCCAGCCCTCTGGCAATCCAGTGATGGCAGCAGTATTAACAGCAGTGGAGGCCCAGTAATGGCACAACTCAGGAGAGGAATTATCCTCTTTGTTCAAGGAAGACATGATTCCAAGAATGTGGGACAAACCTCTGTTGCTTTCAATCTCTCTCTCTCTCTCTCTCTCTCATCTCTGCTTTGTCTCTTGGGCCCAGATGTGGGCATAGCCACAAAAGGACACAGCATAGAAGGGCAATCAAATCCCCCGATTACTGGTCAGAGGACAAAAGAAGAGTCTCAGACACATAGAGGGTATCAGGATGAAAGTGGAGCCAGAAAAGCAATGCTACAAAGTTGTTTATAAATTCCTGGGATCATCTCCAAGCTGTGCACAAATGGATTTGATTCCAGTCAGCATAAAAAATGTGTGAGAAGTCAACTAACAGTTAGACAAGATCCCAGGTCCCAGACGGATGGGTAGTTGACACTTGGGACAGATCCAGATAGATTTAAAAAAAACTAAAACACTACATTGACATTGGACCCACTGTGCACAGAAGGCAGGTTGGAACTTTTAGCCTTAAAGTAACCATGTCAATTTCCTTTAAAAAAAAAAAAAAAACAATATTCTACACAAGATTTAAACAAGGCCCAGACACTTGTAACATAATATTTTAAATATCCAGGGTACAATTCAAAATCACATAGCATGTGGAAAACAGGACAATCTCAACTCACATGGAAAAAAACATCAACAGATGCTAAGGGTGAGATGAAACAAATTATATTATCCTTCAAAAGTTTTAAAGAAACTTCTATAAAAAATACTTTAACAAATTATTATAAATATCTTGAAGTCAACGGAAAAATAGCAAACCTCAGCAATAAATAAATAAATATATATATTTAAATAAATAGAAGATACAAATAGTAGAATGGATTATGGATGAGAGTCTGAACTTGATAGACAAATAGAAATTATCTAGTGTGAACAATTTATAGAAAAATAATCAGAAAAGAGTTGAAAAAAACCCTCAAAAGGTATAATGTTCATGTCATCAGAGTCACAGAGGAGAGGTAAAGGAAGGATGTGATACAGAAAAAAAAAATAAAATAAAATAAAATAAATTAAAGACATAATGGTTGAAATATTCCAAAATTTGGTGAAAGACTTAAACCTACAGATATCAGAAGCTGATCAAACCCCTATCAGGACAAAGACAAAGAAATATATGCCAGGAAACATCGTACCAAATCTGCTAAAAACTAAAGATAAAAAAATACTGAAAGCAGCCAAAGAAAAATTACACATTATCTATAGGAGAACAACAATACAAATAATTGTGGGCTTCTCATTACAAATTATGAAGGCCTAAAAGAAGTAGAACGATATTTTTAAGGTGCTGAAAACAGATAAATAACAACAATAACAACAACAACAACAAAAGTATTAATTCAGAATTCACTAGTCAGCAAATATATCATTCATGAATTAAGGTAAAATAAGAACACTCCCTGATAAAGGAAAACTAAGAGAATTTGTTTCCAGCAAGCCCACTATATTAAATGTTCAAAAAAAGCAAATCTTTAGGGACAGTAAGATTAGTGCTTGTCAAAAGCTGGGGTGGGTTTTCTTTTTGGGGTGGTAATATCTTCTGAAATAAGATAAAGCAAGGTGGGTTACACAATCTGTGAAAACAGTTAAAAACACTTAATATGCTTAAGAAAGGTGATTTATATGACATACTAATTACATTGCAAAAAAATGTCAATTCACTGAAAAGTTAAAACGAAGAAAGAAAGAGGGAAAGAAAACAGAAAGAAAGGAAGAAAGGAAGGGCAGATGGAAGGAGAAAGAAAAAGAAAGAAAGAAAGAGAAATAAATACATAAATAAATAAATCTGGATTTGCTATATTAATATCCAAAAAAAGTAGACTTCAAAGTAAATTACCCAGAGTAAAGAGGGATATTATGATTTATGGACATTATAAACATAATGATACAAGGATTAATTCACTAAGAAGATATAACAATTCTAAATGAGTACATACGTTACAACAGACTTTCAAAACACGTGGAGTAACTTTTAGAACTGAAAGATGAAATATAAAAACCTACAATTATAGTTAGAGACATCAACATGTCTGTATTAGTTTACTAGGGTGGCTGTAACAAAGAACCACACACCAAGTGGTTCAAACAACATGAATTTATTACCTCACAGTTCCAAGAGGCTAGAAATCTGACATCAGGGTGTTGGCAGGGTTGTTTCCTTGTTTTGGTTATGAGGGAGAGATACTTTCCTCCCACTTTCTTACTTTCCGGGGGCTTGATGACAATCTTTGGCATTTCTGGCTTCTGTCACATCACCCAATCTCTGTCCTCATCTCAACATGGCATCTTCCACGTGTGAGTGTCTGTGTCCAAATTTCCCCTCTTTGTAAGGACACTAGTTATATGGATTAGGGACCTGCTATACTCCAGGATGACCTAATCTTAACTAATTACATCTATAATGGCCCTACTTCCAAATAATATCATATTCTGTGATGCTGGGGGTTTGGACTTCAACATAGAATTTGGGCAGAACAGTTCCTCTCTCTAAGAGTTTCTAAATATAACTCCAAAAGCATGATTCACTAAAGAAGATATGGATAAATATCTTCATCAAAATTAAAACTTTTCCCCTGTGAAAGACATTGTTAATTTATGAAAAGATAATCAACAGAATAGGGGAAAGTATTTACAAATCACTTATCTTCCAAAGGACTTTTATCTATAATATTAAAACTCAACAATAGGAAAGGAAACAACCCAATTAAAAGCTGAGAAATATAGTTGAACAAGCACTTTAGTAAAGAGTTCATGCAAATGACAAACACATGAAAAGATATTCACTATCATGAGCCATTAGGAAAAAACAAATTATTAAATCACAATGAGGCACAACAACATATCTATTAAAATGATTGACTAAAAAAACTATTGATAATCCAAGGGCCAGCAGTGAGGCAGAGCAACTGGAATTCATGCTTTGCTAGTGGGAAAGCAAAATGCTATAATATTCTGGGTAACAGTTTGACAATTAAACATTCACTTATCATATGACTCATAAATTCCACTTCTGGGTACTTAACCTACAGAAATAAAAATTTAGATACCCAAAAACACCTGTGCACAAATGTATATATTACATATTTTATATATATACATATATATAACATATAAATATACTATTCATAATCACCAAAAATTGGGAAAGAAATAACTGTCTTTCAAATGGTGAATGGATAAACAACTGTGGTACAGCCATGCAATAAAAAGGAACATACTACTGATACAATAACTAGGATGACTCTTAATGGTAGTGTGCTGAGTGAAAAAAAGCTAGTTTTGAAAGGTTGAATATTATATGATTCCATTCATAAAAAGACAAAAGTATAGTCATAGAGAAAGAACAGATCAGTGGTTACTAGTTTAGGGGTTGGGGTTAGAATGAGACTATAAAAGTAAGACTGAGGGAGTTTGGGGGTCTGATTGAACTCCTCTGTCTCCTGATTGTGCTGGTAGTCACATAAATCTATACAGCCATCAAAATTCATAGAACTGTACAGCAATGGAAAAATCAATTTTTATGTATGATAGTCAGAGATATTTTAAATAATTAAAGAGGCTATGATATATTCCCAAAGGAAAGGGAATGTTCTGGCACCAAAATGAGACATTACTTGAAAAAACAAAATAAGTAAGTGTTCCTTGCAGGTTGCACCATGAGTTTCAGGTACAGGTGATAAATAGCTGCTAAGTGGAGAAAGCACGTTCTGTAAAAATAACACTGAGAACTCTACCATTATGTAGAGACCCACGTGCATGCATAAGCATGAGTGGTAAATCACATAAAGTCCTACAGTTCTGGATGTTGGCTTTCTCATCAGTACTAACTGAGAGAGCCACAACACTAACATCATCGTGATAGATGCATAGACCTTCCCATCTACTCTACACACTTTCCAGCAGAAATTCTTCACTACGGTCTTGCTGTCAATAACTTTATTCAAAATATTTAGTGGGAGAATATAACATCTCTCACTTTAGAAACTTCTTTTAAAGTTATGAACATAATTTCAAAGGGCCTGGTAGGGTTTCAAGCAGTCCCTTCCTGTACTTCAGTGAAGTAAATGATGAAAAATCTAGTCCAGTTATATTGCCAAATTTAGCAAATAAAAATCCTATGTTTATCTGGTAACCCAAAGTCCAATGAATATATATATATATATATATATATATATATATATATTTATTTCTTACCTTTATTCTACAAGATGTCCCAAAGGTCTCCACACATAGGGAAAATGGGAAATTGTAGCTAAATGTAGCATTATTTTCAAAATACTCATTACAAAATTTTATAATTTTTTTTCCAAGTTTGGGCACCTTTTGGGACACCCTGTATTATAAATCTTATAATAAAGTTTGAAAAGTCCATGCATTTGTTATAGGCTTCTTTAAAATGTCCTACTCCTAAGGAATATAGCAATTGCATTTGGTTGTCAACAATTAGGAAATTCTTATACTGGTTGTCCATTTGATTACTTACAATAGTTTCCTATATACCTCTTTGAGCCATTGAAATTCCAGCACTGGGAAATGTATTGAAAATTGTCTAATCTAACTTTTGTATGTACGGAGAAAATGCAGTCCATAAAAGATAAGAAACTTTTCTAAATCAGGCCATGAGTTCACATCTTATTTTTTCTTTTCCAAATTTAAACACCCAGACTCAGAATCAAAAATTTCCAATGACCTTTCTTTTCTTTTTTCCTTTACTCTATAAGTTATCTCAAACCATTCTCTATGAAAACACAGTGTTCTTTCTCCCTGAAATACTTCACAGAGTATTTCTCAGAGTCTGATGAGCAAATTATGCTCATTATTTCTTCTAGTATTTTTCCTTCTTGAATTTAAAAATCTGTTACATTTGATACTAAACACACCTCAGTTTTTTCTTAAGCATATAACATATTCTTTCAAAAGAGATTGTAAGCTCCTAGAAGACAGGAATTATACTGTATTGGATTTGGTTATCCACCTGGACATAACATATGGCCTTGTAGATATTATATAATGAAAACACTCGATAAATGCTTGTCACTTTTAATCTTCTGTGGTGATAAAATTTGCTTTCATTATTAAAAAATAAATTCCAGAAAAGGTATTTTTTAAAAACACATATGTGAAAATAAGCCATGTAGGTAATATATTGTTACATTTGTCTTAAAATAAGCCTTAGGCATTCTCCCACACTTTTCTCACCATTATCTCCATCTGTAATAATAAAACATATCTTCTGATTACAGCTATTCCTGTTATCTCAAGTCTGAATCTAATTTATTTGCTATTCAACCTTACTTTTCCTCTGTTACAAGATTTGTTTTTCCTGTAATGCAAGCCAAGGTTTTGATTTAAAAGGTAGAAAACATTTTTTTTCCCCAAAGATGTGATATTTTAAACAGAAAGGAAAAATAAATTTTAAGTAGATTGGGAGTATTTCACAACAAAAACATCAAACAAATTTTAATTTGAATCCAATAATTTTCATTTAAATGTGTTTTGGAATAGATGACCCCTTTGGGGAAACACAGCAATATATACTCTGCCAAGAAGTAGAAATCTCAAAAATGCTTTCCTAGCAATACTTTTGAAATACTTATTTACAGAAAGCAAAGGATTTCTTAGAAAGCTTGTGGTATTTCTGAAGTTGCATTGTATTTCCAAAGCTATGAAATATGATGCTCCTTTCATGACACCGTCATTAAAATTTAAAAAGCTAATTTAGAAACCACAAAACTATCAGGTAGATTTTCTTAGAGATTTGTTCTCTGGATACTGTCATTTGCCGGTTTACTTATTAGCAGAAATGTAAGTTTAATTTGTTATACCCACATACATGCTAATACCACATACATGGCAATAAATCATGCAGTTTCCCCACTTACATTTTGCCCAGAGGGCAATTTCTCAACTTCTACTTTTCCCCCAATAGTTATATTCCTATTTCTTCTCTACATACAATACGACCTCGACTGCTGGCTTAAAACCTCTGGTGAAATAATTATACTATGCCGCAGATACATTACACTCTGGAATTTGAAAACTGAGGACTTTCCTAGAAAAGAAACTTTGTTGTTTTCATCTTTTAAAAAAAGATAGATTAAGTTTATATCTGAAAAGTTAAATAATATGTCATTAAGATCACTTAAGAACAGGTCAGTAGTGTCTTAAATCAGAGATGTAGAAATGAAATATCTGTAACAGATGAGTTAGTTTTTAATTCTCATGAGAATGATTAATTTGAGTTTCAACCATACATTGGGCATCCAAGTAGGTGATATACTTATTTTATATTTTGAAAAACATTGAATTTCACTCATTTTTCTTTGATTTTTTTTAAAAAGTATAATAATCAGAAACAAAGCAATATTTGAAAACTCACAGAAAATATAATTTTTTTCATGAACCTTTTTACTCCTCCAAAAGCCTTCCTTAAGTCTTTTTAATTTTTTTGTTATCATGGTTGTTAAGCATGTTAAAGTTGCCTTTTTTGTTTTTTGAGAATGACGTTGATTCATTTGTTTATCCTAATAAACCTCTAAACCTGCATAGGGAATCAAATCTAAAATATCAGCAAGAAAAGAGATATTTTTCCCCCTGAATTACCAAGTGATCTATCTAAAACGTTTTCCCTAGAGAGAGTTGGGTTGAACTTTTACCTTAAGTAACTGTTCTAAAACCTCAGTACACTCACTTAAAATAACTCTGAATTAGGAAAATAGCCAAAGGCACAAGGAAATACTTAACAGACTTAGAGAATTATTCTCATTTAGCAAAAAGAAAGCAAATTGAACAACAAAAATACTAAAGGGTACACGTATGAGTTGCACTTTCACCATAATTTTCTCTTTTTTGTGTGTTTAATAAGTTTGGGAAAGAACCAGCAGCTCATTCTTATCATTTTCTCTCCTCTCTCTTTCTCCTTTTTCTCCGGATTTATTTGGCTCGAAATGACACTTTCTGTTCTATCACTACTCATTACTTTCCATTTTGACTTCAAGTATTTCCCTGTGCTGTTCTTATTCCATACCCTCTGAGACCAGAGCCCCTTTCTATCTTTAAATTTACTATGAATTCTTTCTCTTGAGAGTTTTCTGTTAAAATGGAATTGAGATATAACTACTAGAAAATCTCTTTAGAATACAGCAGTCTATTTACTATCTCCTTGCAAGTATGTGTTTTTTGTGTCTGGGTATATTTTCTGGGGACAGGAATTTAATATTTAGATATTAAGCTACCCAACCACAAGGAAAAAAATATAAAATCCTGGAATCACATACTCCAACATCATCTTTTCGAATGTCAAAAGTATATAAGCCTTCTCAGCTCACTGGGTAAATTACCCAACTACCTCCAGCCTGTCAGTACTGGAATAGTGACTTTTCCAGGGCAGAACACTGTAGGAAACAAAAGCATTTCTCTCTTTATAGATCTTAGATAAGTAATCACATTTGAGAATTCTAAGGGCAACACAAAATTTGAAAAACTAAATACTAGCATCATTCTCCGTCTATAAGGAAGCTAACTTACGATAAAATATTGTCAACTAATCTAAGCTGAAGGAGCTTAAAAAATAATAAACGTTCTAGAAAATAGATGGACTAGATGTTAACCAATCCAACTAGGGAAGACCTGTAAATATCCATGGAAACTTACATATCTCTCTATCTCTATCCCTGATTAGTCAGGGTCCATTTGAGAGACAGAAATCACATACATTATTTTAATGGAGATGTTTTTATACGAAGAATTGTTAACTAGCTCTAAAGTTGTTAAACAGATAATTGAAAAATCCAAGAAGAGAACATGAAGGTAGGACAGTGGCAGCAACTGCAAGAGGCAGCTATACCTGTAAGCCTCGAGGAATGAGGAACAAAGGAAAAAAGTTAGACTTTTTCAAATGTAAGAGCTTGGCGTAGGGACTTCTTAGAACTGGCCTCAGACCTCTGAGAAGGATTGGTTAGCTGCCTGGAATTTGAGTCTCTGACTGCAAGGATGGTCCCTGGGGTCCAGGAAACTAGAACTTAGGAGGAGTCACTGTCCAGCTGTGTGTGTCTCTGAGGGGGTGCAGTAAGACTGGTTTTGAAAATGCCAAAAGAACTGTAAACTAGATTTAGCTGCTGATATTGCAAGGGGCCACTGCTGCCAGAGTGAAGCAGTTTTGCTGGGGTCCTGCCCACAGGAACAGAAGGCAGAGGGGGGACCAACCAGGACCTGACCTGAAAGTTAGATGCCATCACCACCTCTGGCTTTTCTCTCTCCCTCTTGGCAGCATTTAACACAGAACTGGCCAGCAGAGCAGAAATCTGATTTGCTAGCTTTCAGGATCACAAAGCAGAATATAGAAGGGGGACGTAGAGCTGAGAGACAATAGCTCAATGATTAGCACAGAAATATCACCCAATTTGGTCTTGGAGCTGAAATTAATATGACTGCATAAGTTAAGGTGCCTAACTGCCTGGCGCTTCTATTTTAGTGAGGGAATACAGACAATTAAACAGCAAACAAATGAGCAAAGATAATATCACAGATAAATGATATAAAGAAGAAAAACAGAAACAGTACTAAAAGTCAGCACAGAAGAAATGCTACATAGATTGATGCAGAGGCCTCTTGAAAGAGAAATATTTGGTGCAAATGAAGAGAAAAATCCAGCTTTGCAAAGAGTTTTTAGGCAGATTAATAAAAAAAAAGGTAAAGGCTGAGACTCTGAGGTGGAAATGACTGGGCATTTTCAAAGTTCCATGTGGAGAGGGCCAATACAACTGCTGCAGAGTCAGCAAGGGGGAACACCTGTAAGGAGATGAGCTTCGATAGGTGAGCAAGAAACAGGCTCTCTGGGGCCATGTAGTGCCATGAAGGGCGTGGTCATAGGTTTTTTTGGGTTTTTTTTTGGGGGGGGTGTGCACAAGTCATGGAGTGTTTGAAGCAAGGAATCAGATTTACATTTTACTATTTAAAACCAATCAGTCCATCAGCGCATCTTTTGTACTTTCTATGTTCTTATGTGATGTGGTATGTTCATACATAATGGATACATAATAGCATGATGGGTACATGTGGTAGGGCTTGTATTATACACAGAGTTATTGAGTCAGACCCATATTTCATGGAGTTGAACCAGAGGCACCATGGTGCTATTTAATGGAAGATCTATTTTCAAGGCTCACTCGAAGAAGGAAGTGGTTCTTGCTTCTAGAGAGTGCAAAGGAATTCTGAATCTGATGATAATACAAATGCTGCTGCAGAGAATTCTCATTCTGAAAAATTGGAACTATAGCATTACACAATCAATATAGGTTTCATATTATCTGGAAGCAAAGCTTTTTCTGAAAGGCAGTAATAAAGTATATTTGAAGCAATTGCTTAAATAAAATCTAAGTCTACTGATGAGAGACTCCAAAGCAAACAGCTGACATCATAGCATGACATCACTCAATAGACAAAGAATAAAATAAGACTACAAGAAAAGGATTCAGAAAATAGTCACCATTCCTTTATAGCCGTGTGCATTAAAGGTCACCACCAACCATTTCTCCAATGTGCCACACAAGACAGGCAGGCGAATATGGGAATCATCTCTGTATCCTCTTATGACTTTAACTCATTCATTACCTTGACAAATATTGATGAAGCCTTTTCTACATGCCAGAATTATTTTGGGTGCTGGGGACATACAGGTGAACAAGATAGTAAAAATATCTGTACTCATGATTCTAATAGTTTTGCAAGTGTTACTTATAACAAACTAAATTAAGTTCTCATAACAGATGTAGGATGTCATTCCCAATAAACCCCCGTGTGTGTGTGCATATATTTGCTGAGTGGTCAGAGAAAAATTTGAGGTGGTATCAGAAGAATTAAGCCTTGAAGATAGCATAGGATTTGGATAAGGAATAGAAGAAAATATTTTAAGTTAAGGGGAGCAATAAGCAGGAAGTGGGAGAAATGAGACTCAGAGATGGAACTATATCTAGTGTTGATAAGCAAAGTGAAGCTCTTGAAAACTAATAGGGGGGCATTTAGCGGTTATCCAAAACATGATTGAGAAGACATACAAAGACTGCACAGATTTAAACAAAACATTTGGTAGCAATGGGCTTGATCATGATAAAAAAATCATAAATGAGATGAGAATTCACTAGGTCTCAGGGCCTGATTTTATATTTTGTTTGTTAGAAAGGAAGGAAGGAAGAAAGGAAGGAAGGAAGGGAGGGAGGGAAGAAAAACGATCGCCTCTCTATTCCTCTTAGGTATTGGTCGTGTTTCATGGTGGTGAGTCCTGTCTTCTCCTTCTGTGCTACCCCCAGCTACTTCTTTGCTTATCATCTGAGATAGTGCAGCTTTTTACACACATTAGATTAGAGATCTTATTTTTATTCATGAAAACTACTAATATGCTCCAGAAAGGTGTATATACCCCAGGTATGTACTCACAGCCATTCAAGAACATAGAGATGTTTTAAGAATACAGAGATCATTATTTTTCCAGTTTCTGTAAGTAAAACCTAGATGTGGGTTGATTTTTCATGTTACCTTTATAATTGATTTTATCTCAAATTCTAGTCAAAAATTTTTCTATATTGGAAATCTGAAAAATTATTGGATGGCATAATTCACTTCCTAGTATTTCCAGACTAAAGGCATCTATCTTACATATCACATGCATTGAATGAGGGCAGGAAGTGAGGAGTAATAACATGTTGTGGAAATGATGCTTCACAGAAGACTCTTTAAAGAAGCATACAAGTTAATTTATACCATCATGAAAATGGGATCAGTTTAGAGCCATGTATTTGTGTTTTTTGACCCCTTGTCTCCGCTAAGGAGCGGAGATAGTGCCCTCCATGATAGAAAAATAGAAATCAGGCATCATTAACATCTAATGCTGATCTGACTCAGATTATGAGAAGGATTCACTTTTACTTTTTTAACTCTGTATGAAAGGCAGAGTAATAATGGGAGTATAAGCTTCTTGGTAACATATTCTGAGCTAAAATAAAGGAGGGAATACTTAAATCAACTAGAATCTTAACTAGTATCAAATGCCACTAATGATTTTAAAATTCAATCAAGAAGCAAAAGAAAAGTAAGGAGACATCTGGTACAACCTGTGTGACTAAAAAGTTATTCACAATTTCTCTGCATGATATAGTTCTAATTTGCCTAAGGTAGGTTTTTGTATGTCATTGTATGGTGAAATGGCCATGTTTTATTTTCTTTGATTTTTCATGTACATGTATGTATTTTATATTTACCATTTACTTTTTTTTTTTTTTGAGACAGAGTCTCACTCTGTTGCCCAGGCTAGAGTGAGTGCCGTGGCGTCAGCCTAGCTCACAGCAACCTCAAACTCCTGAGCTCAAGCGATCCTCCTGTCTCAGCCTCCCGAGTAGCTGGGACTACAGGCATGCGCCACCATGCCCGGCTAATTTTTTCTATATATATTTTTAGCTGTCCATATAATTTCTTTCTATTTTTGGTAGAGGTGGGGTCTCGCTCTTGCTCAGGCTGGTCTCGAACTCCTGAGCTCAAACGATCCGCCCACCTCGGCCTCCCAGAGTGCTAGGATTACAGGCGTGAGCCACCGCGCCCGGCCTACCATTTACTTTTAAATCTCATTCTTATACTTTCCTACTCCACTTGCTTTCATGTGAATACAGTCTCCTGTTCAGCTATGATCATATATTTTCATATCTTTCTTATTAAGTAAGCAAGTATTTGTGTCCTCATATTCATAGAGCTTTGCCAATGGAAAGTATTTGCTTAGATCAATTTCAATAATTTTCTCTCATGGCTGAGTGACCTTCCAAACAGTGTAATAGTGTAAAACAGAATATCTCACACTTTCTCAAATGAAAATAAACCCCAATTCCTCCTCTAGCCTCAGATTTTAAATATTTTGCTTTCCCCCCCAATACACCATGCTGTTCTCCATCTGTATGTTGCAGAGACAATAACGACAAAAGTTGACCTCTGAATATTTCTTTTTCTTTAATGAGGAGCATGTGTGACTACTAGTGTTTGTGGCCACACAAGATTATTGGAGAAAACGGTAAATGGCATTTCCAGCAATGGTGCCAATTCTATGTGAAATAGATCTGTAGATCCACTCTTATCCAGAGTGGTATGATCATATGTGAAGGTTGTGTCCTGAAGGCACAGACAGTGTCTATGAAATGCAACATTCCGGAATACTAATACCTGTTACTCAGAGGTTCCCAGTATCTTCAAGCAGCAAAAGACACATAGCTTCCCACGCCAACAACTTATTCCATTTTCTTCCCAACCTGCATGTAACAGTGCTAACTTCCTTTCCTTGACCTTACAACTCCATCCTCCAGTTAAATATAACTGCTCTATACCCCATGGGTCAAAGACACATCAGTTTATAGTATCTGAACAAAATCTTCTAATAACCTCTCATCACACATAGCCTAACATCCAAAGTCCTGACCTAATGTTAGGACCTAATCCCTAATATTTGCTGGCTTCTAAGTACCTCCTAACTTTGTTTCCTTCCAATTGTTTCTCCATTCTTCTTTATAACCACACACTTGTCTTCTTGCTCAAGTGAGCACACATAGCTCCCAATGACTTTGCACTGGCTTTTCTTATCTGTAATACTCTTCCATCAGGTATTGGAAATGTTCTCACCCCTTCACTTCTTTTAGGTCTCTTCTCAAATACTCTCTGCATAGAAAGTCTTTCTCTGTTCATTCTTATCTAAAATGGAATCCCTTGTCTCTCCCGTTGCCTTTTTTAGCTTTTTCTTCAGAGAAAGAAAAAATCATCAGATGTATTACATACTATATATATTTATTTATATTTTTTCATCTATCTTTTCAAAAGCTCACTAAAATGAAGACAAAATGTATAGTAGTTGCTTGAACACACAAGGGCCATCCGGAAAGTATCCAGCCATGTAACCATTCTTGTTATATTAACAATGGCTGGATATTTTCCCGACAGCCCTCCTATGTAATTCCTAATAATGTGTGACTGTTTTTTCCATAATGAAGACAATAACTACTACCATCGATTGTATGCTTACCATGCACAAGACACTTATTTTATCCCATATATGGGATTTTTAAATAACATATCTTTCAACAACCCTGTGAGGCAGATATAGTAATCTCTATTTTACAGATAAGAAAATTGAGGTCAGATCCAGACCTTCTATCTTCTCTATTCCAATATAATATAATTCCCCATGAAAATATTTAGCCTCATTCATAATCATAAAGATCCAGAAGACCTCTCAAAAATATAGCTCAGTGGTGAAGATTTCAGACACCATGATAGGCATACAAATGACATATTTCTGGCTTTAATTACCCAGCAGATAGCATCATTTAGATGACTACTTTCTTAGTCTGGCCAACTGTAATAGTGCCTCCTGAGAGCAGGTTAATTTTTTCTTTGATTGCTCCTTCTTGATTTAAAGAAAGTTGTGTTTTGAATCTGTGTCCTTTCATTCCTGCCTCTGGATTTTATTTTAAAATTAGTTTACATTTATCTTACTGTAGTTGTCATTCCCACCTTATAGTTTAGAATGACTTTACTATTTCCAGCTAATACCTGCACTAATCCTGCCACCTGGATTAGCCATGTGGAAGGATGTGCTTGGCTCACCTATCATATCATTTTTTCTTCCGCTAGAAACACAGCCCCTTGACAGCAAGCCTCATCTATAAGTATATTTAGAAAATGGCTAAGACGTCAAATATTTATTCCTTTTAAAAAATTTAATATGTTCTCCTGGGGCCTGATTACAGAATATTTTAATGCTTACAAATTTCTTCGGTGCCACAGTACTAGTTTGTTTCCTAGGAAACAAATGCATTTATACTGTGCTGCACACATCCCTAATCACTAAATTCTATAATCTCTTTGTGAATGGATAACTTGTAAAGATTGTTTGTTTTCATAGGAGTTACCAGCTACAATATCACTGCAGGTAAATTTCCAAATACGTTATCAGTGAAAAATTATTTCAATTTACCCTAAAATGTAAGAGAGAGGTTTTATGAAGTGATCTTAAGATGAAAATGTGTATTCTTTTATGGTTGAATTACATGCATAAATATGAGGTGAATTTGAGGTATGTATGTACTTGCCTCCATTGTCATTCCTGGTCTCATTCTCTTTTTTCACAGAAAATATGGGTTCGTTATTTTTCCATTCAAGAAAGTGGCTTGGTTTTGATGTCTTCCTTTCTTAACCAAATATTAGCTGAAATCTAATAGGAGCCCACAGAAGGGACAATGCATTTTTAAAGTGACATTTTAGCATTCAAGCCATTCATATTCTTCAATGCGAATATAATTTTTATCTAAATGATTTCAGAGGAAAATGGATTCATTTGACTACAGTGCTTCTAAGACCAGTGGGAAGCTCATCATCTTAATATTGAATCTGTAAATCCTTTCCACTAGGGATGATTAACAGCTTTGTCAAGTGTTTATTTTACTTTAAGAAGAATATGTAATTTCCTGGTATAATGCAGCCAGATTTCAGTCGATTTCTCCCTTTACACGTCACATTCATACCGTGAACTCACATATTCTAGCTTACCTCTATTAAACTTCTATTTTGCGTGGTAAGATGATCACCTAACAAGTTTTTATAGTTTGATGAGCATACATCAGTCTGTTCTATGATTCATTTATACTTGATTAAAAAAAAAAAAAAAAAAAAAGTTCTCAGCAGTCCTGATAAGAAGCAATAACAGTGAATTACTTCCAGATGGCACTTTTGCTATACTACACGTGTGGTCTGAGTTACCCCTGGGATAAAAACTTCTATTAGTGCAGTGATGGCCTAGTCATGTTACGTTTTGCGTTTAAAGCATTGGCGAACTACTCAGGGCAGCTTCAGCCACTAGGCACATGGAATTGGGCAGCTGTGTCAGGTCATTTACATATTCAGTTTACACACATGTTCCCATATCAACCAGCAAACAAAAGTAAAAATGGGAGACAATTCATCGTACCTGGATTCATTATCAAAATGTGATTTAGATGGCTTCCATGAAGTATCAAATCATTTATAGATCATAATCAGATGGAGTTGGCAATAAGAAGTTACTGGAAAACCTCTAGTCCCCAATCTTTCTATTTTTCTAGGAAACAATGTAACTAGCCACATCTAGGCACCCTCTGTTTTTAACCATAACATATCCGTTTTTTAGTTACTCTTCTATTTTTTTAAAATCCTTGACTAAGTGAACTCAAACCAATAGGAATCTTCAGATAATAAGATTAAAAGAAAAAAATTCTACACTTTTTATAAGGGGGAAGCCAATAATCAGGGAAAACAAGCTGATTCAGGAGTTTGTTCAGAAAGCAGTTTCTCAAGTATGTCCTGGAGTCACAGCCTTTACAGCCTAATCTTTTTCATCTAGCTTTGAAAAATTATAATTCATGTTCAAGGTGATGATCCTGAGGTACAGTAAAAAACAATGAATTGCAGAAAAAATGATTGAATTCAGTTCAGCATGCTAAGATAGAAAAATAGACAAACATATTTTAGAAAGATTTTTAAAATTAAAATTTAATCTTATCTTCACCTTAATTTGATCAGAAATTCAGTTAAACAGAATGCAAAACAGAAGCTAAGAATTCTGGTTACTGATACTTTACTTCATGTCTTAAACCTCAGACTGAAGAAGACAATAATATGTGTTTAAATTAAATTGTACTCTATGTAAATTGAGAGAAAATTGAAGCCAAAACCATAGTCAAGAGGCTTATTTTGTTCACATCAAATAATCATATTGGAAAAGAGAAACTTGCAAAGTTTTAAGTGTATTTCCAAACATCAACTGGTTTGAAAATCTAAACTTTCTTATTCAAATCTGTATACAAGATTGCACCAATATTTGAAAATAGCAAATACTTATTGAATCATAATTTTCAAAATGCCACTTAATTAGTGACAAGTCAAGTTAAATTCTCTTCCTTTGAAAATAAATCACATCGACACAAATGCCTTAATAATCCAAGTACCATGAATCTATGCCAATTTTAAAAGACTATCAAGTATTTTCAGTGTCCTACATGTTATTTCTTTTTAATATCTTGGTCAAAGTCTAGAATAAAAATTGCAAATTAGAAAATCCTTTGAGAATAGAGTTCAGCCAGGGAACTGTTTCAAGGTAAGTTTTATATTAGTTTCACTCATTTTAATGAGCCTTTGTTAGAAACCAAGCAAGCAAATAGCCTAGACTGAAGAGTTACATGCAGGCTATCTTTTAAAGAAACCATCGTAAATCTGAACCTCTAACTATCTGCTTATATTATCAGGTTGACACAACGAAAGTGTAGACTGGTAGCTAAATGAAATAGCTTTTATTAAGAAAGAAAATGAGACTTCAAATTTGAATATCAACTTAAGTACAAGGTTTGAAATAAGCTAGAGACACCCTCAATTGACAATGCACTTCTATTAATATTAAAAATTGACACCACTCTTCAATATATAATGTAGAAAATGGGTTGAAGAAAGTTTATTTTAAAAATATGTACATAAGTTAATGCAAAAATTTGCACACACACATACAGGACAATGGCAAAAACAATATTACATCAATCACTGAGAATTAGATGAGTCACTTTAATCCCTAGGAGGCTTGAAGGTAAAAAAATCTTGGATTCAAGGGACTGATTTTTCTCAGTACTTGCTAACCTTGGGCTGTCTGCTTATAACTACAAATTGTCCTTAGCTTGAAAAGAGCCTTTTAATATTTAAAATTATTGGTCTATGGTATCCATGTAATTTCTTAAGCCATAGGCTTCATTTCCTTTGATGTGTATCAAGGTTCCAACTGATATTACTACTCCTCCTGCTGCCTTTTATCCTTGAGAAAGGTTTCTGTCTCTCTAAAACTAGTACCAGTGATTGGTCTCCAGCTCTAAGAGACTATTTTATCCATTTGTATAATAGTGAGGCTCAGGCATATATAGTACTCTTCTCCATGAGAGATTCCCCATTTAAATTTGATATTAAATGTAGTATTTCATCATCTTCAGTTTTTTTTCCTCCAGAATTCAAGGTATCTCAGCAACAAGAGTCTCTATACATAAAATCACATTAAGTTTAGAAGGGATCTGGGCAGTTTCAAGGTCTCCTACATGATTGGATAGTTCATATACATACACACAGAACAAAGTGGCAGAAAACACAAAGAATGAGAATACCCAAGTAGTGGGACTGCCGGATCAAATGGTCGCTCTACTTTTAGTTCTTCGAGGAATCTCCATACTGTTTTCCATAGAGGTTGTACTAATTTGCAGTCCCAGCCACAGTGTATAAGCCTTCCTTTCTCTCTGCATACATGCCAGCATCTATTGTTTTTGAATTTTTTTTTATTTTTATTTATTTATTTATTTTTTTTTGTTTGTTTTTCAGCTCATTAAGGGGGTACAAAAGATCAGGCTATATACATTGCCCATGCCTCCCCATCCCCCCGAGTCTGAGCTTTAGTGTGTCCATTCCCTAGACAGTGCACATCACTCTCATCATATAGGTGTGCTAAAAGCCATTCTAAAAGTTTTATTAAAAGGTAAGCTAAGGTGATATCTCATTGTGGTTTTAATTTGCATTTCCCTGATAATTAGTGATGTTGAGAATTAATATGTTCATATGTTTATTGGCCATTTGTCTATCTTCTTTAGAAAAGCTTCTGTTTATGACTATCTGGGTGATGGGCACATTTACAACCCTGACTCAAGCATAACAAAATCGACACATGTAACCAAAAACATTTGTGCCCAAATAATATTTTTAAATTTAAAAAATATCTTAAAAGAATGAGAATACTTTATTCCTCAATACTCAAATATTTCTCCAGAAACAAACAAAACAATATTTTTAAAAATCCTAAGCCCCCAAGTTTAACTTGAGAAAGAATAATATATGCAAAGTTGTAGTAATTCGATAATATTACAAGTACTCATTTTCAACTGAGTTTTAAGTGTGGTAATAAATATCAATTGGATTTTAATATTTAGAGCCCTTTGTCTTAAAAAAAAAAAAAAAGTCCAAAAGATTTCAACATAGCAGATTCAAACAGCTATTCTTTTAACCTTTATTTTGTTTAAAACCTGAAATGTTTTCAAGTTTCCACTTCATGAAATTGCATTAAAATGAAAAGATTTATGTCTCCCCCCACCCATAGATAGCTGAAATAATCTTTTAAAATCATCTGTTCCTAATTGTTGGCTAAAAGATGTTAAGAGAATAACAACATTTGTTTTACAAAGCACATCTATGTAGACAATTTCAAATACACTTGACATTTATCATGATTTTTGAAAATTAAATATACCAAGCACTTAAAATAAAAAGTCAATATATTGCAAAACAAGATTAAAATGCTTTTAAAACAGATTTTAGATACAGTACTAAAAATATACATAGATTGATCAATGAATTCCTGAAGTTAGAACCATAAAGCAAAAGAATTTTTATTCTACGTGATCACCAGGTGAACTTTGACAACTCTAGTAATGTTATGTCCCAAGAATGAAGAATCAGTGGTAATTACTTTCATCAAATACAAAGAAACAAAGCCTTCAATCTCATAATCCAAATAAAACCCTGAAGAACTTGAAGATGCCTTGAAGTCAATCCTTCAGCTGACGAGAAATCAATGGATGGATAAGATTGCTGTGATAACTCTGGTGTGACTTCATTTGAGTTAGAAAAGGGCTGGAACATTTTGCACCATCTAATGAGATGATTTCTAGCAGGGTCAGCAGTCAAGCTTTATAATAATTAGTATTTTGGGGGACAAAATGAATAAGTCATTCTGCATATCAAGTCAAGTAATAACATAATTTGGCTAATAAAATGTTTGCTACTCCTTTTCTAATAATGGACATTCAGGGTAAGGAGGACATTGTAAATAAGATACACAGATAAAATCATTTTTTTTCCTGTTTACCTGTTATATTTCCATAAATAGACATAATGAAAAAATATTACCATTTTGTGTATGTAATGAAAATGCCTCTTAAATCACACACTTTTTATTTTCTCTTAATATTTTGCAATCTTCTGATATCAATCTCATCATCAATCTTAACCTGTAAATTGACCAATAAATTCTTACTTTGTCAGCCACTCTTAAGAAAATTAATCTTAAATATTATTTTTCTATGTGTCATTTGGAAAGCTACTATCTGTGTGTGCTACTAAATATTTAGCAAGAGATTTTTATGCGGAAAAGAATAGCTTTCATGTGTAGCATGCCAATTTTTCTAGTGTAGATACTTTTGCTATGTCTAACTTCAAACAACCTATAGTTTAATAGATGTCTTACAAAATTCCTGAAAATGTAACAAAGATAACCTTAAACATGTATAAGCAAGCTCTGCACACCACCAGACGATATATAGATAATAAAATGAATATTTTAAAAAAATTGTTTACAATATATTTTATTATAAATATAGATTCTTACTATGTCTCCATCCTCCTATAATATGCATGTTTGAGTTTCTGGCAGCTGTGAATTTTATCTCTGTTTATCTCTGTTTTCCATTTAATTTTGATCCAAACTCCAACACAACTGACTAAATATGCCTTCACAATGCTGAGGTCAAACTCCATTTGTGATCATCTGAAAGATAATTTCAAGCCCTAACTGCACCAGAATATACTATTGTTTCAATTTATATTTTTCTTTGACCCATTTCCTTTTTTCCTTTCTATTACTTACCAAAGCTTGTACTACCGAAGTAATGTGTCCCTATCATAATCTTTGCCTTAGTTTTTACTTTCCAGAAAACCTGAGCTAGAGACATTTGGTTATAAAATACATCCAATTTATAAATATTATAATTGAAAGATAAACAATATTAAAAAGCTATCCATGATATTTTGAAATCATAACACCATGTTATAGCTTTAAAATAAAATAATTGGGAGCAAATAAGATGAGGGTAAATAAAAGGTTGTCTCACCATTTTTTGTCATGTCACTCTTTTTACTTTTTATAACATCTTTATAATAGTTTTATTCAAATATAATTTATGTATCATAAAATCTATCATTTTAAAATATATAGCTCAGTGGCTTTTAGCACATTCACAGAGTTGTGCAGCCATCACCATTATCTAATCTTAGAATATTTTCACCACCCACAAAGAAATCCCATACCCATTGGCAATCACCCCCATTCCCTCCTCCCTTCAGTCTCTGGCAACCACTAATCTGCTTTATCTCCCTATGGAATTGCCTATTTGGAAATTTCATATCAATGCATCCATACAATATGTGGTCTTCTGTGATTGAATTTTTTCATTTAGTATAGTACTTCTACATTTCACCCATTTTGTAGGATGTCTTAGTACTTCATTCCTTTTTACTGTCAAAAAATATTTGTTGTATGAATATACATCCCTTTTGTCTATCAATTTATCAACTGATGAACATTTGTGTTTTTTCCACTTTTTGGCTATGATGCACAATGAACATTTGTGTATATTTTTTTTTTTTTGCAGAAATATCTGGTTCCATTTCTCTTGAGTATACACCTAGAAATATAATAGCTGTGTCATGTGGTTTATGTTTAACACTTTGAGGTATTGCAATACCGTTTTCCAAAGTGGCTGAACCATTATACAATCCCAACAGCAACGAATGAGGATTTCAAAGTCTTTACATCTTCACCATTTATTGTTGTCTATCTTTTTTATTTTAGCCACCCTATTGAGCATAAAATAGCAACTCACTGTAGTTTTGTTTTTACATTTCCCAGTGACTCATGATGTTAGTCATATTTTCATGTTTATTGGCCAATGTGTATCTTCTTTAGAGAAATATCTGTTAAGAACAACTGCCCATTTTCAAATTGGTTACTTGACTTTTATTGTTGAGTTGTAAAAGTTTTTTATGTATTTTGTATAAAATTTCTTTATCTGATATATGATTTGAAAATATTTTCTTCCTTATTATAGATTGCCTTCTTATTCTCTTGATGCTTTCTTTTGAAGAACAAAAGCTTCAAATTCCAATTAAATTAATTAACCTGATTTTTCTCTTGTCATTTATGCTTTTGGTATTATCTCTAAGAAACCATTACAAAACCCAAAGTTATAAAAATTTAATTGTGTTTTCTTGTAAGATCTTTATAGTTTAGGTTTATAGGTTATAGGTTACCTATAGTTTATAGGTTAGGTTCATGATGCACTTGAAGTTACTTTTGTATATATGGTGTGAGATAGTGCACTAACTTTATTTTTTGCATATGGATATCCAGTTCTAGCACCCCTATTCATTGAAAGAAGTATTCTTTCACCATTAAATTGTCTTGACATCCTTATCAAGAGTAAATTGACTTCAAATATAAGAGTTTATTTCTGAATTCACAATTCTATTCAATTGATCTATATGTGTATCTTTATGTCAGTATTACAGTCTTGGTTATTGCAACATTGTAATAAGTCTTGAAATCTGGAAGTGTAGATCTTACTAAGTCTTGAAAACTGAAAGTGTGTGTCTTCCAAATTTTTTTTTTCTTTTCAAGATTGTTCTGGCTATTCTGAGTTTTGTGCATTTTCATATGAATTTTGGGATCAATTTATCAGTTTCTCCAAAACAACAAGCTGGGACTTGGAAAATAATTACATTGAATCTATAAATAAATTCAGGTATTATTGCCATCTTAACAGTACTAAGTCTGCTTATCCATGAGCAAGAGGTGTCCCTCCATTTATTTAGATCTTTAATTTATCTCAAAATATAATTTTCAAACTATAAGTTTTTTATTTCTCTAATTAAATTTATTTCTAAGTCTTTTATTTTTTGTTATTACAAATTGAATTATTTTCTTTATTTCATTCATTGTTACTATATAAAAATAAAATTGATTTTGCATTTTGTTCTTGTATATTTTATGCATGTTGAATTCATTTACTAGTTCTTATATTTCTTTTGTGAATTTGTGAATCCTTAGAATTTTCCATATGCAAGATTATATACTCTATGTATAATAAGTAGAAATAAATTTACTTTTTCCTTCTAATCTGTATGCCTATTATTCCATTTTATTGCCTAATTGCTTTGGCTAGAATCTCCAATACAATGTTGAATGGAATTGGCAAGCATTAAGGCTTTCAGCATTAAGCAGTGGGATTTTTGGAGATGTCTTCTATCAGGTTTAAGAATATTCCTTGTATTTCTAGTGTGTTGGTTTTTTTAAAAATAATCAGGAAAGTGTTGGATCATTTTAAATGCTTTTTCACTGTATCTGTGGAGTGTAGTTTTGTATTTTATTGTATTAGTGTAGTGTATGATATTGATAGATTTTCAATGTAGAATGAAACTTGTATTGCTGCGATAAATCCCAACTGGTCATGCTGTATAATTCCTTTATTATATATTGCTGGAACCAGCTTGATAGTATTGTTGATGATTTTTGTATTTGTATTCATAAGAGTTATTTGCCAATAGGTTTCTTTTCTTATGATGTCTTAGTCTGGTTTTGATGTTAGGGTGATATGATCTCATAGATAGAATGAGTTAGGAATTGCTGTTCTATTATTTTAAAAATTTTTTGAGGAATTGATGTTAATTTTTCTTAAAAGTTTTGGTAGATTTTACCAATGAAGCAGTCTCATCCTGGGCTTTTCTTTGTGGAAAGTTTTAAAATTACTTTAATTGCTAATTCTATCTCTTTACTTGTTAAAGATGTATTCTTACTTTCTATTTCTTCTTGAGTTATTTGATGTAGTGTGTGTTTCTCTAGACATCGGTCTACTTTATTTAGCTTTATCTAATTAGTTGGTGAACAACTATTAATAATATTCTTTGTAATCATTTTTATTTCTGTAAGGTCAGAGGTATTAAAGTCTCTAACTTTTATTGCTGAATTGTCTATTCCTCCCTTTATTTCTCTCATTTTTGCTTTATCTATTTGAGATATCTTCCTGATATATTAATCCTTTTACCATTTTAAAATGTCCTTCTTTGTGTCTAGTAAATTATTTTCTCTTAGCATCTATTTTGTCTAACATTAGTATGGCCACTCCAGTTCTCTTTTCTGCATAATACATCTAATTCCATCCTTTTACTTCAGACATATTTTTGTCTTTGATTATGAAATGTATCCCTTGTAGACAGCATACAGTCAAGTAATATTTTCTTTGTCCATTCTGTCAATATTTGCCTTTTTTAGGGGTGCTTAATCCATCCATATTTAATATAGTTCTGATAAGATATGGTTTACATTTACCATTTTGCCATTTTTAGTGTGTCTTATGTACTATTTGTGTTTCTATCCCTCCATACTGTCTTTTTTTTAAATAGTTATTTTTAATATACCATTTTAATTCCCTTATTGTTTATTTTATTTTCCTAGTTGTTTTTCTGAGACTTAAAATATACATCTTAAGACAATTTGGTTTGGAGCAATATTGATGAATTTCCATAATAAACAAAAATTTTGCCTCAACTAAATTCCACTTTCTTCCCTTCCCCTTTGTGTTCCTATTGTTTTTCTAGTTTGTGCATCAGGAGAGATGATTGCTGCCACCCACTACTTTGTACCTATAAGGAGATAGTCACAAAAGGAAAAATACTTAAATTTGAAAGATTGGATTGTAAAAAAGGCTTTTGAATCTCCTGAAATAATATTAAAATATGAGCATATGTGCATTTATCTGAGAAGAGCATACATATATAAGAAGTATTAGACTAAAATGCTTTGAAAAGTTTCAGAAAAACTAGCAGCAGAATTTAGAAAATTATGAATGTATATTTTAAGATACACAAGAGAAAATAAAAGAAAATTTTTTAAAAATTTAAAATCTAATTACTTGTAGCAGAAATTAAAATACAAGACACAAGTAGAAAAATATTGAAATCATAAAACATATGGTAGACATAGGGCCATCTTTATTCATTATAATAAGAAATAGGAATATAAATTATAACGTTCAAAACAAGGATAGTGAATTGACTAGAAAATCATATTTAATAGGATGCTTGAATTTATAAAAGATTCAAGAAAATATATTAAATAAAATGACAAAATCATTAAAAGTAAAAGATTAAGCAAAACCTTTTCAGGGAAATTTAAGCAAAAATAAAATGAGGTTCACAGTATCATCATAAACATTCATAAATATATGAGATAAGACAAGACAATTTTACTATGATTAAATTACAATTCAACATAAAGTAGAAAGTAATCTTAGATCATTAAATGGAACTGTTATTCATCTGGGAAAAAAGAGGTAATAATAGATTTAAAAAAACATTTTAGCAAATGAAAAATATATATAATTCAAAATATCTCCACCATAACAAATATTATGTTTTAAAACATAAATTATTTTATTATAAAGATTCTTATAGTAATCAAGAACAGGTGAACTAGCACAGAAATATACAAATTGTTAATGGAATATAAACAACCCAAATAATTTAGGATATAGTAGATGTAGGCTTTTAATTCATTGAAAACAGAATGGATATTTTAATGTATACTGCAGGGGACATTGATGGGCTATTTAGTAAGTTTGGGGAAAGTTAAAGATAAGTCACACTATAAACCTACTTAATTCGATGAGATTAAAAAGTTAGATACAATAAAAATGCTAAAATAATAGAAATTTTAGAATAAAGGTGAATACATAGGCTTGAAGTATGGAATGAATTTTTATCTGAGAATATGAAAAGTAGGAATCACAATGGAATAAAAACATGATTTTAATATTTAAAAGTGTCAAAACTTTTCTAGAGGTTGTACCAAGAGACTCCTGGAATTGATAAATATATTCAGCAAAGTCTCAGTTTACAAAATCAATGTACACAAATCAGTAGCATTCCTCTACACTAATAACAGTCAAGCTGAGAGTCAAATCCAACACTCAATGTTATTCACAATTGCTACAAAGAAAATAAAATACCTAGGAATATACTTAACCAAGGAGGTGAAAGATCTCTGCAAAGAGAACTACAAAACACCAAGGAGAGAAATCACAGATGATATGAACAAGTAGAAAAATACATTATGCTCATGGATAGGTAGAATAAATGTTGTTAAAATGTCCATACTAAACAAATTGATCTACAGATTCAATGCAATCCCCATCAAAATACCAACTTCATATTTCAAAGATCTAGAAAAAAATAATTTTTGTGAGTGGTGAGAGTTGTGGATACTGTTTCATTCCTTTCTGTGGAACTAAAAAAGAGCCCAAATAGTCAAATCAATCTTAAGTAAAAGGAACAAATGTGGAGGCATCACATTACCAGAAATTCAAACTATCCTACAAGGCTACAGCAACCAAAACAGTATGGTATCAGCAGAAAAATAGAGACATAAACCAATGGAACAAAATAGAGAACCCAGATATAAAATCATCCACATACAGCCAACTGAGCTTTGACAAAGCAGACAACTATATACCCAGGGGAAAAGAATCCCTATTCAATAAATGGTGCTGGAAGAAGTGGACAGTCACAAGCAGAAGAATAAAACAGCATCCATATCTCTCACTACTCACAAAAATTAATTCAAGATGGATGAAGGCCTTAAATGTAAGGCATAAAATCATAGCAAATCTAGAAGAAAATGCTGGAAAAACTCTTCTAGATCTTGACCTAGGCAAAAAATTTATGAAGAAGACCCCAATGGCATCACAGCAACAACAAAATAAATAAATAGAACTTGATTAAATTAAAACACTTCTGCATAGCCAAGGAAATAATTAACAGAGCAAATAGACAACCTATACAATGGGAGAAAATATGTGTAAGCTATACATCCAATAAAGGACTAATAACCAGAATCTACAAAGAACTCAAGCAAATCAGCAAGAAAAAATCTAACAACCCCCTTAAAACAACCCCCAAAACATATGAATAGACACTTCTCAAAAGAAGATAGACAAATGGCCAATAAACATATGAAAAAATTCCCAGTGTCACTAATCATCAGGGAAATGCAAATCAAAAGCACAGTGAGATATCACTTTACCCCAGTCAGAATGGCTTTTATTAAAAAGTCCAAAAACAATACATGCTGGCATGGATGTGAGAGAAAGGGATGCTTATACACTGTTGGTGAGACTGCAAATCAGTACAACCTCTGTAGAAAACAGTATGGAGATTCCTTGAAAAACTAAAAGTAGACTTACCAGTTGATCCAGCAATCCCACTACTGAGTATTTACCCAAAGGAAAAGAAGTCATCGTATCAAAAATACACCTGCACATGGATGTTTATTGCAGCCCAATTCATAATTGCAAACATATGGAATCAACCCAAATGCCCATCAATTCATGAGTAGGTTAACAAAATGTGGCATATGTATACCATGGAATACTACTCAGCCATGAAGAAGGATGATTTAGTGCCTTTTGAAACAATTTGGATGGAACTAGAGACGATTATCCTAAGTGAAGTATCTATAATAAAGAATTTAAAAACAAACACCACATGTATTCACTACTAACTTGGAACTAACTGATGAGCACACATGTGCATAGAGGGAAGTAAATCTCAAAGGAATTCAAGCAGGGAGGAGGTAGAGGAGGGAATGGGTGAAAAGCTACCTAATGGGTACAATGAGCACTCTCTGGGTGATACGCACCAGGTAGTGTGCCTAACTTGAGCCTTACCAACTTTCCATTGAAAAATTGTAGAAAATACCTATAGATCTGTGTGTGACTGTGTGTATGTCTTGTGAAAATTTTATAATTCTTTTTTAAACATTCTGGAAACTTTATGATTCCTTATGTTCTATCTTGGAGACAAAAAATATGTTATTTTATTCACTGCCCTTTTATCTGCATATATAACCTTGCATCAGGGGTTCATACATACTTAGGAGCTCAATAGATGCCAAATGGTTAATTTTGAAATTAAAACAATGGTAAGTTTTCTCTTCTTTCAAGGAATTACTAGCAACTAGAAGTTGACTATGAAATGGAAATATAATATTGGCATTTATCCCATAAAAGACATATTCTGGTCTTCAAAATATTCTTATTAAAAATTATAAACTATGTATTTAAAATATCACAAAATGATTATTCTAATAAAGAATAGTCTTATAGTCAGACCTGATTCTTAATCCCTTTCCTTCTCTGTACATTTAAAAGAGGGGTTTAGTCACTGTTTTTCTTTATCTCTGAGAAATACTACCAAGATTTTGTTTACTTGTCAAAAGGAATTCTATATGTAATAAAATACTTCTAGCAGTTTGAATATTGTAAAAATATTGATTTGATATTTGCAAGCTCTATCATTTGAATTTTATAGTAAATAAACCATGCATAGATACATAAATAACTCACAGATAAAATACCCACACACACATATATAATGTATAATAATAAATATATATAACTGATTTACATTCATGTGGCTTCAGAGGTCTTTGTGCCTGTATATGGCCAATCATGTCACCTTGCACTGGTGGATATACAGTTACACATACAAATCCATGTTGCTGCAAGTGGTCTGTAAGTGAAAAAAACAAATTGATGGAGACAGAAATAGGAGAATCCCACCCTGTCAGAAGATGAATGAGCTGAACTTGCCTCATGTGAACCATGGCTGACACAAGCAAGGTGGAATCAAAGAATGAGCAACTTTTGACAACCCATGTTTCACAGTCCTGACCACTGTGGATGGCCGTGATTATCTCCAGACAAAATGACTGTGAGTAAAAGGCTTACATACACTTAAATTAAACACAGCAGGGTTTTAGTAATCTCTGTTTGCATTTTACTTTCTGTTAAGAAGGAAATTGCTTGGACTTGGAACATTTCATTTAATGGCATTTTTAGTTACCTTTTGTACTTCTAACGCCATAGTCTAAATTCACTCCAAATTACCCAGTAAGACATAGGAAACTTTTGTCCTTTTTTGTTTGTTTTTTTAAATTGCAGTAGCTTCCTTACCAATTTTACTAAATTAAGTGTGTTTTAAAGCATCTCAGCTCTTGAGACTTAATTATCCCAATCTCTGGGTGAAGTATAGCAAACAATACAAACCCCATTTATGTAATTTATTTTGCAAAAGGAAATAATGGAATGCAGTTGTGTTAATAATATACACGTTTCTGTATTTTTTTCCCCCTTTTGACAACAACATAGCAAAACCATGTCATTTTGAAACAAAAGCTTTAAGGGCATTTTGAGGCTTTGGTTTGTCCATATTCTGCTTTTAGTAGAAGGCGGTAAAGTGCATAATATTATATGCCTTTTGAATATCATGAAAGATTTTGTTTTGTTTTCTTTATTTTATCCTTCCATCAATGAATATTATTGATACTTACCTATAATAAACTGTGAATAAAGATCATGGCTTGTAATTGTTATGTATAAATAAGAAGAAAAATATGTAGGCACTTCAGTAGCTGAAACACCAGTCATTATATCCCAGCAGAGTAAAATCTAATTGTTAGACCACATATGGTCTAGAAAACTTTGGTTTAAACTTCCGTATAATAAGAAAATCTATCATTCTCTTTCGTGTTTAAAATAGGGGAGTTTTGAAATCCCAAGGTCCAGGATTATGTATTATTTAATATTAACACTACTCAATGCAATCAGTGAATTGTTCTAATTTGCTGACTGTTACCTGCTGTATCATTTAAATTAGAGATTGATTAATTTGTTTATGTTGTATTCTTGGAATGTGAGTAAGTATACCTTTGCCCTGAGATTGGATTGCTAGATTGGACAGGGAGTGGCTGACGGAGAAAGATGAGGCACAAGCAGAACAAATAAAAACCACTCCCTCCATATGACAAACTCACAAATAAACAAAAGTGAAAACAAAAACACTTCAAGTAAGGTAGCTACTTATAGAATAGGTAAATATTCATTTATGAGGGCTTACATAGATGCATCTTTAGCCTGTGTGTAAATACATCCATATCAGAATAGACATATTCACACGTATGTGTAGAGAGGTAGGTAGATAGACAGACAGAATTTTGAATTATCCATAGGCAATGGTTTAACTGGCTTATAGATTGGATTTAAAATCCTGCAGGTTTGGTCTCTTCTTTCCCTATTTGGACTCCCTTGATTCTGCTCTCTTGCCCGATAGCTTTCCCAAAGACTTCCAATACTATGTTGAAAAGTAATGGGGACAGTGGGCAGCCTTGTCTGGTTCCAGTTCTAAGTGGGAATGCTTTCAATTTTTCCCCATTCAGTATGATGTTGGCTGTGGGTTTGTCATATATGGCTTGTATCGTTTTTAGGTAGGTCCCGTCTATGCCTATTTTGTTAAGTGTTCTTATCATAAAAGGGTGTTGAATTTTGTCAAATGCTTTTTCTGCATCTATTGAGAGGATCATATGGTCTTTATTTTTGCTTTTATTTATGTGGTGAATTACGTTTATAGATTTGCATATGTTGAACCATCCTTGCATCTCTGGGATGAAGCCTACTTGGTTGTGATGGATTATTTTTTTGATAAGCACTTAGATACGATTTGCTAGGATTTTATTGAGAATTTTTGCATCTATATTCATAAGAGATATTGGTCTGTAGTTTTCTATTTTTGTTGCATCCTTTCCTGCTTTTGGTATCAATGTTATGTTGGCTTGGTAAAACATGTTCTATTAAGTGAAGTATCCCAAGAATGGAAAAACAAGCACCACATGTACTCACCAGCAAATTGGTTTCCCTGATCATCACCTAAATGCACATTTGGTAATGACACCAATTGGGTATCAGACTGAGGTGGGGGGGGTGGAGGGAGGGGATGGGGTATAACTACATGATGAGTGTGTTGCGTACCATCTGGGGAATGGTCACGCTTGAATGTGCTGACTCGGGGGGGATGAGGGTGGGGGGAGGGGAGGGGGTATAACTACATGATGAGTGCAATGCGCACTGTCTGGAGAATGGACACGCTTGAAGCTCTGACTCGGGGGGATGGGCGGTACATGGGCAATATATATAACCTGAACTTTTGTACCCCCATAATAAGCTGAAATAAAAAAAAAAACACCAACAACATGAAAAATATATACATATTAATTCCTTTAAATATTTAAAAATAAAATAAAATCCAGCAGGAACAAGTCAAGTGTCCCCCTCCCAGTAGAAAGTGAGTTTTAGGAACGTGCCTGTTGAGGTTTTGACTTCCAGATCTCCATGGGGCACAGTTGTGGTCCCAGGTCCCAAGCCTTCTCATGATTGCCAGTGGGATCCCCGTGTCTCATACCCAGACTGACAGCCCCTTCCTGACAGCCTGCCCCCAACCATAGGGATCCAGCTCTATGTCTTGGCTGCATGGCCCCTACTCTGAGGGAGCTTCAATTGGGACCTCATCATTAACTACCTGTTGTGGAACATCATCTTAGCAGCGTGAGTTATTTCAAGTTCTTCACTACTTTCTAACCACAGATGATTCATTTTAGGTGATTGAAAGTTGATAGTAGAATTGTTTTAACATTGATTGGAATATATCCTTTCTTCCCTGTCTCACCCTCAATTTTTAAATTCTAATTTATTGAGAGTTAATTCTCTATATTATCATCCCATCAATATTTTCATTGTCACCAGGGAAATGTAGATACTCCACATTCTACATTTATGAATCAATTTTTGATTCTTTATTGTTGCTTTCACAAGGATGAAACACCTACCTGCTGGTGAAAAAAGGCACATCTTGTACCCTGAGTCTCCTGTTTCCTTAGCAATATACTTGTCTATAGTATCATCATAGAAAATAGAAATAATGTGTCTATTCTTAAAATATTTATTATAATTTCCTTTTATGAGTATAAACATGGTAAAATCCAATATATCAGAGTCATATTTTTTTTTTCATTTGCTGATCTTTGCTGTGGTTTTTGAAGAAGAAAATCCAAGTAACAAGGACCTGAGACCTATCCAGTTTATACTTTAGAGAAGACACTCAGGGTCCTCAAAATGATTCATGCCTTAGTGATGTCTTCCTAGTCATGATATCTTCCATGACACACTCACTACTATTGCTATATTGTGAGATTTCACTTAAAATTTCACTCTTACCTGGTTTTGTAAGTAAAATTAATTGAACCACAAGATTTAAAGTATAAAATTTTATGGACTGGCTAAACTAAATAATAATTTTATAGATGTGAAGGTTGAAATATGTTCATGCTTATGCTCCCAAATGAAAAGAAAAATATATATGATTATGAGTATAAATATGTGTATCCAATTTGTATCTTCCTTCCTCTATACATATCTCACAATTAAAGCTTATACCTAGTGTAATAAATTAAAATTAGTTTTCCCATTAGCTAGCATATATTTATTTATGCAGAACTCAGAAGATCTGAATTTCAACTTATCCTCTCAGGTTTACAGACATTTAAGCACATTATTAGGAACTGTGATTATTTGGCACACCAACACTCAGGTATCACCCAACTTCATTACTACCTGATTAATTAACCTGTTTAAAGTGTGAAAGTTGGCACCTTGTCATTAGAATCCATGAGAATAACTAATGAGAAACTATGAAATAATTTGTTCCTCAATTAAAAAACCTGAACCAAGAGGTTTTATCTCATTATTCTTGTTTCTTGTTATCACCTATAGAAAGCCAAGAAGATTCTGCAAAACTTACTGTCTAAAGAGAGCAGGCTATGTAACATCTCAGGGAACATTTCACAGATCTTTAATAAAATGTGGTGTTATTCAACAGTAAAAGGTAAGCCAAGAAGGTTCCTGGGATAACATATTCATTATAGAGCATCAATGTGAAAACTAGGCACTTTCATCTCATACCTGGTTCAGGTTTAAATGAGATTTCTGTATAAGAAAAGAGAGAAGGAGAAGTAATCTAGTTCAATTTAAATCTGTGTAAAGAGAGTTTCAGGAAAAAAATATCATGAAAAGTAATTAGTATTAGAGTACTATTAAATTATGACATTTCCATATTTTAAAAATCACAGCCCCAAGCCCAAATTTCTCTCAATGTGATTTTATTTAATGGCCACATCACAGCATCACTCAAATAGAGAAAAAGGCAGTGATGTTATTAATTTCAATTGTTTCCCATTGCCCCACATTTGTGAGATCACACATACCATTTAACAATGCTGAGGTATCAAAAGAACTTTCCTAACCTAGAATATTTGTAATGTTTATAGATTCACTCTCCTCTCCATAAGCCATTCATAGAATTTACAAGTGCCAATTAAGTAAATGTCTACAGTTTAACATTTAACAGCCAAAAGTTTTTCTCAGAAGTAAAATGAACTTTCTTGCACTGATTATTTTACATACATCTCTCTAGCTAGTAAGCGTTTCGTGCTCTGAACCATGGCAGGATATAGACTATAGAATCTATCCAATGTAAAGCTAGGCATAAATGAATACAGATGTTAATTAATTGGATATCCCTATTTAAATTCCTGGAAATATATTCTGGATCATGTCTCCTGCTTCCTTGTATAAATCTTTAAGCTGAGGCCACCCGCACTTAGTGAAAGAAATAGTCAAATATTTAAAAACCACATGCATATTTTTCCAAAATCAAGATTTTGTAAAGAGAACCACAAAATTGGAAATAACAAAATTTAATTAATCCATTTTAGGGAAAAAAAAAAAAAAAAACTTCATACCTGTTTTAGACTCTAGGCTTTATAATTTTATTAAGTTGCAAAATATCCTAGAAAAAAAATAAAGAACAAGCTGTTGGTGACACAATCTGAATATCTTTGCTTTTATTTCCTAAAATGACTTCCCTTGGCAAATAATAAGAAAAGTAGAGTCAAGTTAAGCAAATATATAATGATAGCAGCCATTATTTGTTGAGCACCAATGGTATACCAAACCGTATATTAGCCATTTCACATGCAAACTTCAAGTCTTACCACTCTCAAGAGTTTGTATAATTATGGCCATTTAGAGATAAAGAACTGTGGTCTAATAGTATTTAGTGTCTTGTCAGACTTTATATTCTGATACCAGTTTCCATAATCTCTCTCTACATTACATTGCCTGTAATCAACAAATAATATAACATGAAAAAATATTCTCATACAATATAATCTATTAATAAGTGCCTAACTACACTACAGCATGGGATTATTTATTTGTTTTAAAGACGTGACACAGAATTTAGGGGTAAAAACTCTTTGATAAAGTCAATTATAAAGCAAAAATAATAAAGATAAATTTAAAATCAAGTCTCAGACTTTTTTTCATAAATTATATCCATCAGAGTTTAGCATTACTGACAGATAATATAGCTAATATTGAAGTGAGTGATTGAAATCTGCCAAAACTAGAGAGGAAAGAAAATAATTTGCTAAACAGAGCTATTAGGGATCAGGAAAAAACTGCATTAATTGTTTTAATATTGTATATCCTCCTAAGTAAAAAAAGAAAAAAAGAAAAGGAAACAAGAGGAAATGAAATAAAAAGAGGTTCCTGTTAGGGCAGCCTCTTTATCTTATTTGTGTAAGATTAGATATTTAAACTTTCATACCAGTCTGAAGTGAAGGAAAAAAAAGACCTTAAATTTTAAAAGCATCAATATCATTTCAAGGTAAACAACAGCTGCTTTTAAAATGATTAGAGGATTATTTGTGCTTTCCTTTTTGGGTCAAAATTTAAGCTTTTAAAAGAATAAAGTGATTTTAAAAGAAAATATATGAAGAACAGACATTTAGACTAATGGAAGATGAAAAAAAAAGGATTTGAAATTAAATGATGATTGTTAAGCTCAATAATGTGTCAAGAGAAAAGAATAAATAACAAACAGATAAAACAGACACTGAAAATACACCAAAGATAAAGACACTATCTTGAAGAACGTACTGGAGACTCAATAATAACAATAAGAAATTTACACAGAATAGTACTGTGTCCTCGATCCCTATATATATATTTGATACTAATATTTACATTTTCTATATATTAAGGTGCCAATATATTTTGTGTACAGTCTTTTAAAGTTTTATGACCTTTCTCCTACTGTGCTGAGTTTAGTGATGTATTTAGCATCTAATAATACTCAAATTAAGCAGGCCAACATGGAAAACCCTGTCTCCATTAACTACTATAAAACATTAAAATGGAAAAAAAACCTGTTTTATAGTTTTTAATTGCCCAATGTCATCAACAACTTTTGTATATAAATTGATGTTCTGCAGCTAGTTTTTACTCCACCTGGACTCATTCTGTGGGGGTAACAGTTACATCACTACATTTTGACCCTTTAATTCGGAAGTCTCCAGAGTACCAGGAAATGGGCGTCTCTACTGGGAGTGTGACTGCGAAGCTCTGAATTGGTGGCATTCCTGGCAATGTTTTTAATTTATTTTTATGTCAGTAGTGAGAAGCATTACTATTGTTTAATCTTATCTCCACTCCAGAACTAAAGGGAGTGTATTATTTGACTTCCTTCCTTTGTTGTCCTCCAATAGCAGGGGTCAGGTTCTACTTTATACAGCATGCACTGGAAAGGAACACAAACAGGAGTAAATCAAGCTAAAAATAGTCATTGCCTACGCACTTCACTGCTTCCAGTCTAACCAGGCTTCTCCCACCTCACCTCACTTGTATGTTGATTTAAGCCAGAGTCCCAACATCACCCTCCTAAGTTTCTGACACTGTCACCTTTACCAACCACAAATGCTGGCTTGAAGTTGAATTGCATTAGCTCCTATGTAAAAATGAACAATGCCTTAGCATGGGAAACTTCCTCAAACCTGTCCCTGTGTCTTCACTATCAACTCACATAGGGAACCATGGAGTTGTTCAGTTTATATAGACAGACACCCCCACCCCTTAAGACATTATTCAGGGAACTCACTGAACATTACCAAGAACACAACCTGGGAAAAATGAATCATGATTCTAGACTTTTAAATCAATCACATAGGAAATCCTTATATATGGAATCCTTTAAAAGAGGATTTTTACCCTATCAAACTATAATTCTATTTAAGCAAAGCAGGGAATATAGTTTAGGAGTATTTTAAAATTTACAATGATCAATAGGGTTTTAATAATGACAGCTGTAAGATTATAAAACCCTTCTTTACATTTGGCTAGCCCAGGTCCATGTCTAATTTTTTACAGAAATATCATCTGCTTTCCTAGTTAAAAATTGTTTATTCCTCTTGAGAAAATATAGATAGTGCTCAAGAATTGTTATCTTCCTAGATTGTATTAATTATGCCAGGTAAGATATGACAAATATCTAAATCATTAGTACTCAATCACTATGTACAGTTACAAAGTGTTGGAACAGAGTTGGACCATGTTAAATGGCTTAGTGTGTGCCAGATATTGTATGCACTTCATTTATTTTTCACAACACTCTGAAGGGTAAAAAGTCTCATTCCATTACGCAGGTGAGGATTCAAACTAGAGAGACAGTAAGCATCTAATTTGGGTGCAGAGAGATAATTCATTGATGGATCTGGTATTTGGACACTCCATTGTTGTCAATTCTAGATACCGTATGTGTTTGTTTGGCTGGTTGGGTGTTTGTTTTCTTTCTAAACCATGCTGTTTCCTACCGGTGGGATGTGTATAACAGGTTACTTTAAGGAGAGGAACTCTCTCCAATCAGTCCTACTGGGTGGAAATGGACAAGTGTGACTTGATACAGCAAATGGGCTTTGTGGCCTTCAGCGCTCTTCCAGGTGCTGCACAGGAGCACAGGGGCCTGGGAATGCAATTAACAACTCCAGAAAGCTTTCTGTCCGTTGCTACTCTCTACATTTAAGATTTGTGACAACTTTTTACCTTTCTTGTCTCCCCTGGAAATGCTGTTTACCAAAAGAACATAATTCTAGGGTCTCATTCATACTCTATTTATTAAGCTATCATGAACTTGTCACTAGGATACTAATTTGAGTTTAGAAACAAATTAAGCTATTTAACTCTTGATGTCAGTGCCTTCACCCATGAACAGAGAACTCAATTCTTTTTTTATTCATAAGAAATTATATTCAAAGCCTTGAAAGTATTTTCACTTTTAAAAAAAAGCATAAATAAAATATTATTTAATTCTCCACCAATATTTATATTGTTTGTATTTCAAATCATGGAGATCATCATGTCTTTTTTAATTCTCAATTTTATGTTTCCTTTTGGGGTAATGGTATACCTTTCATTTTAAGTAGTGGAATTTCAAAATAAATTGCAAAACAAATCAATTTCCAATAGATAAATGAAAAATGTGCAATGAAGCTAAAAATATCCTCCACAGAGGTGCTAGTTGGCTGTGTTGCTTAGCTACCCACGACCACACAGGCTGACGGTATCATGAACTCCCAGGCTGAGCCGGGTATAATTACCAACCAGGTTTCCATTTCATTAAGTCCCACTTACAAATCTTGGGAATTTTGAAATGTTCATATTTAGAAGATTTCACTCCTGTAAATTAGGACAAAATTTACTTCTTTTTAAAAAACAATATTTCACAAGGTGTTTATGGGTAACAACTAAACTTGCAAAGGCTGGAATAATGACATTTTTGAAGGCAAAATTTTAATTTTAAAGGAAATAACTGGATCCAAAAATGAGGGCCAGAAAATATTCTTTTTCTTTCTTTAATCATGAAATCGTTTTTTATTTTTGCTTTAAATGCAAATAAGATTATGATTGAAAAACATAGAACTGCTTTGTTGTCCTGGAAAACTACAAAATCTTGGTTTTTCTTTGCCAACAGAGGTAATTTTTCATGCTCCTGTTCCCAACTCTAATGTTTAAATGGAGGTTAATTTCTCAAATATCTTAGATGATTTAGCAGAGTCCTGTGCAGAGAACACAGTAATTCTGTTCGTCAGACAAAAAAGCACATTAGTAGATATTACCAAGTCACTACTAAAAGGCAAGGAAAAAGGAAATACAGAGATTCATATCCTTTCATAATTAACACACAAAGCTTTGAGTGCAGATTACAGTCAGATTATGATAAAGTAAAGAAGTACATTTGATGCTCGTTTTATAGATTTCTTATTATCATACTTATCTGAAAAATATATGCATTCATTTAATTCCATAAGCATATAATTGAAACAAATAGCTGAAATCCATTTATATAATCTGAAAATAAAAAAGATTATGTTGCAAGCATATCCACATCCATTTACAATCTAATAAACTGAACAGCATTTTACTGTTCCATTTCCTTTATTCTCTGTAGAGTTAGAACTTTTGCCCCCTGATCTGGCTGAATTTGTGTTATTTAAAACTTTCAAAAAATTACTAAAATAATACATGCATAAGATAACACATCCCCTAGTACAAATGAATATATGATGAAATCAACAGTCTCTGGCTTCTTTCCTTACTACCCTAGTCCTACCCTTATTTTTTTAATAGTTATGACTTTTTTGAGGTAAAATTCACACAACACAAAAGTAACCATTTTAAAGTGGACAAGTTAGTGGCATTTAGTATTTTCACAGTGTTGTGCAACCACGATCTTTATCTAGTTCCAGAACAATTTCATCACCCCCAAAGGAAGCCCCATGCTCATTAAGCAGCTACTCCACACTGCCCTTTGCCCCACTCTGGCAACCACTAATCTGTGTTCCACCTTTATAGATTTTCTGTATATTTCACATAAACAGAATCATATAATATTTGACATCTTGTGTCTAGCTTCTTTCCCTTAGCATAATGTAATAGTTATAATTTTTATTCTTCAGGAAAGAATTCTTATAATTTTTGGTAATATATTCGTGTATTTCCCAGACAATTATCTGTTGACTGTGTGGAATGAAATAAGAATGTTCATCCTGTATTCACAACCCCCCCCCTTCACTGTTTGAGTTGCTTTATTTTTCTCCATTTTTCCATTGGTTGCTATTGCAATTTAAGTGATATATTTGAACCCATATTTTTGTTCTTCTTTCAATAATATCTACTAACTCCATATTTTACAAATTGAGGGTATTCAGACTACATTTTCCTCTTCCTTTCTTCCCTTTTGTTAAATCTTATCTTCTCTCAGTTACACTTACAGTTTTCAATTGCCAAATTTTATGCATTTATTTAGTCTTCGAATATTAATTGACGACCCACAATTATTATGAACACTGTTTTAGCTATGGGGGTACAAGTTGTGACAGATTATTTTTATCCTGTAATTGCAAACAAGTCTCTCATGCGTTGACAGTAGATTGACTCTAAAACCAAGAAATAGTACTTCCAATAATAGAAAGTATTAATAGTAAATATCGTTCAACAGTAGACTGTAAGGCTGGTGGCAGGCACCCCTCCCCTCCCTAATGGAAAAAGAAGAAGCCCACAAGACCTGCCCAGAACAATGCCTGCAAGGCCCAGCTAAGTTAAAGGATGACCACACCTGGATGGTTACCCTGATAAGACTCATGGCTCCTGGAGTCCACACATACTACCAGCCCCTCCTATTTCTCAATACCCACCCTAAAACTGCAATGGAAAATTCCTTGCTCTCCCCACCATAAATATTCCCACCAAAGAAACCTCCACCCCCAGCCTAAAAACATACATACGCCCACTCAGAACTTCTGGGCAATGCGACTTCTTGGGTCTCTCTCTGTCTCTCTCTCTCTCTCTCTCTCCCAGGACCCAAGAATCTCACCTGAGCCCCTCTCTTGGGACCCGTTACCTTCACCCAGGAGTGCTTCAATAAACCCTCTTTACTTAACCCTTTCAACTCTGCTCGTCTTTCTATCTCTGGGGCTGGCCAATCCAACAAACCTTACATAGACCAAGTAGTCTACTAAAGTTATTTTTCATTTGTTACAGGTACAATGCCATTTTTGAACCAATTAATTATAAATTAACTCACATTTAAGATTAAAATGCATTCTCCTTACTTGAACTCCCCTACTTTCTTTAAAGCATGCTTCTTTTTAATTTGCTTTATATTTGGACCATAACATTCTTAAATATTTTCCTGGCATGTTTGTTTTTTGGGGAAATTTCTAATTTTTTTTTTTATCTGTCCTATTACTTTATCAGATTCTGAAGTTTTTCCAATTTTTCAATGAGAATTTCTCCTTCTTTGAGACTCCCTTTTCTTTAGCAACCTTTACTCTGAAAACCGTAATCCTCCTCCTCCAATTTGGAACAATTGTCTTCTAACCTATTATACAGGTTTCACACTGAGTACCCTTCATAGATCTGCAGAATTGCAGTCATTTTTTTCCTGGATTACTTGCCTTCCTTTTTGGTGGTTTATTCTATCCTATGGCTGTAATTTATCTTCAAATATTTCTGTATGAAAAATGCATGGGAGGTAAGTGTTCTATGCCCTTGCTTGTTGAAAATCTTTATGATTTTATTTTACTTTAATGACAGTTTTTCTGGGTATAATATTTTGAAAGGATTGTACCTTTTTCATCCAGCATCCTTTAATGTTGATAAAATCTATGATAACAGAATGATTTTGTTTTTTATAAATAACTTTTTTCTTCTCTACAAGTTTTTAAGACATTTTGTTAATCTTTAATGTTCTGAAATTTTACAGTAATATGTATATTCATGAATCCTTTTATTCTCATTGAGTGGAATAACCAGGGAGACCTTTAATGTTGCTAATACACATGTCTTCTCACACCTCTTTTCCCATTTTTTTATCTGTGGAACAAATTAGATATTCGATCATCTAGTTCTGTGTGCTTTTATTTCATATTTTCCAATTCTTTTGTTTTTGAATGTTTTTTTCTGTTTCCTAGTTTTATTGAGATAACAGCTCTTTAAAGAAATCTCTAAGAACATTTTTTTGATAACATTTTTCCTAATATCATATTTGTGTTTTTTAGGTATAATATAGCTCCAATTCTCTGTTAATGCATTAGATTCTTGCTGGGTCTCTTCTCTTGGCAGGGATTCTGAAAGAGGATCATGAATGGATTCACTATCCCCCATTTGCTTTACGTTGAGCAGTAGTCATTTGTGCAGACTTGGGAGCTGCAACCTAACACATGCCAAAATAAAAGAGGCTTTATTTTAAAGCATCAAATTGCAGGAGAGAATTTTTTGGCTATCCCCACACTTTTCGTCTTGTTTAAAAAACATAGATATGGCCGGGCGCGGTGGCTCACGCCTGTAATCCTAGCACTCTGGGAGGCCGAGGTGGGCGGATCGTTTGAGCTCAGGAGTTCGAGACCAGCCTGAGCAAGAGCGAGACCCCACCTCTACTAAAAATAGAAAGAAATTATATGGACAGCTAAATATATATATAGAAAAAATTAGCCGGGCATGGTGGCGCATGCCTGTAGTCCCAGCTACTCGGGAGGCTGAGACAGGAGGATCGCTTGAGCTCAGGAGTTTGAGGTTGCTGTGAGCTAGGCTGACGCCACGGCACTCACTCTAGCCTGGGCAACAGAGTGAGACTCTGTCTCAAAAAAAAAAAAAATAAATAAATAAATAAATAAAAAACATAGATATATTTAGTTGTTTGCCTGAGTATACATTATAGCCTGTGGCTCTGACACACTCTCTCTCTCTCCCTCTCTCTCTCTGTCTGTGTTTGTGTGTGTGTGTGCATATTGAGGAGAGAGTGTTATTGCAGAGATATTACCAAGAAGAGTTTACCATATTTAATTAACCTCTATATATCACTCCTGGGCCCCCTGGCACTCCTATTAACTTGGGGCCCAGGGCTTCTTAGAGATTTTATTCAGAAGAACTTTTCCCAACATTAATATGGTACAGTCCCTCACTTCCTTCAAGTTGTTGATCAGATGTTATCTTTTTCATCAAAACGATACTCTAACCATCCTATTTAAAATTGCCACTCACATCCATTCCCAGTATTTCAGATTCCTCTTGTTTTGTTCAAATTTTATGTTTTATCTTTTGCTAAATTAATGGGGTCTTTTTTTTTACATATTTAAATTAATATAAATTTTAATATACTAATGAAATGTCTTAGCTACCAATTTGACTACTAGAACAATTTTAATGAAAAATCATCAGTTTATTAAGCTATAATTTAGTAGAGCAAAAAACCATGTTAGGATCTTTATACAGGAGCACATACTAACAAGAGAAAAAGCAGATCACCTTGAAATTTAGCTAATAGGAGAACTGTAGTTCTTGTTCATAGTCATTGCACATCCCTTGGATTCCTGTTGGTTCATAATTTTGCCATAATGGTTTTTTAAACTGAACTTTTCTGGTTAATATTTCCTTGGGATTCTAGTTTTCTTGTTTCAGAGATTACTGCAATGTATCCCAAAAAGAAATATTGGAATTGGATCAGTTCAGCAGTTTAAAAAAGGTATAAAGAGGAATTGGATAATATCCTAAGGGGATTATATGGAAAATCCAAATTATTCATATTTTTCAAGCCAGCAATAAGGAAATCTTAGTACGTCAGCTAAAATCACCTAGCTGGGAAAGTGAGGCCAGGTTCTATACATTTCTATCCCCCTATGGGAAGAATAAGTTAATTACAATCCCTCACTTAAAGTCAAAGAAATTGAATTTCTGTTAAAATATTGGAAGATGTTAACAAAATGTGCAAGGCTATCAGTTATTTCCAGCAGTTAATTTCTTTTCTAGAATTACATTAGCTATTTGTGGAGAACCCAGTTTGAATGGTGCACGTTGATGGCTTTTAATCAAGATCATTTGTGTCTATGGGTGCATGTTAGACGGTATTTAAGTCTTTAAAAAGTTTTGTTCTGAGGAGTAAGAAGTCCCAATATTGCTTGTGTGTGTAGTGTGTGTGTGTGTGTGTGTCCAACAATTCTTTCAATATTTTTTTTTATTTTAAAAAATCTCTTTTTTACTTAGGGAAATATACACAATCTCTCACTTACAAGAGTTAACAGTAAATCTTAAAATGCATTTCTGAAAACACAACTCCATGTAGTATTTCACAATTTGCTTTTTAGAATAATTATCAGCTAACATGCAAATAAATGCAATTTAAATAATGTCTATACTATTTATTCTATTCATTCATCTCAGAAATTCTTTATGTGAAAGTATTTGAGTACATATTGTGTATGCTTTAAGTAACATGAATGAACCTAGTGACCATCCTATTAGGTTTTCTTTGAATGTTCATGTGTATAATGGGTAAAGGGAGGGAGAAGAAAAGAGAGTTAGAGAAGTTTGCCACTATAAAATGAAATAATTCTGGGATACTTTCCCAAATGAGAAATTAAGGGAAGGAATAATGATAATAATGATAATAATTAAAGCATGATGGGTAAAACTTTACTTAAGTTCAATAAAAACTATTTAGAAAATAATAGGATAAAATCACTCATTTCTCAAGAGAACAATTGTAATGAGTATGAGAAAGTGGTAGGGAAGCAATTCTCTTATAATCTTCATATCTTTATCATGTGATCCTCTTAGGATGACAAAATCCAGTCTTCTTAAATCTTGAATAAGCACTGTTTGTGGGCAAATCTATTAGCCGTAGTCTTTGGACTTGCTTTTTCTTAAAAATTAATGTCAGAAAGCTAAGAAAATAGCAAGTTGACAATAATACTTGATATCTTGCAAGAGATTTGTGTTACACATTATATGTATTTGATGTAATCCATTGATTTATGTATTTATGGTTTGGATATATCATTGCATATAAACTTTATATCACAAAAGCATAAACAAATATTGAATTCTAGCTAATGATATGAGTGCCAAAGTACTTAAGAGGCAGTATAGTAATATTTGCAACTTATTTTGACATGTAAAAAAATAATAAGATGGATGAATGGGAAAAGGATGATTAGACCTGTGATTAAGCAAGTAAAGTAACATGATAATTGTATAATCTTTGTAATAAATATATGAAATATACTAAATTACATGAAACATTTTTTCAGCTTTGTTTCACATTTTTTCATGGTAAAATTTAGGGAAAAATACTAAAATCCATTAGTAAAGAAATTAAAAATATTCTGTGTTCACATATTTTCATATTTCATATTAAATATTTCACATTCAATAAAATCTTTCCCATTTTTCAAGGACAAACTCTTTAGATATGAAAATAAAATAGCTGAGCAATAATTTAATTCAATATTTTGAATTGAAGGTTGTGGGTTTAAAATATAAATATTTTACAACACATTCCCTTGGTTCATTATTATCTAACATCTTCCATGATCAATTCAATAATGGACACGTCATTGTGTGCTAGATATGGTATGGGGAGATATCAAGTGGGATGATGGAGTTTAAGGGAAGTGCTAAGGGCAGGGCATGGAGCATTCCCTGGGGAGAGAAGTCCCACATTAGGCTAATGCTTTGAATCAGCACAGCTAAGCATTTGTATGGTGGTAACTTCACCGGCAAGTCATATCTTCAGAAAGGAACTGAGTTGGTTTCAATTTAAACTAGCTGGAAAAAAACAATAATTTTTTAAAATGTAATTTTTTTTTTTTTTATACTCAACAGTTCCTTTTGAAGCAGGAGCAACCTCACTATTCTGAGCTAATAATAGGTCTTTGGATGTTTGTTCATTTGCTTGTTTCTTTTAGGGGAATTCTGGAATCAGAGTTGACATTCACATATCACAATAAACCTATCTGCAGTTTATGCTACATCCTGAATTAGACCTCAAATCACACATAACACATTTAAGAAATATCCTTTCTCATGTTTCTCTAAGATAGATGTCCAAGATATAATTTACTAAAACTTCTGATTTGCTTAAATGTATAAATATATGTAATCTCCCAGAGATATTTCTTTATATTACATAAAAGTAGACAATACAGTGTCCCGGTGGGTGTGGGGAAATTCATGAGTGTGATCAATGAACTCAATTATGGCCCCATTCCAAGGATTTTTAGCTTTCGTTTACAATGATGCATAGTTGCCTACACACCTGACATTGCTCTCCAAATCTTTTCAATAAATAAGAAGGATACATCAGAGCATGTGTGCACACTCACTCTGCCTTTCTCTCTTTCTCTCTCTCTCTCTCTCAATCCTAGCTCTTCTGGGTCCCCAGCTGATTTTCTTCGCAAGGTTAGTTGCTAATACATTCCTAGCACCCATGCATTATTAATGCTCCCTGCTCTCCAGGGTGGCAGTGACAAATAGGAAGCAAAATCTACTGACTAGTGGGGAATGTACTTTTTAGTCATGCTTGAATTTTTCAATCCATTCTGCTTGTTGAGACTTTTTCAGCAGAGATTCTGTGACTGAATGTGTTTTTATATGCCTCTACTCCCTTCTCCCTTTCCCCAACTTTTTGTTTTTCAAATCTGAGAGGCATTCAAGTAGCCAGAGGAAGGATTATGCATCAGGGCTTTGAGGGGGAGTAGAGCAAAAAGAAATTTAAAGCAATTAAAAAAAAATACCTTTGATAGTGACCAAAGCAGGAAGGTCATTGTTTCTCTTTACATGTACTAAGCACCAGTTTTTACTCCAAAAGAACTATGCATGTAGTTAAATAAATTATACTATTTGAACTAGGTTATGCCAGCTCTAGTATTCCCAGAAATAATAGTAAGTATGTATCATGAGAAACATTGATTGCTTAATGTACAGATTTGTTTCTTCAGATATAAAATCCTATTCAGTCTGTAATATAAAGAAGCAATCTGTGAAATACTTTCTGAGATGGTTCCTGGGTATTATAAATCCCACTAGCAGTTCTATTACATTTGTTTAATTCACAATTACTTCATTTAAAGTATTGTACCTTTGCACATGTGATGATGAGCTGTTACAGAATACCTTTTTGATGAAAAAGATTTAATTGGTAGAGAACAAAGGAATTGGAATTCCCTTGGCAACTGGAGTGGGAAGTCTTTTCTACAATGTTTCCTCACTTTGAAGTTAGAGATGATAATACTTAATATCAAATAGTCAATTGCCACAAATAGTCAATTTGTGTTTGTGAATTTTTAATAAATATACTATTTAAAACATGATGATCACATATTATCATAAGAGAGAAATTATGTCTATAAATTAAAAGATGGAACTAGAGAAGTGATGGGTTTTATATGCAATTTTAATTTCCCCTAAGAGAAGAAGGTACAAAAAACTTTTTTGATTATATATTTTCCACCTAATATTTTGAGAGGTTTTTTCAATATATTATCTCATTTAAATATGACAAATATTCCATGTAGCAGGTATTATATCAGTTGTACAATTAAAAGCAAAATCTGAGACAGTATAACTCCTTCAGAGAGGGCCTAATAAGTGGCAAAACTGCACTAAAATAAATCAATGTGATGCCAAAGCCCATGTGCTGTCCACCAGCACACATTGTCTTCTTAGATCTTTAATTCCTGTGTTACAATATCATTATATTTGATTCTTATAGTTGCTTAGTAATGGTGATGACACATCAAACTACAGAGTCATTTATAGGTAGCTATCATTGGCTTAAACCTACTTAGAAGAGTTTTCAAACATGGACAATTGGTTCAAATGCATGACTTTTAAGTACAAATTCTGTTAGAGCACATTATGTGCCAGGTTCTAACACATGTATTGAGCCATGAAAGAATTAGCTGAAATAATTAGTGCTTGCTTGTTAAATTAATACCTATGTATAAGTATAGAATCAGGTATTTGACAAGTGAAGGGGGCAAATAAAGGAAATCTCTTGGATTTCCAAGATTGTGAAATAGGCACATTGGGTATGCTAAAGTGAATATGAAATAATAAATAATAGAATAGTTTGTTACATGACACTAAAAGTTACTGTACTGTGGTTCCCTATGACTGATCAGATATAGGTATCTCCACGTGTATCCACAAATCCTCCACGAAGAAAGCATTTTAAAAAGAGGTCAAATAAAACCACCCATAACTCACACATACAGCATAAGCAGGGAAAAGAATACAAAAAAACTTCTACTCATATATAAGTGTGAGAATAAACACCTGAGTAAGCAATAATCTCTCACTCTGGCAGAGAGCAGAGTCAGTCTTATGTTGCACAGAGAAAAAGGTGACTACTAACAGGTCACATAACTTAGTAAACTTAACCTCCAGAACTAGACCCATCCTGTGGGGGGGCGGGCATACTAAAACAGGAACAGGTCTGATATGTTACAAATTAGAATTCTGACTGCACCACAGGAATTGGCTCGAAAGTGCATGGGATCAGAGTAGTAATTCTGGGCAGGTAAACTTCTAGAGCAGATTGAAGCCATTTGGAAGGGAATGGCATATGTTAGAGATACGGCAAAGAAAGAAAAGAAGCAAGCAATCAATCATCATTGAGTAGTTGATAGAAACAACCACCATCAAAAAACAAACAAACAAAAAATCGTAGAATCAGAGATGCACCAACGGATTCCCAACACATGGAATTTATTATTAAAGAAATCGAACTTCTCTGTAGCAATAAAGAGGGTTCAACTAAACTAAGAAACCTAGTACTACTTAATTTCTTTATTCCGTTTCATATCTTAACTGTTATTGCTGGCCCTGGAAACTGTACCACATTTAAAAATGAATAAAAATAAAATGGCAGGAACCACTCATGCAAATTGACATGAGAAAAAAAAAACAAACAACAGAAAGTGGTAATCAAAATTATTCAATTGATCAAAATATTAACAAAAACCTGAGGTAGGAAATAGAATAAAACTGTAACTCAATGCTATAAAATAAATTGAACACATATTATTTGGCAGATAAAAAAGTACATATCAAATCAGAGTAGAAATAACCTTAAAACTAAAGATATAAAACAAAAGTTGACTAAAATCATGAAAATTCTAAGAAAAAAACCACAATTGGAAACAAAATTAAATTACAAGGTGCCCATGGAAAATTAGATTTGAATGAACATATAGTTAAAAGATTTTGAAGAATGAAATCAACTTAGAGAATAAAAACAAAATAAATAAATTAGAAATATGCAAAAAGTAACTGATACAGAAGAAACACAAATAAATGATTTATAATCTTCCTAGTCCCATCAACTTGCACATTTCAGTGAAGAGGATTTTCTTCAGGTCCCACTAGCAGCTAATTCTAATCTCATCAGACAGGGCTTTCCTGGATCCTGGGGCTGGGCCAGGTTAAGTTTGAAAAGGCCCCATCATTCAGGTTAGCGGAGGTGGGATGTAGAAAGATGAAGACAAACAGTTTTTCATCCAAGCACCAATTGAGCTGGACCGAGCAACATAAATAGCAAGCAAGAATATACTCTCAACAGTTTCCAGTCTTGCCAAAAAGACATGATGAGTATACTCGTAAAACACCACACCAAAGTGATTCATTTCTTATGGGAGATAGAGGTTAAATTCTACTGGAAGTTTAGAGGTGAGAGAAATCATCACACCCTGGGGGCAGAAGAGATCACCTATTCCAAAGATTTCCCAATGGCTTAAAACATTTTTGCAACCCAAACATCGGAAATGTTTTTACATTAAAAACAAAATCATATTAGTCATGTTCTGACCCAAACCCATAGTATCCTTCTTGTTTGCCCATATTGTTCCCTAGATGGAACTCCAAATGTCTTTATTCTGTTCTTAAAAGTATGATTCACAAATCAAAGTCATAAAAGATGCTGTCATTTTTGGTACAGAATCTGAATCTCTTTCAAAAGAATTTTCAAATCTGTTATTTTAAATAGTGACATTATTGGAGTAATAAGGATATAGCGTCTCATGGTTGTGACTCAGAACACCATACCTCTTTGGATCTACACATTTCCCATATAGTTTTAAAAAATCTGTCATATTATAGTCACATCTCGTGTGAACTAAATAATCCATCAACAGATCTTTCCTTCCAGATCCTTTCTTCAAGATACCTTTGCCTCTCTACAGTCCCTTTCCAATCAGCAACAGTAGCCTTTTAAAAACATACGTGAGTTTTCATGTCATTACACTGCTTAAAACCCTCTAAAGGTGTCCAGTGAAGTGTCATAGCTTCAAGATGCTATGTGAGCAAGGCCCTGCCCAACACCTGTCTCCACTGCTCCATCCATGGCCGGGGTGACACCTTTCCAGCTTCCTAGTGCCCTTGATCTTCCTTGAATAGGCCAAGCTTTGTGGGGACCGAAGCTCATTCCCTTAGCTCTTCCTGCTGCTCAGAAGATAGTTTCCCCAAATTTTTATGTAGCTGTCACCTGCTCTTCATCAAGAATGAACTCGAAGGCACCTCCACAGAGAGCACTTTCCTAGTCACTTTGTCTAAAGTAATGCCAGTGCTGCCCACCCCTCCTTTCTTTTTCACAGAATCCTGTGGCTGTTTACCTTGCTTTATTGTTTTCACAGTACCTACCATAAGTATATCTGATTAAAGGTTTACTGTCTGTCTCCATTGCCCCAAACTGTACGTGCCATGTCTATCTTGTTCACTACTGTGTCTACAGTGCCTAGAACGGATTTATCAAATGAACATGTGACTCAATCAATAGGGAAATAAAAGAATAAGTAAATTAATGAATGAAGATAGTGGAATTTGAGTCATTTCACCCAGCTTTTCTCCTTCCTGGTGGTTACTAAGGAATAATTGCTTACCTGTGGGAAGGAAAAAAGGGTCTCTGTTTTTCTTCCTCCACTTCTTGGGGCTTCATTCAAATCGAGAGGGTGACTAAAAGAAGTTGGTTTAAAATTGCGATGAACTAAATTGCCTAGCATTTAATGTTATGTTACCTGATTACCATGTTATTCAATCTGCCTCCAACTGAACACTCTACACAGAGTTAGTAAACTGATGTTAAAAATGAAAGAAGAAAAAAAAATACACAGACACCATGTGCATACAGTTTCACACTGACTGATAAGTAAAAATACCTGCTGTTCTGCTACTGGCAAACAAGCACAAGAGAAATGAGGGAATGTAGAAGGTGTTTCAGAGTAAAATGACAGCTGATGGATATTTCCTTAAGATGGATGGTTTTTGAATGATTTTCAAACCTATGCTAACTTTTACCTTCTCAGTTATAGAGGCTTAGATTTTCCTTGACAAAGCCGAGTCTAGAGAAGAGTGACAGTTAATAAAAAGGAGACATAAAGTTCAAGTGTACAGAATGGCAAATACAAAAATGCATATTTCTATATTTCCTGTGTGAGTAGATTTTATCATTTCTCGTAGTGATTCAGACATTAAGTAAGAAAGAGAAATATCACTGGCCAGGCATCCATAGAAATGGAAAAACAAGGACCAGGAACAGAGGCAGCTCTCTTTGTTGCAGTCCTCAACTGTTTCTCTTATTTAAAGTTTCCAAGTATTAGCTATGAATGTCAGCTATGGTCAGGGCCAGCATAAACAAAATTATTTAATGTTAAAAAAGTAGAGAATAATTATTGTTGCTGAAGAAAAAAATCAATTTGTTCTTTTTCTTGTTGTTCAGCTATTCTTCCTTTCTTTAGCTGTAAGTAAAAATGATGTCCAGTACAGAGGCATGAGACCACGAGGCCGCTTCATGGTGCCTCTCCTGGGAACAGCAGCAATAAAGAGAGAAAGCTTGGAAGGAAAACAGCAAAGATGAAGTCTATATTCAAAAACATTAGACAAGTTAAAATATTGATAAGCTTCCTTATCTGTAGGCTATGAAAATCTGCATATATTTCTGAATGCCGAAGCCATGCATTTAATTCTGGTAAAGGTTTTTGTGAAAGCATGTAATTTGTTGCAGTGTCTCACTTCATTGTCGTAGAATACACTTCCTCATGCAGAATCTGTAGCTACACCTTACTCTGGCACTGTCAGTTTGGTTCCTGAATAGATTCACTGAAAACCTGGAGATGGGAGAGGGGGAGAGAAGGAGGGGAGAAAGAGAGAGAGAGAAGAAGGAAGGAAGGAGGAAGGAAGGGAAGAAGGAAAAGTTTAAAAATTATCAACCTCAAAAGTCATGCATTTATGAAGGAAACTAGTCTAGTCAAACAAGGTTTTGGGCAAAATTTGCTAGGCAGTTTAATGAAGAAGTAGCATAATGTATATTTTTCTATAGAGTCATATTCTATAGTGGAATCCACTACATAAGTTTTTGGAAATGTTATAGAACATTTGCCTGGTAGCTCTTTCAGAGTCCTGTAGGTGCAGATTTTCATTTTTTAAAAAAGAAGATTTCATGATACTACTTGCAAGGCTGACAAATGCTAAATACTGTACAATCTGGATTTTTTTCTTTTATTTTAAGAAAATTTTACTAATTATCTTATAACCAAAATGCTAACTTGGGTGGGTGATATTTATGTTATTTAGGCCAGAAACTACCTATAGGAATGTATATTTAAATATAAAAATTAACGCACACTGTGTGATTGCACTTATTCTTTTGCCTTTAGTATGCGCCACTGGGACTCACCATTACTATCACATGCCAGGATTAAGTAGCATATTCCCAGAGCCCAAATCCATTAGGAACACATAGACTCTTTGTCACTCTAGGTCAACTGTGAAAGGGAAGAAGTTACAAGAGCAGAAAGGCCAAGGAAGTCTCCTCTCCCTAGGTAAAAGGTTTAATGCCATTTTTATCATGCATTTTAACCCAATGATTTTGTCATAATCTCTGGGGAAGTCTCCCATTTACTTAATAAATTATTTATTGGTTATGGCATCAACAGCACAAAAAGAATTAGTTTCTACACAAGCCATCTGCTTGTTGACCTTTAGTTGAAGTGTACTTTCTAGTCCTTTCTGAGGTCTGTAATGCAAAATTCTTGGAGTGCAGGGAGAAAATGGTGTAGTGAGGTTAGATGACTTGGTCCAGTTCAAATAGTTACATATTATCACCATACAATAGGGATTATTTTTCAACCTTCAGGCTTCTATTAACATCACATTCAAAATGTGGACTATATTTAGGGTAATTGTATAATTTATGTCCCAGGCCACAACAATTTTGGAAGTAGAAGAGGGCATTATTAATGCACCAAGAAAACAAGCACTAAACCGGGTGTGTCTCAGGCAAATTGCAAATGTGGTCACTTAGTCATCTCATGATTCTACCAAAGAAAGCTCTATGGTTTCAAGTGAAAGCTGGTTTAATTACTGGAAAAAAAAAAAAAAAAAGTACCATTCAGGGGAATATCTAGGTGGGTCAACATAGGTTCACTAGGCCCTAGGAGAAAGACAGAGATGAGAAAAGGGCATGTTAAAATTATGATTTTCTCTTTAAAAATTTGGCCTTTGCATTACACATGACAATAAAATCCCAAAACTTCCAGACAACGGTTGAGTTTCATTTTTTTCCTTTACTTTGCATATTAATTATTAAGGAGCATTTGTTAAACTCTACAATATTCTATTCATTTATTGAATCCTTCATGCAATCATCGACTAAGGATAATTAAAATGTTACTATGTCCAGGCACAGTTCCAACTGCAAGGGCTACAAATATGAGCAAGGTAAAGTGACTTTCCTTAAGAGGTTACAGAAGAGCAGGAGAGCCAGTAACAGTGTAATAGGTGTATGATAATGGTGTTAAAAATTCACACGGTGTATTATGGGAGCTTCCCGAAGAAGGCACTGGCTGGCTGATGCATATGCATTCTGTTAAGCATGGAACAAGGAAAGCCACAAAGATACGGTCTTTTCCTCATGGAAATGATGCCCAAGATCCAACTTATATAAAGGTTGGAGGGAGAGCACAGAAACCACAAACAGTAAACCATGTATCGAATATGGGAAAACTTTTAGGGAATCTATCAGCAAGAAAGATTTTATTTTTAGAATGTATAATATATATTTCAAGAAATGGACACACATTGTTCCCTTTCCCTTGTATTTCTCAACTCCTTGAATCTAAACTGTCCTAAAGACTTTCTATGACAAATAGGTGGGGGAAGCAAGTTGTCCAAGTTTTAAATTTAAGTTTTAAGAGGCCTTGCATGCTTCCTCTTGCTCTGGGGACCCCTGACATTCCAAACACATGCACAGCCAGAGATAGCCTTTTGGATAATGAAAGGCTACCTAGAGGAGAGTCATGTCGCCCCTCTGACCCAGTGCCTGACTGCAGAGATATGATCAAGGCCAGTAGAGACCAGAAAAATATCCAGCAGAACCCAGCACCAATCATAAATACAATCATAAACTAAATAAATGGGGTATTGTTTAAGCCCCTAAATTTTTGAGTAGTTTGTCATCACCAAAAAAGCTAATCGATTATGTATAAAAACATATATATACACATATATAAACAATTATATTTTATAAATATGCATACAGGTGGGTCTATTACAGGTTTTATATATGCAGTATATTATATATACATGTATTTATATAAATATGTACATATGTGCATGTATACATATTAGTGTGTACACACACACAAAGTAGTTTAGTGATTTGTTGAAATCGTTACTCACAAATTACTTACCAAAATGACAAATTATAAAATTCTTTTGTAATTATAAACAACTTAACAAATTTTTCATTTACTATTTTGATCACAAGATTCCCAGGCACATTCAGACTCTTTTTCACAAGGATCTGATCGGTTCTGAAAAAGTGTGAATTTTAACATGAGCCCAGAGTCCTCCATTCACTTTCTTTTAGCATCTTATCAGGAAGAGGTTCCCCCAAATACTTCCACCCCCCAAATAGACTAGACCAATGACTGAAGTATTTCTTATTTTGGCTGTGTGGGCCTGCGGTTGCATATGTGGGCACCTGGGGAATGACTGCTAAAAGGTGGCACCCAGGTGTGGATCCTCATTGCCCTGCGGAGCCCCAGCTGGTACAAAACGATGCTAAATGGCTATGAAAACATCAGGAAAGAGCACAGTGGGGAAAATTGTAGGGGTGGTAGGAAGAGGAGGGCCCTTAGGAATGCTCAGGTTGGTATTTCTCCCCTCTAGAAATTTAATGGGAAGAATGTGCTTGCATATATTCAACTAAATCCAGATGTATTTTGGTTAACGAGTACTTCTTGGGAAAAAACCTGTTGGTTACATCTCTATATATATGTTTATTTGATTAGAATAGCTAAACTCTGCAATTTGAGGGCATAGAGATTTTGATTAGAAGTTTAGGGAACAGAGAGAGAGAGAAATATATAGAAACATTGTATACACATGAAGAAGGATACCCTAGGTTAAACACTTCCTATATATTCTAACTAGGGAGTAACATTAAATCAATACTAAAAATAAATGAAACATTGTAGTTATGGATAGTGCAATTCTAGGCCCTCTTTTCTTCTTACTCTGTCTTCTCACTCCCTGAAGCTATTTTCTGGCCCATACGTTTTTTTTTGTTTTTTCAATTGGCATGCCAATAACCCTCAGATTTATATTTCTCATCTAGAAATCTCTTCTGATCTCTATGTCAGTGTAGCCATTTGACTATGTCACTTTTAAATGTCACAAAGACACCAGACACTCACACAGTCAATAATTGAAAGGATCATCTTCCCAGCCAGCATGGATTACCTTCCAATCCCTTCACTGGTGAGTGACCCAGTCATCTATCCTGTCCTGTGGCTCAGAAGTCCAGAAGTTATTTGTGGTGCTTTGCATTTCCTCACCCCAGATCCAATACTTGTAAGATCCTATCAGTTTCACTCCCTAACACCTCTGACATCCGCTTCTTCCCCCACCCACTACTGCCATTTCCCCAGGCCAGCTACTATCATTCTAGCCTGGGCTGCCTCCATGGCATCCAACTTTTTGTCCCTGCATCCACTCTTATTCCTCTAATCCTCTCTCCACTGCAGCTAGCAGTGTGACCTTGTAAAAACAATAATAGGATGATTTTTCTATTCAAAAATCTTCAGTAGCTTTTCATATTTTTATTTACCAAGACAAAAATGTGTATCATAATCTAGAAAGTTCTGCATTAACTGAACCCTGCCTACTTCTCTAGCATATTCCTTTCCTTCAAGTTCAGCTGTCGAGATGATTCAAACTGATACCTTTTATTCCAGGTACAGGGCACTCCCCTCTCCTTGTCATTTCACATATGTTGCTCACTTTGCATCCTCTTGACCCCCATCTCCCTCCTCCAGTAATCCTACTCACTTTTCAGATCTTAGCTGAGATGTCACTTCCTCAGGAAACCCTTTTCTGACCATCAAGTCCCAGGCTAGTAAGGTCCCCCTGCTTAACTTTATTATTCACATTACTTTTCCTTTAGAACAGTGTCATAATTAGCAATTATATGCTTTCTTGATAGCCAGATTAATGTCTGTCTGGATTTATGCTGACCACTAAGGTAGCCAGCAGTCATATATGGCTACATAAATGTAATCACTAGCCACATTTCAAGTGCTCCATAGCTGCATATGACAACTTGCTACTGCATCAAACAGTGCAGATAAAAGGCATTTCATCCCTGCAGAAAGTTCTGTTGGGCAGTATAGGTCCTGATTGTGAGCTCTGTAAAAGTAGAGTCAGTATCTGTTTGCTCAACATTAAAATCTGGTTTATAGCAGATGCCTAATAAATAGTTTTCTTCCTGTTGAGGGGAAATCTTCCCTAGTCTTTAAAACAAGTGTTTTTTAATTCCATCTTATAAAATGACTTGATTAAAATTCTTCATTTGGGGTTTGTTTACTTCCCTAAAGATGAATACATTTGGTGATATGTTCATGTCATCATGGCTTAATATAGCTCACATGGATGGTCCCATTTCCAATTCAGTATTGCCTTACAGCTCAGAGCTAAAATTTTCCTAAATCTTACTCCAGGTACTAATGATTTAGTAACATCTTAAGATTAAGAACCTCTGTGGTTTAAGGGCAAACAATTCCCTTCAAGTGTTCCTAAATCACATCTGCCTCTCCTTTTAAATTGCAATATCACCTTTTTCTTGTGTAGATTGATTATGGGCCAGTTGGCTCTCATCCATATCTTTAAATCAAACATGCCCTGGTAGAGCTGGCAGGTTGCAGGAAGAATTAGAAACAAGGCCAAGAAGCCCATCTTAAGTCATTCTATTATAACCTTGAGTCACGATACCTTCCAGTCTGTCATCTCTGCAGGAAAGACTAGAAGCTGGCTTCACCTGGAACTCTTATTTCTCCTTGATTTTACTTCTACTTTCATACCTTATCAAGAAGTTTCCACTAAAATGAAAAAAAAAAATTAAAAATGAAAAGAAGGACAATTATTTGTATGAATGCAGGATCCAAATTCTTGACTATTTTGAAATAAAATGAACTATCAAAGAAGCCCTGGAGGGTTTATATGGGATCCATCACCTAAGGCCAAACAGTCCAGTACCTCCCATGGATTCACATTAAGGCCTTGGTAAACATTCTGAATGAACCTCAGAGATTCTCTGGGATGCCATAGAAGTCTAAACAATTATGGTAGTATAAGACACCATTTAAACATAGATTACCTTTAGTGAATAAAACTATATACAGGAGTTGCCAGAAGGCGTAAATGTTCCCAAAGGAAAGGTTGGGGGCATCAATTACTTCTGTAAACATAGGTGATATTTTTGGATAAGGTATAAATAAGATAAGGGTGATTGCTACTCAGCACACCCTAAATTAGCTTACAAATATCCTTCCATTATTGTCATAGGGCAAAACAACAAGATGAACCAGAGGACAGACAGAAAGATTCAGAGAACATCCAGGCATTCAAATAGAGAAAAGCCAGTCACATTGAATTATTAATAATAACTATTAATAGGTATTTTTGTACAGTCGATGGGAGGAAGAACTGCATGCAAAAGCCCACAACTTCCAGTTCGACTTAAAATTTTTTGATTTTACAATGGTGCAAAAGTAATATGCATTCAGTACACTCCTTGACTTATAATGGGGTTACGTCAGGATAAACCCATTGTAAGTTCACAATATGATAAGTTGAAACTGCTCTTTTGATTTACCATATTTATTTCTATGTGTTTATCGGGACATGACCACATCGTAAGTCGAGGAGTATTTGTACTTAAAAAAATAAAGAATTGTGGGCAATTACAATTCAAGAAACATATAATTCTTTTCAATTAACACAGGCTATTCTGATTTAAGAAAATTATTAGGGCATCATAGTATTGGAAAGCTCAGGATTCTTGCAGAATGTAAGATTAGCAGAATTCTGAGTCTGGCAGAGCTAATTCTTTGAATTTTTTGTTTATTTTTTTTTTTTTTTTGCTATATCTTTGGTTGGAAGGATGAAATATTAATATCAAAAGGCAACTCTCTGGTACTTCTAGAGTTTTGTTCATAATTATCCTATAATACATATATAAATATTCTATGTAAGCATTCATTATTCTATAGTGTTAGTTCATTTATTCTCAATTAACTTTATAAAGTCCAAATTAATAAAAAATAACAACAAAATAAATTTTAGTAATTAGATTAAGTATTAAATATAATAACTATTGTCTAGATTAGGTAAGGGTTGGGAAAGGAAGAAGAGGACAAACCAATGAAATGTAGTAGAAAGTCTCTTACCACTCATGTAACCACCACTTTTGCAAAATGGTGCTATAAGTAACATATTTATTTTTTTTATTTAACTTTCTCTTATTTTGCTTTTTATTTCATTTGTATAAATTTATGGGGTACAAGTGGTGCTTTTATATCAGATATATTGCTTAGTGGTGAAGTCTGTGCTTTTAGTGTAGCCATCACCCAAATATGAGTAGGATACATTGTATCTATTAAGTAATTTCTCATCCCTCATACTCTCCCACACTCCCACCCTTCCAAGTCTTCAGTGTCTATTATTCCATTCTCTATGTCCATATGCACACATCACTTAGCTCCCCTTTATAAGTGAGAACATGTGATATTTGACTTTCTGCTTCTGAGTTATTTCACTTAAGATAATGATCTCCATTTCCACCCATGTTGCTGCAAAAGATATTCCATTCCTTTTTTTGGGTTGGTAGTATTACACAGTGCATATGTACCACATTTTCTTTATCCAATTGTTCATTGATGGACACTTAGGTTGATTTCCATATCTTTAGCATTGCAAACAGTGCTGTGGTAAATGTATGCATGCAGGCATCTTTTTGATATGATTTTTTTTTTTTTCCTTTGAGTAGATACCCAGTGAGGGATTGCTGGATTGAATGGTAGTTGTATTTTTACATCTTTGAAAAATTTCCATACTGTTTTCCATAGAGGTTGTACTAATTTACATAACCCCCCTAACAGCATATAAGCATTCCCTTTTCTCCACATCCTCACCAACATCTGTTATTTTTTTACTTCTTGATAATGGCCATTCTGAGTGGGGTAAGATGGTATCTCATTGCGGTTTTAGCTTCTATTCTCTGATAGTTAGTGATATAGAGCATTTTTTTTTCCATATGCTTGCTGGCTATTTGTATGTCTTCTTTTGAAAAATGTTCATGTTCTTTGCCTACTTTATAACAGAATTATTTGTTTATTGTGGAGGTGGTGGCTATTGAGTTGTCTGAGTTCCTTGTAGATTTTGGATATTAGTCTTTTGTCAGATATATAGTATGCAAATATTTTCTCCCTTGCTGTAGGTTGTCTGTTCACAATATTGATTATTTCTTTTGCTGTGCAGAAGCCTTTTAGTTTAACTAAGTCCCATTTGTCTATTTTTGGTTTTATTGCATTTATTTTTGTGGTCTTAGTCATGAATTTTTTTGCCTACACCGATGTACAGAGGAGTTTTCCCTAGATTTTCTCCCAGAATTGTAGTGCTGGTTCTTATATTTAAGCCTTTAATCCATCTTGAGTTAATTTTTGTATATGATTAAAGATAGAGATCCAGTTTTACTTTTGTATATGGCAGTCCAATTTTCCAATCAGCATAAGGTTATATTTTTGTTGATTTTGTTGAAGAGCAGCTGTCTGTAGATATATGGCTTTATTTCTGGGTTCTCTATTCTGTTCCATTGATCTGTGTGTCTATTTTAATACCATTACTATCCTGTTTTGATTACTATAGCCTTGTAGTATAATTTGAAGTCAAATATTGTGATTCATCCAGCTTTTTTCTATTTGCTTGGTCTTGCTTTGAGCACTCGGGCTCTTTTTTTGGTTCTATATGAATTTTCAGGTTGATTTTTCTAATTCTGTTAAAAAGTGACATTGGTATTTTGCTAAGAACTTCATCAAAACTATAGATTTCTTTGAGAAATATGGTCATTTTAATATTGATTCTGCTAAACCATGAGCACAGAATTTTTTTTCATTTTTTTATGTCACTTATAATTTCTTTCATCAATGTTTATAGTTTTCCTTATAGAAATTTTTGCCTCCTTGGTTAAATGTATTCCTAGATATTTTATTAATTTTGTAGCTATCATAAATGGGATTGAGTTCCTGATTTGATTCTCAGCTTGGCTCTTATTGCTGTATAGAAATGCTATTGATTTTTGTACCTTGATTTGTTTCTTGAAACTTTACTGAATTCATTTATCAAATCTAGAAGTCTTTTAGCAGAGACTTTAGGATTTTATAGGTATAAGATCATATCATCAGCAAACAGAGATAATTTGACCTCCTCTTTTTCAATTTGGATGCCTTTTATTTCTTTCTCTTGCCTGACTGCTCCGGCTAGGACTTTTAGTACTATGTTGAATAGAGGTGGTGAAAGTAGACATCCTTGTTTTGTTCCAGTTCTTAAGGGGAATGATTTCAATGTTTCCTCATTCAGTATAATGTTGGCTATGGGTTTGGCATATATGACTTTTAATATTTTGATGTATGTTCCTTCTATGCCTAATTTGTTGAAGGTTTTTATTATGAAAGGATCTTAATTTTATCAAATACTTTTTATGTATCTATTGAGATGATGATATGGTTTTGTTTTTAATTCTGTTTATGTGGTGGGTCTCATTTATTGATTTGCTTATGTTGAATAATCCTTACACTTCTGGAATAAAACTTATATGATGGCAGTATATTATTTTTTGATGTGCTATTGAATTTGGTTTACTAGTATTTTGTTGAAGATTTGTGCATCTATGTTTATCATGAATATTGGTATGTAGTTTCCTTTTTTTTGCTGTGTCCTTGCCTGACCTTGGAAACAGCATGATACTGGCTTAATAGAATGAGTTAGGGAGAATTTCCTCCTCTTCAATATTTTGGAATGATATCAGGAGGATTGATTCCAGTTCTTCTTTGTACATCTGGTACAATTTGGCTGCCTATACATCTGGCCATGGTCTTTTTTGTTGTCATTGTTAGTAGATTTTTTCATTACTGATTCAACCTCATTAGTCATTACTGGTCTGTTCAGGATTTCTATTTCCTCTTGGTTCAATATTGGGAGGTTATATGTTTCCAGGAATTTATCCATTTCCTCTAGGTTTTCTACATTGTGAGCATATAGTTCTTCATAGTAGTCTCTGATGATCTTGTGATATCTCCTCAAGGAACTAATGTGACAACAATTGTAATGTATCCTTTCTCATTTCTGATTCTGTGTATTTGTATCTTCTCTCCTTTTTCTTGGTTAGTCTATCTAGTGGTCTATCCATTTTTCTTATCTTTTTAAAGAACAAACTTTTCATTTTATTGATCCTTTGTATTTTTTGTCTCAATTTTATGTACTTCTTCTCTAATCTTTATTTGTTTTCTTCTGCTAGCTTTGGATTTTGTTTGTTCCCTTGTTTCTCTAGTTCCTTGAGGTACAATGGTAAGTTGTTAATTTGTGATCTTTCTACTTTTTTGATAAAGGCATTTAACATAATAAACTTTCCTGTTAGCACTGCTTTCACAGTATCCCAGAGGTTTTGACATGCTGTGTGTCCATTTTCATTCATTTAGAAATTTTTTTTTTTTTTTATTTCAATCTTACCTTCATCATTGACCAAAAGATTGTTCAGGAGCTGGCTGCTTGATGTTCATGTATTTGTATAGTTTTGAGATTTCCTCTTTACATTGATTTCTAGGTTTATTCCATTGTGGTTTTAGAAGATATTTGATATGATTTTGGTTTTTTAATTTCTTTTTAGCCTTGTTTTATGACTCAATATAGGATATATCTTGGAGAATGTTCCATGCCCTGATGAGAAAATTGCATATTCTGTAATTGTTGGGTAGGATGTTCTGTAAATGTCTGTTAGGTCCATTTTGGATAATATACAATTTATGTCTACTGTTTCTTTGTTAATCTTTTGTCTTGAAGATCTGTCTAGTGCTGCCAATGAGATAAGTCCCCCACTATTATGGTATTATTGTCTATCTTTTTTCTTGAGTCTAGTACTATATATTTTTTAATGAATCTGGGTGCTCTGGTATTGGGTTCATATATATTTAGTATTATTATATCATCTTGTTCAATTAATCCCTTTGTGATTATATAATGATATTCTTTGTTCATTTTTAACTATTGTTGATTTAAAGTCTCTTTTTTCCTGATATAATTATAGCTATTTCTGGTCACTTTTGGTTTCCATTTGTCCGTAATATCAGTTTTCAACCCTTTACTTTCACTCTATGTGTTTTTACCAATTAGGTGCGTTTCTTGTAAGCAGCATATGGTTGGATCATTTTTATAATCCATTCTACCAATTTATATTTTTAAGTGGAGTGTTTAATTCATTTACATTCAAGATTAATATTTATATGTGAGATTTTATTTCCATTCTGATGTTAATTGTTACATAGTTACTTTGTAATCTCATTTGTGTAATTGTTTCATAACACTTGTCAGTTTTATACTTTAATATGTTTTTATGATGGTGAGTATTGATCTTTTATTTCCATGTTTAGAGCTCTCTTGACCATTTCTTGTAGGGCTGGTCTAGTGGTAATTAATTACTTCAGTGTTTGCTTTTCTAGGAAAGACTTTTTCCTCCTTCACTTATGAAGCTTATTCAAGCAGGATACAAAATTGGGTGTTGACAGTTTTTTCTTTATGAAGTCTGAAAATAAGACCCCAATCTCTTCTGGCATGTAAGGTTTCTGGTGAGAGGACAGCTATTAGTCTTAGGGGATTTCCTTTATAGGTGACTAGATGCTTTTCTCTTACTGATTTTAGGATTTTTTCCCTTTATGTTGACTTGAGATAGCCTGATGACTATATATCTTTGTGAAGTCCTTCTTGCAGTGTATTTTCTTGGAGTTCTCTGAGTTTCTTGCATCTGATTTTCTACGTTTGTAGCAAGACTAGGGAAGTTTCCTCAATTAGATCCTCAAATAGGTTTTTCAAAATTTTTGCTTTTTCTTCTCCCTCAAAAATACATATGATTCATAGGTTTGGATGCTTTCAAAGTCTTTGTTAATTTTTTAAAAAAATTCTTTTTTTTTTATTTTTGTCTGACTGGATGAATTCAAATGATCTGTCTTCAAGTTATGAGGTTCTTATGCTTGGTCTAGTCTATTGTTGCAGCTTTCAACTCTATTTTGTAACTCACTTGATGAATTTTTGATTTCCAGAAGTTCTGTTTGGTTTTGTTAGATAGATAGATAGATGATAGATATCTTTGCTAAATTATCAGAAGTTCTGTTTGGTTTTGTTAGATAGATAGATATCTTTGGTAAATTATTTGTTCATATCCTTAATTGATTTTCTGATTTATTTGTATTGGTTTTCAGATTTCTCTTAGATCTCATGTAGCTTGTATAAAATCAATATTTTGAATTCTTTATCTGGAATTTCAGAATTTTCATTGTGGTTAGAATCCATTGCTAGAGAGTTAGTTTGATCCTTTTGGGGGTATCACATGCCTTGTTTTTCTATACTGCAAGAATTGTTCACTGATTTCTTCCTATCTGGAGAAACTGTCACTTCTTATTTTTGAATTTATTTTTGTTTTGTTAAGACTTATTTTCCCTCCTTGAAGAGGTGACTATAATGCATGTTGAGTAGGGTGGTTTGGCTTTGCTTCTGGGTGCTTTCAGTGGCCAAATCTCTGTGTGAATTCTCTGTTTATAGAAAGCTTTAGTGTGGTTGTTTACTCAAATGTTGGTTTTAGCAGTGTGTACTGGGCATATGAGTAGGCTCTTGACCTCTTGTAAGGCTGGAGTGGTGGGGGCCTTGAGAAGCTTATATTGCTCCCAAGCATTGTGCACTTGGGTCTGTAGATTTTGCATTGGTTTGTGCAGTTCAACTTTCAGGACAGCGAGTGGCACTTGCAGGTAAAAGCTGGCTGCAGTGGTCATAGTAGGGTGTATGCTTGATCTTTGTTTAATAACAGAAGCTCTCTTAGAGCATGCCTTAGGTCATGGACTACTCTGTGGGACTCTCAGTGGCTTGGGCTCTTCTCTCAGCCTGGGGTTAAGGAGACAAGCTGGGCAGAACTGGACCAGGTAGGCCCACTTTTGGATCCCCCAATGGCAAGCATAAGCACGAGCCCTGATAAATGTGGTGGAAGAATGTAATAGACTCTGTAAGATTTCCTGGGTTATTAATAGCCTTAGAGTGGTGGCTTTCTCAAACGCTGGTTGTAGAAGTAATGTACTGGATGCGTGAACAGGCTCAAGGCTCCCTGAGTTGCCTGGGTGGTGTGGGCAATGGGCAGCTGAAATTTGCAAAGATGCTTGTCTCTCTCCCAAGTGCTATGCAATTGCCTCAGCTGTTATGGGTTGTGCAGGTTGACCTCCTGGCCAGTAGGTGGCACTTGCAGGAGAGAGCCAGCTATACAGGTTGCAGAGGTATTTATGTTTGACCTTCATTATCCACGAGAAGTACAAGAAATACTGGGATGTTCCAGGCAATGGGCAATGCCATGGAACTCCCAAGGGTACCTGTTCTGTGTTCTGCCACCAAGGTGTTGGGGGAGGGCAGGTGGAACTGGGTGAGGTAAGCCAGTGTTTAGGCTCCCCCATGGCAGCAGCAAGCACTGACCTCAAGACGGGTTGGAGGCCACTGGGGCAACAATCCTGAGATCTAGGTATTTGACATTATTGAGAAATTATTTAGTGGCATAGATACCATATATCAAACATGAATAGAAATGAGTGTAATATTAACACTAAAAAGCATTTCCAATTTTAATGAAAACGTTTTAGGATTCAGTTTACTTTTTCAGAGCCTAAAATCTTTGTGTCTTATTAAAACTCATGGATTTGGGATGGGATAAAAATAAATGAAGTAAAAGATTCTGTAAGGAATATCATCATTAGCTTTTTAAAATTACTAGAAAGCAAGTATCATGTTTGCCATTTTTCTGGACTTCCCAACTTTTTGTATGTACTTAGAGCCACTACAATAATGAATATTTAACAAAGAATTGAGAATAGCTTCAAAGAAGATGAATTCCAATATACCTGGTTCAATTGTTTTTGAGAAAATGTATTCTAAATGCAGTTAGGCTTTGCCACAGTCCTGATATATTCAGTCAATTTCTATTTGGGAAGTTTCTTGGTCAAAGTGTATCATGTCCCCAGTAGTTTAGAACTTAACCTTCATACATTATATTAACATAAAAAGTAAATTACAATGGACCTTATCCAATCTGGGAAAAAAATTCCATCCTATCAGTTGATTTTACTTGAAATGTATTGTGCACTATACCGTTGGGAATATAATTTTGCATGGGGCACACAGACTAATATTGGTACCATAAAAGATGGTTCTTTAAGAACTTCTCCCTCACCAAGGCCCCAGCACAAATAGGGCAAGGTTTTGGCAGAACAATAATCTGTATTTTCTAAATGAAGCCACTTTGTGCCAACCGAGTTTTCCTCCGTCTTCTTTTCTTGGTAACTGAAGAAGGCCAAATGCATTTCATGGTTTAAAAAATAAACATTGCTACTGGCTTGAGGCCTAGCCCACCAAGTATTGGCTTGTAGTTAGTTCATTTTGTCAGTCATTGGTATACCCAGAAAATGAAGGAATGTTCTGTAATAGGAATGCCAACAGACAGCTACTGTGATACAACTCTAATGTATCTGCCTTGACTATTTTCTTTTTTTATCTATTCAACTTAAAATGATCTAAATCTATCTATTTCTGGCTGTCAGTCTCCACATATTCACCTTTGCTGCCAATGTAGTGTCACCCATCTATGACTGTATGTTTTGGTTTCCTGCTCTCGGGCTCTAATTTGCAGAGCCAATTTTGAACTTCTCCAAAGACTCCCACACCAAGCACTCTGCCATTAACTGCTGATGTGGAACTCTGTCAAAAATCTTCTCAAAATGCAAGTGTTTCATGAGAAATTGTGTAGTTTGTTACAGAAACATGTTTTATCAACAACATATATTTTTGTATGTCTTCACTTAGAGCCATAGTTTTAAAGGTGAACAGAGTAAGTAAACATTTTATTTTAAAGATGAACAGAGTAATATAAGGTCTAGAGGCTAGATCATCAAATTAAATGAATAACCATTAAATATTTCTATACTTGAGATGCATATAAGTAGCTAATTCATTAGAAAACATAGGATAAAGATTGTAACAGTTGATCAATTCATAAAGTAATGGGACTGGAAAGGTTCAGCATTTAATCAGTTTCCCTATGTAGAGGAAAGGTATCATGTCACTTATTTTTTTAACACCACTAGGTGTAAGTTTTCTATATGTTAAATGCTCAACTTCTGAAACATAAATTTGTACTCTCAACAGTAGGTCCTTATAAAATAGTTGATCTAAACGAAATTAAGGATATAAATATGGAATTATTTTAAATTAAATTGATTACTAATAAACCTCATGAAATACTGGATGTGGCAAGGCAGGATCCAGAGAGGACAATGAAGACAACCTGTTTAAGGGCCCACACAATTAATGTATTTGAATAATATTTTTTTTTCTTGAAGCATTAACTGGAAAAAAAAGGCCTTGAAAAGTTTGTAAGATAAACAAAAAATTAGACAAAAAAAATCAGTTCAGATATAAGATGGATAAGATATTAGAAAACAAAACAAAAATAATTCTAATATTACATTTTAACTTCTACATTACCTATTATTACTTGAAAAAAAAATGTTTTCCAAGTTTTGTTTCACAGAACACCCCAACATGCCATATGATAGAAAGAGCTACTCCCTTTAAGTAAGTTGGGAAATGCTGCAAGATATATCCCTGTTTTAGACATTCCACTTAACATATTAACATAAACATACTTAACTCTGTTAAGAGTGATATTCCCTTCACATATTTAACCATGGAAGACTTTTGCTAGAGTTTCTTACAGCAAACTGTCTTCTGAAGAATACACATTGGAAAATATTGGCTAGGCCTAAAGCTCCCCCTTTGAGGGTATAATTTGTCCCTAATTTTAATTTCAAGAGAATTTTCTTTTCCATCTCTTTTTTGTGCCAAAAAGCAACAGTTACTCAGGACTTTTTTTTTTCTTTTTCTTTGAGCAAGTGAAAATAGAAAATAGAGAAGAGAAATGGAAAAACATTAAATCATAGTTTTATTACTAAAAACCATATAGGCTTTTTTTTCTTATTGCCTTTTCATGAACATTTTCTGTACCAATATTTTTTATAATTGTTTATAATATATGAATGGATCACATTACAGAAAGAGTAGGAACACTGAGCCTGTACAGGTGATTTACTGTTTGAATCAAATAAAACTTACAACAAAGCTAATTTGAAATTTAAGTAGAACATAATTGCTATTCTTCAGAGTTCAGCATAAATTATAAGCAGTTAAAGTAAATCACTGTAATTAAAATTACTGTTACATTACATAATCCCACAAATTCTTAAATTCTCTTCTCTCTTTATTATCCATCATCTATAAAAATGTTACTAATAGAATTTCTTAACCATTATTAAAATATAACTGTTTGCATTTGTAAATTTTCTCATACTTGTGGAAAGAAAGCAAAAACCATTGTCTCCGTAATCAGCATTTACTAAGCATTCATTTCTTATTTTCCTAGGATCCTCCATACACAGTGAATGCCGCAGGGCTACCCACCCCATTCTCCTCCATAGGAAGAATTTAAGACTGAGGAACAAAACTTTTGTTTGCACACCAGGGAGAATGGAATTCACTATTAAAACTCTGTGATGGATAGAGATACTGACTGCTTTTTACTTTTAATAAGGTGATGTTTATTTTTAATAGAGAGATGGTAAAACCTTCTGATACAATCTAATGCAACCACCTATAGAGAGTGCTTCTTCTGTGCAAAGCTCTATGTTAGAAGCTTACAACTCAAAGTGCCTTAAGAAATCTCCTTCTTCCCCATTAGCAGGCTATACTCATGTTCTATTGATACTTTGGCAGGGCCATAATTCACCTGAGATTATTTTTCTCTCATGGCAATCTAACATCTAAGTGTTAAGATCCTGTACAATTTATACCTGGTATGAAGCAACTTTATTTTGTTTAATGGGGGAGTGAGAAATAAATATGAGAGTATATGGGAATACATGACTGATAGGAACAGGGAAGAGATCCAGAGTCTCCCTTCTCTGCGGTCAGCGAGTTAACTACCATCAGGAAGAGAGCAGAGATTGAAAACAACATTTTTAAAAGGAAATTTCATGAATCCAGGAAATCTCTAAAAGCACCAATAGTTTCATAAAGTGATGGCAAGACACAGAAAGTTCAGGAAGGAATAATCACACAAACCCAATCTATGAAATATTGATATTATCAATTTTAAAATGCAAATGAAATAAGTTCTTTGACTTATGTTATTACTTTTTAGCTAATTTTGATCTGCATATCTTAGAAACATGATCTAAATTTAACATTTTGTTTCTGCACCATTATTTGAATAAAAATTTCTAAGTCTTTAATCTTGCTGGCTGGAAAATGAAATTATTTTGTAGAAGCTTTTTAAGCCGGAACACTGTAACTCTCTTTCATGAAAAACATGATGTAGCAAAAAAGATCAAAGATTTGTAGGGAAGTTCTTTTTCCTCTTTTTGAAAGCTGATGCCCATGGCTTTCACTAATTGAAAATTTTCTTTACAAAAACAGACCTGTAGGCAGTCTATTTGCAGCCGCCAGCATTAACTGCACATCGCTGTAACTTCCTGCTTTTAGATACTAAGAGATCAATGAAACTGGATGCTGACAATTTGAGGTGAACTTCACTAATTTGTAATGACATGGGCGTGCTGAAAAACAAGTAATTACCTAGCCATTATCTTTCACAGTTACAAGTGATATAACTGACACTATTATTGTCCATGAGTAAGGATAAGGAAAAAACTCGGTGGTCATTAACATTGAAACACTTGTGGCTCGTTTTTACTAAGACTATCTTTTCAATGTACCTTTCACGTACTAAATGTGTGTGTGTGTGTATGTGTGTAATCATTACTATTAATGTTCCAATGCTAAACCGTAGATGGTGTCTCCTTAGAAATATCAAAGATGTCATGAGATTAAATATTTAATGATATTACCTCAAAATGTCGTCTCTGTTACATCTTCATTAGCCTCAATAACACATTCGCAATGGAATAAAAGGGCTATAACATTGTGCTTGGGGAAATGATTTTGTTTTATCTTTACTTTTATTATCTAAATTAGTGTTTAGAATTTGTGAATGTCCACAGTAGAAAAGAATCAAATCCATCATCTGTCTAGGTCCATGTAATTTTAAGCTCTGCATTACTAAAATATTTTAAAACTTTCGAAATAAAACTATATAGTTACCATTTAATTGATGATATAGGCAAATTGTTTTTTATTGTTGTTGCTCTTACATCCAAATTGTCCCTTTTCATTATATTCAGGTGAATAAACTCTAAATTCCACATGAAAGTTGGGAATTTGGCCTCTCAGGAAAAAAGTGTGGATAAGGGAAGGTGGCTTTTAACTTTCTTCAGTTGGCTTAAGTGAATTATAATCTTTGATAAAGAGTCACATTTTATTAGACTTACATTTACTTAAATGGGAACGTGCCCTTTTATCTTTTCCTCTCTATCTTTGAATCATATTATAAAGCTTATTTTTAAATAAAAATAATTATTTTATTTAAAACATTAATGCATGCCAGTAAAAAAAATCCACTCAAGAAAGTAATATTAAAAAAAAAAAAAAAAACACCTCTCACCACTCAAAAATAGCCATAGACATGTTTTGGTGCAGTTCCTCCCAATCTGTTGTCTAGGAAGAAGTAGGCATCTCTATTCTCTCCATGACAGCTGGAAAAATTCTTCGTACCATATGGAAACACATGAGTCAGTCCCCCTTGAAAAACCCTCACTGCAGGCCAGTCACACTTGAAGCAAACTCCAATGTTCTGTCCTTATCCCACAAGGCCCTGAAAAATTTAACTGCCTACTCACCCTCTGATCCCAGAACTTTTACAAGGAATTCTGTGCTTATTTACTGATTGTCCTATAAACTATCCCATCACTATTTACACAATGACCTTCAAATTCCTACTTTGGCATCATCTAGAATGACTCGTATTGTACTAGTACTAAATCTGAAAGTTCCACATCCCAGAAACACCTGCAGCTCTCAGTAAACTAGGTAGCCCTAGAATAAGAGTATTTTTCACATGTTAGTCTTTGAATAACAATTGCTCTTAAGTTCATAAAGTTGTGTTTTCCATGCAGTTTGTTGATGTTATATATTCCTCATTGACTTGGAAAGCCATCTTTACTAACAAAAACAAAATGAAGGATAAATCTAAATACCAATTTTTGGCTATCTTTTCTCACTCATTAATCTGTAGGTCTATATTAACAATAAGACCATATTTTTAAAGTAACTGTGACTTAATATGCCATAATATGTAGAAATAGAAGTGCCCCTCCCATTTTTATTTTCAATATGCTATTTTTGTTTATTTTTCAGATGAATCTCAAAATAATTTTGACAAGTTATAAAAATACCACATTGAAACATAAATTTGAATTACATAGAATGTACAACTTTATTTGAGAAAAATGTTTATAGTTGTAATATTGAAATTCTCCATTCAAGAATATAGACATATCCATGTACTTTTTCAAAATACTGTGATGATTTTTAATAATATGTTAAGGAATCTTTATATGTGAGTACTGAACATTTTTAAATTGAACTTAGATTTAACTAATTTCCCATTGGTCATTTTGAGTTGTTTTGGTGGATGCTTCGATTAAATAGGATATTTTACTTTCAGTATTTATATTTTTCTTATCTTATTTCTTTGACTAGAATTCCAGAATCATGTTATTAAACCATAACAACAATTGCCATCCTTATAATGTCTTCTTTTCTTCCCATAAGTAATTAAAATAGACTGAACCTACATACTAAGACTAAGGAAACCAAGTAGTTGTTTTTATCCACATAGGGACTATTATTTTTTTAACTAACTTTTTGAAAAAAATGTTTTCTCTGTTTTTATGTGTCCCTGCTTTTCTACAAACCAAAGCACATATTTAATCAGCCTCTTAAGAAATCCTACATAGGTAGGGCTCTTTTTGCACTCAAGAAAGACTATGGCAGTTCAGGTAAAAAGCTCTGTCGGATGCCACAGTTGCCTACATTTTAGTGCAGCCACCTACAAATTCTGCTTATTCTCCCTATGATTGTTTCTACTTGTCATTTCAGGGAACAGGTTCCTTCTTTGGGAAAAAGCCCCTATTTTTTTACTACCACTTTCCTCACCAGCTCTGCTGATTATCCATCCATGCCAAAGGATCCTGGAACATCTGCCTTTAAGTTCCATTTGACATTCTTCTAAGGGACACAACCTCCTCCAAACTCTCCCCAGTAAGTATCTTGAACTTGTAATCCCATCTTGTTATCTGTTATCTTGGAAAACTCAAATTAATACAAATAGTGCTGGAAGTATTATGATGGAACTCTGGAATGGGCTCACCCACTAACTAGTTGGCAAAGAGGAAGTTGTTTGTTCTAGGTGTATATAGTACACAGTAATGTTTCAATTGCTAATGATTTTACCTGAGGTGACCTGGGTGAAAAACATCCTAGTGGAATTGAAAGCTTTTGCAGGTGTTATGACTCAGGAATTTCAAAGTTATAAGAGAACAATGCCTAGAAAGATAGCATAGTCTGCTTCTTTCTATTGTTTTATTGATGCCCTGAAGGATAATGAGAAACTGAGGGCTATTACCAGGTGGTTAAAGACTAAGTAGAAGAATAGACTCAGAAGATGTAATACTTAAAGATGCAGAGCTCCCAAAATGTCTAAGTATTCAGTCAAAGCAGATCTGCCATGATAAAGTTGGGTCTAGGGTTGGGAAAACCTACGAGCATGAAAAATGAGACAGAGACAGTTACATGGATGCTTATGGTGATGTTGGCTTCTAAGACCTCTCAGAAACTTCACAGTTTGCAGAAATTGTCCATACTTCCCATAGTCAGAGCTAGCAGTTATTACATGCTGGAAAAATCTCAGAAGTCCTTCCCCTGAAAGGTGACAGTTCTCCACTGAGATGTCCCTATCTCCTCTTCTGACTGATAGACAGAAACTAGGTTAAATTCTATCTTTGGGATGTTCTGGACCCCACAAGAGTAGGCAGAGATGTAGAACTGCAAATATTAGCTAGCATTATCTTGCAGGAGCCAGGAGAATAATACCCTAATTGGTTTTTGAGGGTACTTGATTAAGGAACCTGGAATATAAGACTTAAAAACTGTAGCTTTGGTGATTTAGGGGCAATGTCTCATGATATGGAATTTAATACTCTGGAAAGGACCAAAGGATGGGGGAAGCTCTATGTTATGGTGACATTTAGAGGCCTGGAAAAGTGATGGCCAGTGATGAGTGCAGTAGAGATGCCTAAGCTGCCCTAGCAGATGGTAGAGGAAGAGTAAAGAGGCTGAATAAAGTGGGCATGCTGAAATGAAAATATTATTTGAGGCCAGAAAACACCTTAGAAGATTATGTTCCACAGGAGGAGAGACTGATACCAAGAATGGCAGCAGTGCACCAGTAATAGGTCCACCAGAATCCCATTAGTGGCTCTGGACTGCAAACCAGGGCTGGAGATTGGAGAGACACCCCCAGGGCTGAGCTCATTAGTATCTGGAGGTATGATGGGTGCCATAGTGACAGAGATGATGAGGCTGTGCTTAACTTTCAGGAGTCAGGGGCTATAAATGCCATAACAGTTGATAAGGATAGGGGTTTGGCCAAGGCCTACAGGGAGTTTGGGAGCTGATTAATATAAAATAGTGTCTTTAGGGCTAAAATTGCCAAGGGAGTAGCCAAGAAGTTGCTGCTTAATATCTATAACCAATCATTGAAGAGTGTGGTCACCCCAATAAAAAGTCATAATTTATTGTTCAGTTTCCAGATCTCAGCCAATTTTCAGATTTACTGAAAATGCCACTGACTGAAGTGATAGCCCTAGGACACCTAATAATATGTGTATATTAATAATGATTCCTTTTATTTTTTTTCCAAAGGGACCTAAATATCACTGTGATCCACTTTTATTCAGCTGACTATATACTGGGGAAAGGGAATACCCAGGTATTAGGAGGAATATTAGACATGCTAAGTTGACAAATACGATGTCATCATGAGTTCCCCTGTTAGAGTGGAGGTTGATGGAGGCCAAGGAATAAAGGGAGCCCTAGCTAAAGTTCAGCTTACAGGGGCCCTCATGGTCTTTTTTCCCAGGAAAAGCAGAATTGATATGTTGGCAATTAGAAGAAAATCCCATAGTGGATCCTTCCTGTAAGAAAGGCTAAGTGGAAACCTCTGAAACTCCCTCCTGCTCCTGGCCAAGACAGTAATTCAAAACCAATATTGCATCCTTAATGCAGAGAGGTGGGGGAATGACAGAAATTAGAACCACCATTAAAGATGCAAAGGATGCAAAGATGGTGGCCCTATCATATTTCCACTTAGTTCATTGTTCTGGCCCCTGTAGAAACTGGAGAGTAAGTACAGATGGCCTCAGGCTTAACCAAGCAGGAGCCCTTTTCATCTACTGAGCTGAATGTGATATCATTGCTACAGCAGATTAAAAAAGCCTCAGGTACCTGGCATGAGGCCTTTGATCCAGTAAACGCATTCTTTCCAACCCCAATCAAAAGGGAGGATCAGACACAATTGACATTCATATGGGATGGACAAAAACATTCATTTACTGTTTTACCTCATGGATGCATTAGTCCTCTTCCCTCTGTCATTATACAGTCTGAAGAAATCTGTCTATCCTGGTCATCCTTTGAATATCACATTGATCCATCACACTGATTGGACAAGGCAAGATAGAGGTGACTAGTGGACAGCTTGAATGACTTGGTAGGATGCAATCACTCTAGAAAGTAGGAGATAGATCCTAGGAAGATCCAGGAACCTGTTGGTTCAGTAAAGTTTTTAAGATCCTTATGGTCAAATGATGTGCTGGGATATCCCCTCCAGAGTAACAGAAAAATTGCTGCATCTTGTGTCCTCAACTACCAAGAAGGAGATAGAGAGCCTGGTGGGTCTTTTTGGATTCTTTTGGCAGCACATTCTACCCAGCATTATCAATATATGAAATTACCTCCTTTATTTGATTATTTTGCTTGTTTATTTTCTAAGTGTCTCACTTAAATGCAAGCACCATGAAAGAAAAAAAAAATACTGTATCTCCAGTATCTAAAATTGTTTCTGGCTCAAGGGCATATCAAGGGTAGAGTGGTAAGAGCAGTAAGCTTTAGGAGTAGGAAAGGAAGAGAAATCATAAGAGAATTTAAAACCAAAAATAAACCAAACTACCAGTTGGTTTGCTTTTCATTATCATCATGTACCAGCAATACTAAACAATATGAGTGATAAAATATAGCAACCTCTAGAAACAACTTTAGGGCCATACCACCCTGAACGCGCCCAATCTCGTCTGATCTCAGAAGCTAAGCAGGGTGGGGCCTGGTTAGTACTTGGTTGGGGTAAGTTCTAAATAATTGTTGTGGCTACCATTAACTATTGTGTATAGCTATAAATTTATTTCTTATTTTAATTTTTTTCTCTTATAAACATAGTATTCTACAAGGAAGGTTATACTGAGAACTCCTGGTTATAGTTGGTTCAGGACTCAAAAAAATAGAGGACCAACTACATTTATTTAATTCAGATAGTAAGCCTGTTAAGGTTTGCAATTATTGAAGTTTCCTTAGGATTCAGTTTCTGTCTCTGACTCCAGTGCTATTTTATCGTTCCCCATTTGAACAGTGGATATAAAAGACATGAAATATAGGCCGGGCGCGGTGGCTCACGCCTGTAATCCTAGCACTCTGGGAGGCCGAGGTGGGCGGATCGTTCGAGCTCAGGAGTTCGAGACCAGCCTGAGCAAGAGCGAGACCCCACCTCTACTAAAAATAGAAAGAAATTATATGGACAGCTAAAAATATATATAGAAAAAATTAGCCGGGCATGGTGGCTCATGCCTGTAGTCCCAGCTACTCGGGAGGCTGAGACAGGAGGATCGCTTGAGCTCAGGAGTTTGAGGTTGCTGTGAGCTAGGCTGATGCCACGGCAACTCACTCTAGCCTGGGCAACAGAGTGAGACTCTGTCTCAAAAAAAAAAAAAAAAAAAGACATGAAATATAACTTGATTACTTTAATTCTGTCATTGTATGTTACCACTTGGAATGTTTACTTGTTTACTATTTAAGACAGTGAAATAGTGTGAACCATGGGGTGTAATATTTTTGCCTGGTAAGTGCAAATTGCAATTCATTAATGAAATATATTGCTGAATTTGAATAATATAATTAATATGACATTTCTTCTTCCTTTTGAAGTAAACGTTTTATTTTAGAACAGTTTTAGATTTATAGAAAAATTACAAAGTTAGTACAGAGTTCTTAAATACCCTACATACAGTTTCTCTTATTACTGATACCCTATATTAGTAGGGTACATTTGTCACAATTGATTAATATTGATACATTATTATTAACAAATATAGTTTATTCAGATTGCTTTAGTTTATATCGAATGTCCTTTTTGTTCCAGGGTCACACCCAAAACACATTAGATTTAGTCTTCACGTCTCCTTGCTTGTGATGGTTAAGAAGAAGTACTTTTAAAAAAATTGTAACAAATGTGTCACATGGGCTAATGGTGGCCTGCTGATCAAGAGATACTTCACAGTATTCCCAGGGGTGTTGGGAAAATCTTTTATAGCAAATTCTTTATTAAAACTCTTTTTAATATTGGAAGTTTGAAGCACATACAAAAGTAGATAACAGTATAATAAACTTTCATATATTTATCACAGGCAAAGTCTTTTTAATTTTCTTAAATTTAGTAGTAAATATATTAACTCACTCCTCTAGCTTACCTGATAGAAGTCTGTTGCAAAATCAAATTATAAGATTTCCCAGCTTTTAGACAGTAAAATTTTCTCACCTTTTTTTCCTTCTGTCTTGAGGAGGTTTAGGTCTTTAATTCACTTTTTTTTTTTTTTCCCTGAGACACAGTATCTCTCTGTCACCCAAGCTAGAGTGCCGTGGCATCAGCCTAGCTCACAGCAACCTCAAACTCCTGGGCTCAATTGATCCTCCTGCCTCAGACTCCCGAGTAGCTGGGACTACAGGTGTGCACCAGCATGCCAGGTTAATTTTTCTTTTCTATTTTTAGTAGAGATGGGGTCTTGCTCTTGCTCAGGCTTGTCTCTCCTGACCTCAAGCGAACCACCCACCTTGGCCTTCCAGAGTACTAGAATTACAGGCGTGAGCTGCCGTGCTGTACCTGGCCTAATTCACTTTTCTTATCTAGTTTATTTCCTTTGCTACCATTAAAATGTAGAGTTCTACTCTACATTAAATGGGGACATTTTGATTTCGAAAAAAGAGTAATTGACCTATCCACCTGACTGTGCACTTGTCAATAATAATAATTATTAGGACTATATAACAGGGAAGAGAGGTTATTTATTTGTGATAAACAAAGTAAACAGTACAATATTTTACACTGTGATGACAAAGGTGTAAACATATACTCGATATGGTTATGTATACTAACTAGAGATAAGTAGAAAAAATGAAATCCATGTTTGTGTCACATAATATGTTGACAGTTAATTTATTTTTTAAAATTAAACATTTTATTTTGAGAAGATTGTAGAGTCACACACCATCAGGAATAATAATACAGAGAGCTCTCACATATGCTTTACCAAGTTGCTCCAATGACAGTGTCTTGTAAAACTGCCCTATCACAACCAGGACAAAGACTGTGGTGCAGTCAATATGTATCTGCTCCTTTTAAATACCAATTGTTTCAAAACTAAAGATGAATAAGGAAATAGCAATGATTACCTGTCGTTCCATGAGTATGACTGGAACCAATGTTGTCAGAGAGAAGAGGGAAGTAAATCTACCTGGTTACCAGATGTGCTAAGTATACGGTGGTCTTGCTTTCTTAGACAGTTATAGAAACACAGAAAATAGGGCAGTATGCTAATAAGTAAATCAAAATGCATAATCTCCACTTGTCTCAAATTGAGTTAACATTTCTTGATTTCTCACGAAAAATAGTTACTTGATGTTCATTCTCTCTTAAGTCACATGCGTTCCCTCTAATTTTCTGTCACAGTGGTGAAGTTCTGCCTCATCCACAGTGTTCTGCACTTGCGACGGAGTGACTGAACTCCATCTCTGACTCTCTTATCCCTGTCTTACTTCATTTCTCTCTAACCTTAACCAAAAAAGTGAAACCAATCTGTTCTCTAAATAAAACCAAAAGACAACTTGCCCCTTATGTACAGTTAAGAAATCATATAAAGATTCAATTAATTTGATTCTTAACAATCTGAAAACAGATGGGCACTAAATAAAAACAGGATATTGCTATATTGTCAATCATATCAATGGAACTTGAAGTTGCTGATTTGCTTCCCACTTAAAAAAATGAATACAAATTAAAATGCAAATGAAATGATAAATGCAAGCCCATTTGTAAATTAAAATACTACTCATAAGAAAAATGAAATAAGGCAGTGAGCCTGTTATGAGGAAGGTAAGATACCAATAGGTGGTTACTTTTGGCTCATTTTGTCCTCAAAGTAATGATTAAGGTGATAGAGCCTGAATGCCCAGTTGAAAACTGTAACATTTCTTTTAACTGATTCTCAGAAAAAATATGGCATAATAGCAAGTATCATCATCTTGCACATTGGGTGAGTTACATGCAAATTAGTCAACAATTATGGTTGACTAAGAATTATATTTAACAATTGAATGTCATTTCATACATGAATTATCATAAGGCAATTGAAAAGTAGTATCTAAAGGCAATTGAAAAGTAGTACTTGAAGTAGTCATGTTTAGAGAGGTCAGTTGTAAAATGCAAATTGAAGTCAAAATGGATTACTTATTGGCTTATAAAGAAGATCAAAATAGTTCCTATTCCTACGATGGAGAGATTGAAGCTAATATACCAATACACCATAGATGGACTTTGGAGAAAAGTGGCTAAAGAGTAGTAAGAGCAAATACTAGAGCTTTATCAGATTTATCTATGGTTTCTTAAGAACTTTGCAAACTTTTTTTTTTTTTTTTTACAAAACTCTAAACAGTATAATTTGGATATATACTAATACGTCGTCAAGTTTAGTCTTTTAGCCAAGTGACCCACAGGTAATTTCAACTGTAAGTTTTTATCTCTGATCTTTTATGTCGTACACATCACTGTTGCTCTCCTAGAACCTCAAACTTCCTATATTCCCAACTATACTTTAAAAAGGAAACTCTTGTCATTTGGAACATTTGTCTGAAGCCTTCTGCTTTTCATTAAGTGGAATTTGGAGGTGCTATTTTATTTGTGTTATTGACCTATTGCATAGCTATTAATAATAGCACCAGAAACATTTTAAAGCTTCTAGATTTAAAAAACGGTTCTTTCAAACATTTTAACTCTATAAGTTATTCCATGTTTGAACTAAATGTTTGTTTTGGGTATTGTCAGCAATGCTAGTCTCTAAAGAGATCTAATTGTTAACAACATAGATTATATGGATTTTATATGATCATATAAATATAAATAACTATTTTCTGAAAGAAGTTTCAATATCTGAATGTATACCTTCAACTATGATTGAGGAAGCTCAATGCTCTCATCTGCTCAAAAACGTCTTAACAAATAGCCTATCTGTGAGTCCAAACTCCTAGCATTATTTGCTTTTCTGATTTAGAGCTTATCAAAACTATATGGGTTAACTATTTCTCATGGGCACATGCCCATGTGTTGGTTTGTCCTATAAACTAGCGTTTATCAAGTAAAGATCAAACGCCAAGTGAATGAGACCCAGGCCTGGAATCTTTTGCTACTGGGAGAGGTACTGATTGTCAGGAGCATGGGGGCCTCCTGGAGACACCAAGTGAGTGGGCCCTGGCATTCAAAAGAAACCAGGAGGCCCTTGCAGTCATAGGCTTGGGGTCAGGAGAGAAAAAGTTATTGTAACGGTGGGTGTGGAAAGACCCAGAAACTTTGCCTGCTTTGTGGCTCCGTCTAAGGCCAGCAATAACTGTGAACATGTTTCACAAAAGAAGGGAGGTCTTCTATGCCAGCAATTAAAATGACTCCCCACTCCCCAGATAAGACCGGTCTGAGTCAGAAAAGAGAATTCTAACCCTACCCCAACTCAATCATGGTGTGAGATGAGAGCAAATCCTTCCACTTCATAAAACGTTAACCTTCACAAACATTTCCCTTCTCTTTATTTAAATTGAGAAAGAGAAGGAGAGAGAGAGAGAAAGAGAGAAAGAAACAGAGAGAGAATTAATTGACTGTCTCCCATGATGTTATAATTTCTTTCAGGCAGGGACTGTTTTTCTTTACATTTATATTCTCAATATTTAGAAAACTGCCAGAAAAAGAGTAGACACATGACTATAGCTGATGTTGAATTAATAATGATCAAATGAAGACTTTATTCAATAAGGTCAAGAATCAAAAATTTAAAGACTGGAGTCAAACTACAGTAGTTATGCTGAGTTTTTCCTTTGGGTTAAAAGTTACAGGTATGCAATTTGAAATAGCTTAAGTGGAAAGGTGATGTGCCATAAGGACCTTGAGATGTCTCCAAAAACTAAAATAAAAACCAACTGGAATTCTCCTAGAATTCAGTAACAACTAGAACATAGACTTCCCTTACAGTCTGTATTCTACCCCCTGCTTTTTGTGTGGCAGAGGAAGGACATGGACCCATTTTGCATATGTGTTCAAGCATTAGGGATACGCTGTTCATCCTCCCTCCCAAATTCCTTGGCAAAAGATGTATTGACCAGTCTTGCAGGTTCTCTGTAGAAACTGTAGAAACATAGAAACTTGATATCACATTCACTGTGGCCTCAAAGGGCAATTCATAAAGACATAAAGAATAGGGTGCCGGGCAGACAAGCCAAAGATGGTCATGACACTATTATTGTTAACCCTTACATTTCTTCAAGAAACCAAGTAAAACAAAAACAAAATGAACAGGAAAGTATTTGATATCATTGAGTTGGAATTAGAGTAATAACTAATAGAGAAATGGCTAGCAGAGGTATCAGATTCTGGGAGTAGAGAGAGATGATTTCGAATCTATGATCAACCTCTTACTGATTACGTAACTTGAGTAAGTAACTTGATCTCTCTCTCTCTAAAGCCTTTAGTTACCTCATATATTAAACAAGATAAAAATCATATGTATACCTAAGTGTGAATTTAATAAAAAGATGCACGTGCCAGACATGGAACAAACATTTTATAAATGTTAACTATCATTTTCATAATCATTATTATCATCATTGTAATACCTTGTGAAAAGGCTACAAGACACAACTCCCATGTTCTCACCCCTTTATCAAACAGCTGAACTCCTAGAGCAAGGCTTGCCTTCTGCACTCAATATTTCCTCGGAATATATTAGATTTCAGGAAGAAAAGGTTTTTTTTTTACTTTTTTGATGCTATAAGAAAATTAGAAATAGGATAACGTTTCCTGTGCCTTTGATTAGCTAAGACATATATACATGTGCGCATGTGTGTGTATATATATATACCTATATATATATATATCTCATTTAGAAATACTTTGGTACACTATTGAGAAATGCCTATTTTTATATCTACAAACGTACATATGGACACAAAATAGACTAATATTTAGGTTACTTCAAATATGAGAAAGTATGTAACCTTTCTAATCTTTTCCTTTTATGTGCCACTGTGCTTCAGATATCTTATTCCAGACCTGCTAAAGGGAGGGAGATGAATAGAAGAAAGAAGAGAGCAGAGAAAATTCAATTTAAATTTCAATAAAGTTGCCAGATCATACTCATAATATATCTTCAAAATGTAATTTGTAAAGCCACTTCAAACATGCATCACAATCTAATTGAGATTGTCATATTATAATAAATTATAATTAATAAGATACCCGGTACAATTCATTAATTCAATTAATTCCTCATTGTGTTTCTTAAAACATACCTATTTCATTCTCTTTTATTTTTCTGTAACTGTTTGTTGACCTTATCTCTAAACAATTATATATAAGGTGTAACCTCCATGGTTCAGTAACACTCGAGACAGTGCCTTCCAAACAAATGAGTGTAGAGAAGTTACTAACCCTAGAGGAAAGCCACTATCCAAGTCAGATGGAAGACAGAGTTGTTTTTACCACCAGAAAGAAACACCAGAGTAGACAAAGTACAGAGAAAAGTAGTCATTCATAAAAGAGCGGCGGGCAAGGGCTCTAGTCTAGCTCCTCATTTTCTAGATATTTAAAACTTAGCAAATCACTTAAGATCCCAGAGTAGCCATTATTTTGAAAGAAGAGGTTTGGCCTAAAGGATGTCTTAGATTTCATCCATGTCCAGTACTTTTAATGTCTATATCTTCACTTTATAAGAGTAGCTTCTTTACAGGAGTTATAAAAGGAGTTTATTCATTCATTCAGTTATTACTGAGCACCTACTAGCACCTACTATGTATATGCTAGGTATAAGTAAAATAAAGAAGAATAAAACACAAGTCTTATAAAGTTTGTAAAGTTCATAGGTAATAGGTAATGGATAAGTCTTTGTGGTAGCACAGGGAAGGAATGTTTAAATTTGTTCTATGAAAGTCAAGAAAAAATTCATGTAGCAAATTATATTTAAGCTGGAGCTGAGTAATAAATATTTGCTTCAGTGAATGGATCTACTAGCTGCACAAGTAATAAACCCTGAAGTATTCCTTGACTCCATCTTCTTCCTCTTATCTTGCCTGTTTCCCCCCAATTATCTCATAATTCTGCTCTCTTTTCTTTTTTTCTACTATCCCCATCAGAGTTCAGGCCACTGTCCTCTCTCACTGGACTAGGGAAACAGCCTCTCACTGGTTGTCCTGCTTCCACTCCGAGCCTACTCCAGTTTCCTGCCTACAGCCAAAGTGGCAAAGTACATCACCATGGACTACATTAAAACTCATGCTGGCAAGAGCTGTCTGGCTCTGCTCACCATTGAATGTCCAGGTCCTAGAAGATTACCTGACCAAAAATAAAAGTTATTGATAATTGAATTGGATGAATAAATAAATTAATAAGAGGTTGAATGGGTGAATACGTGGATAGATGAACAGATGGATGGGGAGATGGAAGGATGGGGATGGATGGATGGGTGGATAGATGACATTTGCCAAAGGATAAAGGAAAAAAGAGACATCCAGGCACATCATGAACAAAGACAGAGGGAATAGGCAGTCTGTGGCCTTGCTTTGGATGGACACGATGAGGCTGGAGAAGCAAGCAGGAACCAGAGTGCAAATTATCAATAGTTGTTTGCTAAGTTAAGAAGCTTAGATTTTTTTTTTTTTAATCCTGTAGGTATTTGAGAGTCAGAGCAAGCTATTAGGAGGACAAACAGCACAATCGTATTTGCTTTTTTTAAGATAACCTGGCAGCAGTGGGGGAGACGGTACTGAATAAAGGGAGACTATTATGGGGATACCAGTTGGAAAACAGCTTTGATTATGCAGAATTGGCATTAAATTCAGAGTGATCAAGGGGTGCAAACACACAGAATGCACATCTCATGGGCTCTGCAGGATGGGCTGACCCATAGGGTGGGTGAAAAATCCCAAAGGATGAGGGTGGAGCGGAAGGCTGGAGTGTGAATATGAAGGCTTGAGAATGGCAGGTTAGGTAATTCTGTGATTGTTCTTCATACTTATCTCATTTGATCATTGTTTCTCAGTAGCTTTAGAGATGCTAGTAACTAAATTAAGAACATGACAACATTTAAAGAGATGATCAATGGAATGAAAGCTATAAATTATTAATATTTGAAAAAGATAAAGAAATCATAAAAAGAGTTTCTATATACATATCTTAATGGGTGGATTAGGTTTAATACTTAATTCTAGGGTTATATTTCAAAATTATTTGTACTTTTTAAATATATATTTTATACATAATAAAACTAAAGTTTTGAGGCATATTTGAAGTTAAAATGATATTTCATATAATATATATTCGGTTTGTTTCCAGGAAGAAATAAAAAATATTCTTCAAAACTGGGATGAATGCTTATGAAAACATTTTATTTTGTATCTAATGTGGTTTGTCAGCTACTCTATGTGGACATTACCTTTTCTTTAAAGGTGAATTACCTCCTAGAAATGGACCATGTCATGCAAAAGCTAAGCCTCCATTTGAAAGCTGGGATACTTGCTATGCAGAGAGCCTGTTGGTTAGCGTGTGTGCCTGTGTGTGTCCTCTGCCTCCTGCCCCCATTTATTTTCTACTATGCCCTGCTTTGAGACCTGACATTCTGACCCCTGGAGATGCTACCTCCAGGCTCCCCTGTGGACTGGCATCCAGGAGGCTGTAGCCAACAGGGAACATAGGCAGGAGATTGGAAGGTGGAAAAAGAGAGAGATCTTGGTGCCATGCCTTTGTCTCTGGTGCAGATCTTTCTGGATGCTGCTTCTCCTAGCTCCAGCTCTCGCTGTGCTCCAGTAACTGCACTCTTTTCTCCCTTTGTTCAGTCAGCCCTAGCGATGCTACTGGCTTGCATTCTTGATAATCTCTGGGCACCTCCCTATCTTTGTGGTTCCTTTAAACTTGGCCACATGCATAGGCTGTTCCTTTATTAAAAATCTTTTTCTGAGATGAATTCTGTTTCCTTACGAAACCCTGCATATTTCAAAGTGAGACGACTTGGCTCCAAGAGTTACTATACCCTCATTACTTGTGGAGCTTGAGCAAGTTATGAATTCTAGTATCCTCACCTATAAAATATATGTAGTTTATAGAGGCCCTGTGAAGAAAATACGAGCAAATGCATCTGATGTGCTTTGCTCAGAGCTTAGAACTTATTTATCATTGTAATAAATGTAAAATTAAAAAGGGTATATTTTCATGAAGTCTGAAAAGTAAAATACTTACATTCTCTTTTGGTGTCCTGAGTGGGTTGAGATCAAATGATCATTCTATTTTCCACCTCTAAACCAGTGCATTTCTTAATTGGAGAATGGAATTTTAGGCTAGCATAATTCAAGTCTCTGGAATTCCAGTCAGGGTGGAGCCATCTTCCCCTATCACAGAAGGCATAGAGAACTGATTCTTTCCACCAGGACTTTTGTATATCAGGTTTAAAAAAAAATTATATTACTTAATACCCATATTGGGTTATTTGCAGATTTTAAATTACCACCTTAAATAATGGCTTAAATTCTTAACTTTATTGCCATGTTAGCATCTTGTACTTGAGAGAGATATTATACATTCTTTCTTCTAACATCATTAGGAAGGCATATTGTAAGTATCACTTCATCTCAGTGTCTAGGTTTTCTATAGCAAGTTGTAAAAAAGACCAATAACTAACTCATAAGTTAATAGACAATTCACCTAAAATGAAATGGAACAATACTACATGAAGACAAAGCTTACAGTGAAAAAAATGGTGTAAAAATAGAATACATATGTGTTGCCAGAATCAAAGTTTGTAGACGACAGCAAACTCCGGGAAAGACTACATTATGTAGTGGCCAGGAGGGCAACGAAAAAGAAAGTGCTCTAAGGAATGTATCAGTTCCTCTTGAGCCGTCCATCTACATTGGATCAATAGTTCCTCCAACCATGGGACGTTCAAGCTTTCAGCTTGAGAAATTGAAGTTCTCAAAATAAGTCAGGGTTGCAACACAAGTCCATCATAGTGTGTCACAGAAATGAAATGAGTTGTCTCCTGCTCAATTGATGACTGACATCAAACCGGGGGGGAAAAAAAAGAGGAAACAAAACGAGACGTGGGTTTTGAAAAGTTGTTTCAGAGACTTCTGTCGAGAAGTTTACATTAAGGGGTCTGTTCTCTGCTCGAGCATGTGCATGACTCCCCTCACAATAATGAGAGTGCCACAGTGTGCCCAGGAAGCAATGAGAGTTCCTAGGAGAATTGTTTACTGTATGATGTTTTTATGCAAGCTCTGCACAGGAAACCCAGAACTTCTCAGACCAGGCTGGGGAAGAATCAGGGAATGCCCACAGATTGGCAGAAGATGAGAAAAGTGAAGATGGGAACAGGTGATTTTTTAAATAAAAGTGATGCTATAGCTCTTATATAATGACTAAAGCAACACATGCTGGCAATGGCCTATCCTGTAAAACAAACTTGTAAGGAAAAAACAAATCAAAGGCTGTTCAGCATATGTCTGTGCTGTACAGCTAAAAAGACCCCTGTAGTGCCTACAAACAGGCCAGTGAAATCGATGTTCGGTGCAATTGCTAACTGAGCCTCATGTTGATAAAAGAAAAATAAGAAAACAAAAAAACTTTGTTGTCCATGCTACAGTCCTCCTGCTCCTCTATTATCCAGGCTTTCAAAGTGATTGAACTGAAAACACTTTCCATCAGTGTATACAGATGCCCTGGATACGTTAGAGACCTGTGAACTGTGATGCCTTAAATGCATTGGCTCTTTTTCTTTAGCCTTTGCCTGGAGCAGAGAAAATAGAGTGGGAAGCAATGAGCATCCTGGCATCAAAGGTGAAGGATATGATGCTCAGAGGTGAGACGGCTGCATTGCCTCTGGTACCATCTCAGACGATGCCTTCCAGTTAGCAGCCGTTTTCTCCCAGAGACTTTGCACCTTTGACACCTGCTGGGAGGACTGGGTCGAAACTACTTTAATCAGTAGGCTTTGATTTACCTTCTCTTTCTCTTCCTGCTCTTGATTTGATGTTATCTCCATCAATCATTTTCAGTTATCATTACCTCAGTTAGTTGATCTCTACAATGGGCCTTTCTCCCCCTGCACATGACAGTCTGGGATTCTGGAGGTTCTCCGATTAGTACATGACATGATTGACAAGGAATTCAAGGATTTGACTTCAAAATATTAATGTATACAAATTGCCCTCCTCCAGGTGCCTGCTGTGCAAAAATCATGGGGCACCACCATGAATACAATGCAGCCATGTGATGCTTACTGAGTGAGCAGCCACTCTGTTATCAAATATATAATTTTGTACAGAATTCCTGAAATATATACAGTATTTACTTCAGTGTAGCTACAGTAAGCTTGAAATACAGCTGTAAATTAGTGTTCAGAAAATTGCAGTAGGAATATAATGGAACACACTTGGAAATATATGCTAGTAACTCCATACCCCTAATGCGTCCACAGATGTGATTACATACATGAAAACATGATTTTTAAAAAAGCATACAGTAAATTCTTCTGGTATTTTACTTAGTAATGGAAATTATAGCCAGGTAGTTTTTGATATTCCTTTGCTTGACATAAAATGGATGGGTAACTATCTCTTCCTTAGCGATGTCTCTCTCTCTTTCTCTCTCTCCTTATTAACACACAGAAGCAAATTTTATTATTCTCACATTTCCCCACAAGTTAGTGTAATATTAATGTTACAGAGACTTTGAAGTGGTATTTCAAATACTAAGTTCTTATAAGTTTATAAATTTGAGCATTATTCTGAAAAATAACTGATCTCTGTTGATATTTGAGTCCCTTATAGCTACACAATTTTTAATTGATTTATTTGTACCTTTTATTTATTTATTTACACACTCTGTGTAATAATTAAAATATTAATTTAAAAGTATTATCGCATGATATACAAAATGATTTAAAAATCATTTAATTGCTTGATTGGCTAAGATATTGGCCATGCCTCATACTCCAAGGAAATAATTCTAAATTATCTCTATGCTTTGGTTAATTACAAAATATAATTTCTATTTTTCAATTCACAAAGAAAATTTAAGACTGTTCTGACTTCAGTGGTTCTCTCCATTTTTTCCCCCTATTTGAATATTGCCAAAAATTAACTAGGACAGAGCCCTGTCAGAATAAATTCGGATATTTCTCACATGGCAAGTCAGGAGGGAGTGATCAGTTTGAGGATGGAATTCACCCCCATGAGTGATAAATCAGACTCGTCCCCTGAACAAGTGTAGTTAGCCTTAAAACTGAAAGAGAAATCAGTGTTAGGCAAGTGAGTCAATTCTTGCTATTTTAGTTTATTTAACTGACATGGTTACAACCATACCTTGTGTTACTGTGCTTCACTTTGTTGTTCTTTGCAGATATTTCATTTTTCATAGATTAAAGGTTTGTGGCAACCCTGCATCAAGCCAGTCTATCAGTACCATTTTCAAACAACGTGTGTTCACTTTGTGTATCCATGTCACATCTTGGTAATTCTCTTAATATTTAAAGCTTTTTCATTATTATTATATCTGTTATGGAAATCTGTGATCAATAATCTTTGATGTTACTATTTTAATTGTTTTGGAGCATCACAAACTGCCCCCATGTAAGATGGTGCATTTAATCAATAAATGTGTGTGTTCCGACTGCTCTACTGACTGTCTATTCCCCCATCTCTCTCCTTCTCCTCAGGCTTCCTTATTTCCTGAGTCACAATAATATTAAAATTAGGCCAATTGATAACACAACAATAGCCTCTAAGTGTTCAATAGAAAAGAAGAATTGTTCATTTCTCATTTTAAATCAAAAGCTTGAAATAATTAAGCTTAGTGAAGAAGGCATGCCAAAAGCCAAGATAGGCCAAAAGCTAGTCCTCTTGTACTAAAGAGTGAATTTGTGAAGGCAAAAGAAAAATTCTTGAAGGAAATTAAAAGTAGTACTCCAATGAACACACAAATTATAAGAAAGTAAAACAGCCTTATTGTTTATATGGAAAAAGTTTTAATGGTCTGGATGGAAGATCCAACCAGCCATACCATTTCCTTAAGCCAAAACCTAATCCAGAGCAAGACCCTGACTTTCTTCAACTCTTTGAAAGCCAGGAAAGGTGAGGAAGCTGCAAAAGAAATGTCTGAATCTAGCAGAGAGTGGTTCATGAGGTTTAAGGATAAAAGCCATCTTCATAACATAAAAGTGAAAAGAGAAGCATCAAATGCTGACGTAGAAGCTGTAAGAAGTTAACCAGAAGATCTAGCTAGGATCACTGATGGAGGTGGCTAAACTAAATCATGATTTCAATGTATACAAAATAACTTTATATTGGAAGAGAATGTCATCTAGGACTTTAACATGTAGAAAGAAGTCAATGCCTGGCTTCAAAGCTTTAAAGGACAGACTGACCCTCTTATTAGAGGCTAATGCAGCTGGTGACTTTAAGTTGAAGTCAATGCTTATTTATCGTTCTGAAAATCCTACGGTCCTTAAAAATTATGCTAAATATACTTTTCTTATGTTTTATAAATGAAACAACAAAGTCTGGATAACAGCACATCTGTTTATAGCATGATTTACTGAGTATTTTTAGCTGGTTGTTGAGACCTACTGCTCAGAAAAAGATTTCTGTCAAAAGATTATTGCTCATTGACAATGCACCTGATTATCCAAGAGTTTTGATGGTGATATGCAAAAATATTAATGTTGTTTTCATGCCTGCTAATGCAACATCTATTCTGCAGTCCATGGATCAAGGAGTAGGTTCAACCTTCAAGTATTATTCTTTAAAAAACACATTTTGTAAGGCCACAGCTACCATAGATAGTGATACCTCTGATGGATCTGGGCAGAGTAAATTATAAACCTGGAAAGAATTCACCACTATAGATGCCATGGCTAACATTTGTGATTCATGACAGAAGATCAAAATATTAATAGGAGTTTGGAAGAAGTTGATTCCAACCTTTATGGATGACTTTGAGAGGTTTAAGACTTTAGTGGAGGAAATAACTGCAGATGTCGTCGAAATAGCAAGAGAACTAGAATTAGAAGCCAAGTCTGAAGATGTAACTGAATGGTGTCAATCTCATGATAAAACTTGAACAGATGAAGAATTATTTCTTACAAATGCGCAAAGAAAGTGGTTTCTTGAGATGGAATCTACTAATAGTGAAGATGCTGTGGACACTGTTGAAATGACAACAGGTATTGAGAATATTACATAAACTTAGTTGAAAAAACAGTGGCAGATTTTGAGAGAATTGACTTCAATTTTAAAAGAACTTATACTGTGGGGAAAATGCTATCAAACAGGATCACATACTACAGAAAAAACTTTCATGGAAAAAATAGTCAATCAAAATGGCAGACTTCATCATTGTCTTATTTTAGAAATTGCCATAGCCACCTCAACCTTCAGCAATCACCAACCTGATCAGTCAGCAGCAATTAACACTGAGGCATGACCCTCCACCAGCAAAAAAGATTCTGACTTTCTGAAGGCTCAGATGATCTTTTGCATTTTTTACCAATAAATTATTTTTTAATTAAGGTACATATTTTTTTAGACATAGTGCTATTATACACTTAACAGACTATAGTGTATAGTACAAATATAACTTTGATATGCACTGGGAAACCAAACAAATTGTGTGAGTTGCTTTATTGCTATATTTCCTTTATTAAGGTGATCTGGAACTGAACCTGCAATATCTTTAGAGTATGTCTGTAGTCTCTTCTAAGTGTAGCCTGTGAAATACTAGAAGTGTGTCATCACGGTGAGCAAATAACACATCTTTATCTGAATCTGTTCTGTCTTAAGAGGAAATTCCACACATTCTTGGATACATCTTCTTTGGATCTGCTAATAATCTGAGTATGCAAAACTTAGAGTATTCTTTGCTCTTTCAATTCCCTTGTCAGATCTGCTTATATAAATGCAGCCCTCAACATTCAATAACAATTAGTACCTGAAAAATATTACTTAGAGTGAATTCACCTAAAATTAAAAAATGATTTTTTGTTTATTATTTGTTTTATAAGTAAAAATTAAAATTTTACATTAGAAAACCTGTCTGAAAAATTATATTCCCTAGTATGGATCTGTTTTAGACTTTACTGGTAGGACTTTTTTAAAGATGCACTGGAACTTTTATATTTCTAATAGTTTTAGTCAAACTACCTGTAATATATCCAATTCAAGTTGATTTTCTTTTTTAACTTTCTCAATTACCACAAATTGATGCTAAATCTTAATCATCCTTAAGACAAAGAATGATCTTATTAACTTGTTCTTATTAATTTTATATATTTTCTGTGCTACCAACCTCCAATAGGGATTTCAGTTTGTTATACTATTCTTTCTTGAGCTCCCCACCATCACCACCCTCAGGAACTATTGTTTATTTTTGGTTGGTTGTAGTCAGACCAAACTTTTTCTATGTTCCAGAATGTGCCCTGTCCTTGCATAATATGTGCTACTGCTTGCTGAGAATGTTCTTCCTCCTTATCTCATCCTCCATCCCCTCTTTTTCCTTGTTAACTCTACCAGGTCCTACTTTCCCATTTTATAATTATTTCCAGAAAACCTTCTGTGATCTTTTCTCACCCACCATCTTAGATAAGTTGGCCACCCACCTTCTTTCTCAGATCTTTCTTATATCATCTGCTTTATTCTATTTTGATTGTTTAATTGCTTATCTCCCCCCAAATAAATGTCAAGCTGTCTGCGAGAAGAAACTAAGAGTTTGGGAGTGATACCTCATCATGTGCCATTGAGCCTTGCTTGTAGTATTTGTTCAATATTTATTTGCTAGCTAAATGAATGAAGGCATTGCCCACCCTGTACCCTCATCCCTTCCCCAATGAAATCCCAACAGTCTGAATAAATCAGATCAAAAGAGATCTTCTGAAGATAGTAATTATTTAAATAAACATATTAAAGCCAGCAGGCACATAGTAGAAGCTCAAAAATACTTCCTAAATTAAATCAAAATCTATGCTCTTCAGATTTAGAAATTATAATTGATTTAGTGATTGTATAGAATCAGAAGTTAAATGAAGAGGAATGAATGATTTGTCTTTTGCAAGGTTAGAATTTTAAATTTTACAAAGATATTTGCTTGTTCAATAGATTGTTTTCCACTGAAATAATGTGAAGTAGAAAGTTACAGGGAGATAGGATGGTTGCAGAGTAAGGGGTTAAAACATTGGTCAGTGTGAATTACTTAATTTTTTTGCACTTGTCTCTTTGTCTGAAAGATCCTCATCCAGTGGATCAATTTGTCATCAAGAAGGTAATCTATATTTACTTTGCGGCAGGTATTGTAGCTCTTAACTCTGCATTTAGCTGATTCAGCTCCTACCCAGGCTACTTTGACCTCAGAAATATTCCCTGCTAACTGTCCTCCTGTTCACTCCAATTTGTACTGCCCGAACGCTTACTGCTGAGTGTCCCTCTGGCCATTTTGAAAGGTGTTTCATCACACTACAATAAATGTGAAATACTGATGCACTCAAAATGGCACACACACACACAAAAGGCAGCTGGATATCGACACAGAACTGGACAGGAGCATTTATTCCACTTTACTCTTATACTATTGTCTACCTTTGGCAAAGGAAGACTGTAAGTGTCCTCGATGGTCTATGCCGATCAATACTACATGGGAGTTAAATTAGACCTCAAGTCAAGCACACATCTATGTTGGCTGAGATACCTTGAACCTAAAATCCCTGGAAAATTTACATTTTTCCACTAAGTTAACCAGTAATAGAGTGAAATGAGTGAGAAAAAAGCAGCTGTCTAGTTTGTATCTTGTATCCTTTTCAAACAAACATGGTCTGATTTTTAGCCTCTGTAGGTATATTACAGTAAGAAGCCTAATAGTTTTTCAACTTCTCAGCTTAGAAACACTGTTGATTTAATGACAAACATTCACACGGGAAGATAAAACATCAAAACATCAGATCTTGAGAATTTGAGAAATTCTCTGATTTCTTATCAATCATTCCTATATGCCCCACCCAGTGCAAAAATGTCTTCTAAACCCTGAAAATGCACTGGAAAACAGATGTACTTTTTAATGACAGAAATGTTCTCCTATGAATTAGTTGTTAACTGTGAGTTGCTGAGTCAAAGGTAAATACAGATGAAGTAGACAATTTATAGCTCTCAAATTAGTATTTCTTCAATTATTTTGGTTGTTTGCAATTTTCACACATTATCTGGAAAGAGTTTTGTCCTATCTACAAACTACATTGTTTATCTTAAACTTTGTCCCATTCTGTGCTTTGTACTTTTTGTAATCAGTCTATTTTTATGCTTCCATGTGTCATGTTTACCTCCATACAGTATTCTAATGTCTCCACATACAACAGAAGATTTCCAAACTATAGATCAAGTTTCCATCTAAAATGAGCATCACAAGAAGTGTTTTGCCCTAACTTCAGAAATCAGAGGCAGTTTCTTCTAGTCATGCTGGCTAGGAATAAAACAGGCCCCTAAGTGGAAAAAAATAAATAAAACTTTGTATTACTTACATTATGAGGAAATACTGTATCTAACAAGAAAAAAAAAAAAAACAAAAAAACTTTGTATTACAATAACCGTGGCAACTTATCTAATAGGACTATTAATGAAGAATTCTTGACAAAATTGGCATACTTTTTAAAGACCAAAACAGTAAGTTGAAGCTATTTAAAATGGACTCAGTAGATTATTTTCTGTAGTGAGTGGATCAATGTTTAACAGCCAGCACTTGGGATGAAGGGAGCCCAGATTTGTGGGTTTTTCAATTTCTATGGTACAAGTATACCCTCTTATGTCAGATTTTAATCTCCCAAAGTGATGTCACTAAAGAGGACTCAGGAAGAAATGCACATAGTCAGATCTCATGTGCTGATATGCACTGGCTCTAGCACACACTAGTTATCTTGCCAACTCAACTTCCCAACCCCTGCTTTATACCGAGAAATGGGAAAACACCGTGAAATACATGAAAAGCCTTTAATTAGAACTGCTATGAAATGCTGGCTTGCTCTCTTTTAACCCATACTCCTTAGCTAAACAACGGCAGCAACAATTTTTTCTTTTAAACTTCCTAATATTTTTACATTTGTTTTATTTGCCCCTCTTTATATTTGAGGATCGTGAACTTGATTTTTCTCACTGAATTATGATCAAGCAGTAAACATATAATCTATATGAGTTGAGTGTTTACTATACCCAAAGTACTGTTTTATATGTATTTGTCCCCAGAAATCCACATGGCTATCTTTTTCCCCTCACTGATGTCTCTATTTAAATATAACTTTCTAAATTAAGCTGACCCTAAGTACCCCATTTAAAATTGCCACAAATCCTTTCAGTACTTTTAACCCCTCTTACATTGCTTTCATTATTTTCCCTAGCACTTATACCTTCTCATATCACTAAAAATTTTACTTATCCATTTTGTTAAATGTAAACTATCTATCTCTCCTCCACTGGAAAGCACAAACTCTTTAAGCATAGTGTTTTTATCTGTTTTGTTCACTTACATCTTCTCGGTATCTAGAACAGTGCCTGCTATATAGTAGACCATCAATGAGTATTTGTTGAATGAACAAATGAGATGATCTCCAATGTGTGATCAGAATACAAATCTATAATGCTTAGGAACAATTTTCTGGCAGTATTGGATACTCAATTGATTCAGAAGAGATTATGGTACCTCGCTCAGCAAAAGGTTTTAAAAATAACTTAGATTCTTCTGAAATGGTTAGATATCATCCCACTTAAAATACAAACATTGTCTAGTTCAGTGATTTTTTAGGGTTCCTTAGAGGTTTCTCAAAGACCTCAAAAAGAGGGGAAGATAAAGGGTCAGCTGAACAGAGCTGAGGTCTCTACCCTTGGATTAATGCAGTGGATACTGCCTTTCTCAGCGTCCAAGGGTGTGTGTTGGGGGCAGAAGGAAGTGGAGGGGCCTGAGGCTATAACATAACATTTTATTTGAATAAAAGAGTTCTACTTTTATTTAATCCAAGTACATCTCCTAGAATGACAGGTACTTGGAAAATACTATTTTATATTAACCCCAGCTTAAAATCCCGTGTTTGGTCTTCTGTGTTTCTAATTATCTAAGTTCTTACAATTAGTTAATAAACAGAGAAACATACCTTTCTTCCTTTTAAAGTGGATGATGAAATAAATGTCCTTTTATAAAATATCACCTAGCAGGCAGGTGTCATAATCTTTAAGTAAACTCTTCTTCATTTCTGTAATATAGGAAATGCGCCTATGATGCACTTGTCTGTAGCATTTAAAAAATGGTTTAGAAAGAAACCGTATATAAGATCTAAGAGGATAGGTTTTAAAAGACAGTTTAAAAAAAAAAAAAAAAGACTAAACACTCTACTACCAAACTAGTACAGAAGAAAATAATTTTGAAATATGAAGCAGGTAGAGCCCAATGCCTTCCCCTTGCAAGCAATTTGAATTCAATTTGTGGCAGAAAGTGCAGCTTCTCCTGGATCAATAGTGTGCATTCAGCACAGCTGACACACTACACCTGATCCACAGCCAACCTGGCTGGGGACCTATTAGTCATACCTGAGGGACTCTCCCGAGCTTTTATCTGCAAGTGCATCTCCTAGGATTACAGGTACTTGAGGCTAATTAGGTCTGCTCTATTACCTGCCATGAAGGCCCTCTGTTTCTACAACATCCCGTTTACCTTCCAATTTCAAGGAGATAATCAGGGTGCCACAGTGCACTAAAGGTAAAATGATAGCCTTGCATACACCTCTGGCCGCCTTTATCTGTTAATACCATGCACCGGCGCACACGTGTGCCACACAAATGCACACACACAGCACTGGAGGGCTAGGAAGATAATAGCCGGACTGACCTATTACAATTTTACCTTGTTTGCTTTGTTGCTTTTCCTCAGAAGTCAGTCCCCCTTCCAATGTAATTATGTAATTAGAGCTAAAGACTATAAACAAATAGAGATTTGTCCCCTCCCCCAGAGCTCTGAAGTCAAACCTCTTAAACACTGAGCCTTTGGAAGCCTACACCTCGCTGACACAGGGAGGCAGACCTGAGGCGTGGAAAGGTTGTCAAGTTCCTGACTTACCCCTCTTCTTCCTGGATGCAGTAAGCAAAGGACATACCCGTAGACAGCAGGATCTGGCCTTCATTTTGCATTTATTCAAGTTTTAGAAGGTAAAGAGTTTTTTTCCCCTTTCAAATTAGCATTTTATTTACTTGTATGGCATATTTATAATATCACAACAAATCGAGACCGTGGATCAAAACCGACCGTTTGAAAATATTTACACTCCTCTGTTACTATCCATTATTTGGGCAGCCTCCTTGCTTATTATATGGGCTAATTCCAGAGCGATTAAATTTGAGTAGAGGTGGGCTATTTAAGGAGTATGTTGTATTACGATGCAGTTCTGTGAGGTCAAACCAAAGCAGATTTTACTCAGCTCACAGGGGAAACAAGGACGTGAGCAGAGAGTGTGTGGGCCCACCGCACTCTTTGGGCGGAAATACACCTGCAAAGATAACAGCAATTAGCAATATTGTGTGTTCTGGCTTTGCTAACCCTTTTGCCATTAGAAAACATCAAAGATACTTCTCTCTGGAGAAATTTCATGGTCCCCTTGTATGTGCTTGATTTTGACCACTGTTTTGTGCTTCCTTTGATTCTGTTCTATGTTCAGCTCCAAACCCACAGCACTCTCTCTTTGAAGGGATTCCTTGTCGGCTGCAGGAGCAGCAGCGCAAGTCAGGAGTTTCACACTCAAAATTCTACGAGGAGCAGGCAGGCGACATGGGTGGGTAGAGTGGGCAAGTTCTAGGATTACTGTGTAGTCCTTTGCAGACTAATTTTTCCCACTCCTTTTAATTCAATTTTTAAAAAATATTTGTTGATGCATATGCAGATGTAAGAAATAAGGCATAGAAATCCCATGTACCCTTTAGCCAGTTTTCCCCAACAGTAACATCTTGCAAAGCAATATTATAACATCACAACCAGGACATTGATGTTGATACAGTCTGTCATTCTTATCCTCATTTCCCCCAGTTTCCATGTACTCACATGTATGTGTGTGTGTGTGTGTGTGTGTGTATTTTGTTCTATGCAATTTTATCACATGTGTAGGTTTGTGTATCCACTACCACAGTGAAGTCAAGATAGAAAACTGTTCTATCACCCCAAATATCCCTCATGTTGACCTTTTTACGATTCACAATGAGTAAAATCTGAACACACAGAAAATTATGAGAAATACATGATTTTTATGTTTATTTTTTCCAGCTTTACTGAGGTATGATTGACAAATTAAAAATGTACAAATGTATATATTTAAAGTGTACAACATGCTGATTTGATATATATACACACTGTGAAATGATTACCATATTCAAGCTAATTAACATATCTATCAACTCACATAGTTACCTTTTTTTTAATAAGAACACTTTAAGATCTATTCTCTTAGCAAATTTCAAGCATACAATACAGTATTATTAACTATAGTAACCATGCTGTACATTAAACCTTCCAAACATTATCTTATAAACTTAAAGTTTCTAACTTTTGACCAACATCTCCACATTACCCCTACACCCCAGGCACTGGTATGTATCATTGTACTCTCTGTTTCCATGTGTTCAACTTTTTTAGAATCCTCAAGTAAGTGATATCATGCAGTATTTGTCTTTCTGTGCCTGGCAAATTTCACATAACACAATATCCTTCATCCATGTTGTTGCAAATGGCAGGATTTCCTTCTTGGTTTAAGTCTGAATGATACTTCATTTTGTATATATATATATACACACACAATGGAATGTATATGTATATACATATAGAATGGAAAAAATACATATATATATATATATATATCTCCATATCTTGGCTATGCAGTGCAGAATGCTGCAATGAACATGGGAGTGCATATATCTCTTCTATAAAATTGATTTTATTTCCTTTGGGTATACACCTCAAAGTGGGATTGCTGGATCATAATGGTATTCTATTTTTAACTTTTTGAAGAACTTCCATACTGTTTTTCATAATGGCTGCACCAATTTAAATTCTCACCAATAATGTGTAAGTTATTTTTTCCCCACCTCCTTGTCAACATTTATTATATTTTGACTTTTTGATAATAGCTTTCCTAAGAGGTGTGAGGTGACATGGCATTGCAGTTTCGATTTGCATCCCCCTGATGATTAGTGATGCCTAATGATGCTGGGTACGTTTTCATTTACCTATTGGCCATTTGTTATGTCTTTTTTTGAAAACTGTCTTTGTCCATTTTTAATTTTTTTAATTTTGTTTGTTTGTTTGTTTTACTTTGGATTGTATGGGTCCCTTGCATATTTTTGGTATTAACAACTTATAGGATATATGATTTGTGAATATTTTCTGCCATTCCATAGGTTACCTTTTTATTCTGTCGATTGTTTCTTTTGCTGTGCAGAAGGCTTTAAAGTTGATGCTGTCCCCTTTGTTTATTTTGCTTTGGTTTGTGCTTTTGATATCATATTTACAAAATCATTGCTAAGAGCAATGTCAAGGAACTTTCACCCTAAGTTTTCTTATAGGAGCTTTACAGTTTCAGGTCTTACATTTATGTTTTTAAGCCATTTTGAGTTGATTTTTGCATAAGTTGTCTAATTTTATTCTTTTGCATGTTTTCCCAACACTATTTACTGAGGGGATTATCCTTTTCCCATTGTGTATTATTAATGCCTTTGTCGAAGTTTAGTTGACCATATATGTGTAGGTTTATTTCTAGGCTATCTATTCTGTTCTGTTTGTCTATGTGATTGTTTTCACACCAGTACCATACTGTTTTGATTACTATCACATAGTGGGATAATTTAAAATCTGACATATGATGCCTCCACCTTTGTTCTTTTGGCTTATAATTGCTTTGCTATTAAATATTTGTGGCCTTTTGTGATTCCATACAAATATTTGGATTTTTTTCCTATTTAAGTAAAAAATGCCATTGAAATTTTAACAGGGATTACATTGAATTTGTAGATCATTTTGGGCAGGATGGACATGTTAATATTAATTCTTCTAATCCATGAGCACAGAATATCTTTCCACTTATTTGTGACTTCTTCAACTTTTTCATCAATATTTTGTAGTTTTTAGTGTGCAAATTTTTTACGTTCTTGGATGATTTATTCCTATGTATTTTATTCTTTCTGGTGCTATTAGAAATGGGATTGTTTTCTTCATTTCTTTCTCAGATAGTTTATTGATAGGTTATGGAAATGCAACTGATTCTTGTTATGTTGATTTTGTAAGCTGCAAATTTACTGAATTAGTATATTAGTTATTTGGCAGAGTCTTTAGGGTTTTCTATAAATAAAATCATGTCTTCTGCAAACAGAGACACTATTACTTGCTCCTTTCCAATTTGGATGCCTTTTATTTCTTTTACTTGCCTAACTACTCTGGCTGAATGGAAATGGTTATAGTGGGCACCCTTGTCTTGTTTCTGATCTTAGAAAGAAAATTCAGCATTTTTGTGTGCTTGTCTTATATAGACTTTACTATGTTGAGATACATCCCTTCTATACCTAATTTGTTAATTTTTATTATGAAAATATGCTGGGCCTTGTCAAATGCTTTTAATGCATGCATTCAGATGATTGTATATTTTTATCTGTTATTCTGTTAATGTAGTATAGCACATTTATTTATTTGTATATGTTGAGCCATTTTTACATACCGGCTATACATCCCACTTGATAATAGTAAATGATACATTTAGTGAGCTACTGAGTTCAGTTTTCTAGTATGTTGTTGAGTATTTTTACGTTTGTGTTCATCAGAGATATCATGCAGTATATTTTTCTTGTAGTATCTTTGTCTGGTTTTGTTATCAAGGTAATTGCCAACCCTGTAAAATGAATTTGAAAGCATTTCCTCCTATTTATTTTTTTGGAAGGGTTTGAGAAAGATTGGTATGAACTATTGAAATGTTTAGTAGAATTTACCAGTGAAGCCATCAGGTCCTGGGTTTTCCTTTACTGGGAATTTTTTGATTACTAATTCAATCTCTCCTCATTATTGGTCTCTTCAGATTTTTTTTTTTTTCTTCATGATTCTGATTTGGGAGAAACACAGATATTTCTAAGAATTTATCCATTTCTTCTAGGTTATCCAATTTATTTGTGCAAAGTTGCTATTAGTAGTCTCTTATATTCCTTCATTTTTGTGGTATTAGCTGCAATGTCTTCTTTCTCATTATGATCATAGTTATTTGTGTCTTCTCTTGTTTTTTTCTTTATTAGTCTAGCTAAACATTTGTCAATTTTGCTTATCTTTTCAAAAAACCAACTCACTTTTTAAAAAATACTTTATATTATTTTCCTAGTCTTTATATCATTTATTTCTACTCTGGTCTTTATTATTTCCTTCCTTCTGCTAAATTTCAGCTTAGTTTTTTTTCAGTTTTTTTTTTTCCCTAACTTCTTAAGGCTTAAAGTTAGGTTTCTAATTTAATTTAATTGTTTATTTATTTATTTATTTTTTTTGAGACAGAGTCTCACTCTGTTGCCCAGGGTAGAGTGCTGTGGCATCAGCCTAGCTCACAGCAACCTCAAACTCCTGGGCTCAAGCAATCCTCCTGCCTCAGCCTCCTGAGTAGCTGGGACTACAGGCATGCACCACCATGCCTGGCTAATTTTTTATATACATATTTTTAGTTGTCCATATAATTTCTTTCTATTTTTAGTAGAGACGGGGTCTCGGTCTTGCTCAGCCTGGTCTCAAACTCCTGAGCTCAAATGATCCACCTGCCTCAGCCTCCCAGAATGCTAGGATTACAGGAGTGAGCCACCGCGCCCGGCCAGGTTTTTAATTTTAGATCTTCTTTTTTCTCAATGTAGGCATTTATCACTATGGACTTCCCACTTAGAATGTTTTTTGCTACATTTCATAAGTTTTTTTTTTTTTACATTGCGTTTTATTTTATATATTGTGTTTTTATTGTGTTTTTTATTGTGTGTTATTTTTTATATTGTGTTATATTTTCATTTTTCTCAAGATTTTTAAATTTCTCTTTTGTTTTATGATTCATTGGTTGCTCAGGAGTATGTTGTTTAATTTCCACATATTTTTGAATTTTCTAATTTTCTTCCTATTATTTATGTCTAGTTTCATGTTATTATGGCTTGAAAAGATATTTTTTATCACTTCAATTTTCTTAAATTTTTTAAATGTGTTATGTGGCCTAATACGTGATCTATTCTGGAGAATGTTTTGTGTGTGCTTAAGAAGAATATCTATTCTGTTGCTAGGGATGTAATATTCTATATATGTCAGTTAGGTCCATTTGGTCTAATGTATAGTTCAAGTCCAATATTTCCTTATTGATTTCTCTAGATGATCCATTGCTGCAAGTGGAATATTGAAGTCCCCAACTATTATTGTATTACTGTCTATTTCTCCCATCAAATCTGTTAATATTTGCATTATATGTTTAGTTTCTTTGAAGTTATGTGCATATATATTAAAAATCATTCATTCTCTTGATGAATTGACATCTTTATCACTATATAATGACCTTCTTTGTCTCATGGGACAGTTTTTTACTTAAAGTCCATTTTATCTATGTAGCTATCTCTGTTCAATTTTGATTTCTATTTGCATGGATTATATGTTTTCTTCACTTCACTTTCAGCTTATATGGATCCTTAAAGCTAAAGTTAATCTCTTGTAGGTAGCCTATTGCTGGGTCCTATTTTTTTTTTTTTTAAATCTCTTCAGCCATTCTAATTTGTATTGGAAAATTTAGTCCATTTGCATTTAAAGTAATTATTGATAGGTAAGAATTTAACATTGCCTTTTGTTAGTTGTTTTCTGGCTACTTTTTACTTCATTTTTCCCCCTTTCTCTCTTGCTGTATTCCTTTGTGATTTGATGATCTTCTATGGTGGTTTGCTTTGTTTCCTTTCTCCTTGTCTTTTGCGTTGCTACTGTGGGCTGTTGCTTTGTAGTTACCATGAGGCTTACATAAAATATCTTATTGTTATAATTGTCTATTTTAGGATGATAACAACTTTATTCTGATTACATAAAAAAACCTCTGAACTTTTACTTCCTCTCCCAACATTTTATGGTTATGTTGTCACATTTTACTTCTTTTTACCTTTTTACCTTTCAACTAAAAAATTATTGTAGCTATAGTTATTTTTAATATATTTGTCTTTTAACTTTTATGTTAGTTAAAATTAAAGTATATACCACTGTTACATTATTAGAGTACTCTGATTTTGACTAAATACTTAAACTTTACCAATGAATTTTATACTTTTATATGTTGTCATGTGATCAGTTAGCATTCTTTGATTTCAGCTTGAAGAACTCCCTTTAGCATGTTTTATAAGGCAGGTCTAGTAGTAATGATTCTCTTAGCTTTTGATTTTCTGGAAAAGTCTTAATCTCTTCTCATTTCTGAAGAACAACTTCTCCAGGTAAAGTATTTTTTGTCAACAGTTTTGTTTTTTGTTTTTTGTTTTTTTTCTATCAGTGCTTTGAATATATCATCTCACTTTCTCCTGGCCTTAAAAGTTTCTGCTGAGAAATCCACTGAGCGTTTAATTGGTGCAGGAGGGGGTTACCTTATATGTCACAAGTCTCTTCTCTTGCTGTTTTCAAAATTTTCTCTCTAAGTTTTGAAATTAGATTATAATATATGCCAGTGAAGTCTCCATTGGGTTGCACTTGATTAGGATACTTTAAGCTTCATACACAGGGCTGTCTTTATCTTTCCCAAGATTTGGAAACTTTTCAGCCACTATTTCTTTAAAAAAACTTTCTTTCCCTTTCTTTCTTTCTTCTCCTTATGGAAGTCCCATAATGTGAATATCATATCCTTGTCTTTGACAGTATCCCATAAATCCCACAAGATTTCTTCATTCTTTTTCCTTCTTTTTTATTTACCCCCTGACTGAATAATTTCAAATGACCTATCTTCAAGTTTGCAGATTCTTATTTTATGCTTGTCAAGTCTGCCATTGAAGCTCTTTACTGCATTTTTAATTTTATTCATTGTATTTTTCAGCTCTAAAATTTCTGGGTTTTTTTCAGTTTAATTTCTATCTCTTTGTTGAACTAATTTTGTACATATATTGTTTCCTTGATTTCACTGAGTTGTCTATTTCTGCTATCGTGCAGCTCACAGATCTTCCTTAAAAACAATTATTTGGCACTCTTTGTCAGTCATTTCCTAAATCTCTATTTCTTTGGGTTTCTGAAAATTTGTGTTTTGTTTGTGGTACCATGTTTCTTTGAGTTTTCATGTTCCTTGAAGTTTTGCATTGTTATCTTCACATAAGAAGTAGTCTTCTCCTCCAGTCTTTATTAATTGGCCCAGAAGAGAAAAACACACTTACTAGTCAGCCTGGCTAGAGATTCTGAGGCTCTTTCAGATGTTTTTATAGATATGCCCACTTCACCTTTCTTGTTCCTCTTGGGTTCCCTCTTTTTCTTGGGATTATTTGCCTTCTTTTGATTCCGCAAAGCTAACATGGATGCTATGAGTCTCTCATTTGTTTTTCCTAGGGTGTGGTGGCCTCAAGTGCTCAAGTTTATATGCTTTCTCCCAATCCCATAGAATCTAGCTGGCTATCTGCACATGGTTGTGAGCCATCTACAAAAGCTCATACCCTCCAACGAGGGTGCAATGTGTGGAGAGCTAGCCATGGGGTCAGGAAATAGGGATGAGGCTGTTGGAGTCTTAGGGGCACCTTTGGGCCAGTTGAGGGGGCCCACAGATGAGGAGTCCCATGCAACTCATCGGTCAGCCTCCCGATGGAGTCCAAGAAGTGGTTATTAGTATATGTAGCCCTCTGGTGAGTTCTGAGCTTTAGTTGCTGTGAATACCTGCCTCTCTTCCCTGCTCCCAGCCTTTCTCAGCCAATTGACTACTTGACTGTGCTGAATTCCTCAGTATTCTAGGTGAATTGAGAAAGAACTGGGTCTCTTAGGCAGCATTTCATATAGCTAGCAGAGCTGGGCACTCATTTTCTCCTGTGAGAGGAATCATGGGCCAAGGGGAATCTCTCTTAGCACTCAGCTGTAAGACCTTACAGGAGTGGTAAAATAGGCAAAGTAAAGCTACTCTTTTTACCCTCTTCCAAGTATTTATTTTGAAATTTTTGCTTAAAAGTCTGTTGGAACTTCTCTGCTGAACTCCTGGACTCCTACAGAGGTGTTCTGGTGTGGTTGTCAAAATCAATACACTGTGGGAGATGATGATTAAAAAAAAAAAAATCTTCTTTTCCTCTTGTTGATGTCACTTGCTTCAGGATGCAAGGTAATATTCTCTTCCTCATAGCACATTCTTTCTTTCACAGGAAAGACTGGAATAATAATACTAGCCAGTGTTTTTACCCTCTTCTCCTGGGATGTCTGTATTTTAAAAAAAGAATTCCAGATAGCATTTGATCCTTTCCTTTGAGCAAAAGATACTTATGATCCCAAAACCAAATTACATAGTTTTGTGGTTTATTACAATCATTAGAAATAAGTGGATGTTCCATACTTTTCATTTTTAATTTATTTACATAGCTTATAATGTGAATAAGTAGTCCAAGACTTTACTGCGTTAGAATTTAGAGAAGCCTTCTTAGAAAAATACCCTAAATCAAAGTTCTATATTCCAGACATCAAAATGATCAAGAGAATATACAATAGCTATGTCTTTAAATTTATCTGGAAAACAACCATTGCTATAGTTAGTATCTAGAGTAAGGGGACCAAGTAATCTGCTAAAATGGCTGTGGCTATAAAAATTACATGAATTCTTTCAAAGATAGGAAATATTAAGACATCCTTGGCTCTGTAAAATGAAGCTTTTGGAATACAAGTCATAATGCCAATATTAGCACACACTTTTATTTTTGAATTGGTATACTACTTGCTCAGACCATCATAAAATATTAGAAAATGACCAAATCCCAGGACAACATTAATGAACCTTGCTTCAGATTCCATGCCTGAATTTCCCCATGTTTCATAAAATTCTGGAGTTTATAAACCTCAAGAGAGTATATTAAGGGCTTTAATATTTTCTGTAATATAAGATACCTAGAAACAAAAACCATCTTTTAAATTTTTTCCACTGAAAGGCTCCTTGAAATATACTGCTTTGTTCACACATAAACTAATCTTGTAAGAAATACTTGTTCTTTTTTGTTCATAACCTGGCCTTATGAGAAGGTTGAGGAAGAAGAAAAAGTTGCCTAAGGCATTTACAAACCTTACAAAGAGTTTATTAAAAAGAAAAATACTCACAAATTTAATACCAATCCATCTAGATCTTTTACCATGTTGTGTCAGCTCTCATGAGGGACCTGTAACTTAAGAAATTTAAGCACAAAGAGGCACAAAAACATCTTTACAATGCAAAGAGCAAACCAGCCAAAGATATATTTTTTCCTTATACATACTTGAGGGAAAAATCAACAGCTTCAGAAAAATTGAATTTGCCTTTACAAAAGTCAATGAATGTTCAGTTTAGGTAATCCACTAAATATTTACGAAAATCATCATTTCTATAATATACATTTCATTATTATGAATTATATTTATGACATCAGTAAGGCTACCAAACTAAGGAAATAAAGTTGGAAAGGTTTAAGTTTTAAAGGAAAAGGCATAGCACAATTTGCAGATTTAAGTAATTTTTCATTACTTAATATTTTAAGTTTTTTTGTACCTTGTTAGAACTTAATTGCTGTCTCAAAAATGGAAGGTGAATTGAACCTGCAATTTGCCATGTCCATTTTATATTAAATCCCCTTGACTGTCAGTCCAGTTAAATATACTAATAATTTTAAGCTTACCAAGAGAATAAGTATTATTGTGGTTAAATTTTAAACAATTTTGTGAATTTATTATATTTAAATTTACTATTTTGTACTGAAATTTGTTTAAAATGTTACAAGTACCAAAGGCCTGAATTGAGTGGCAATCAGTCTTGGCCATTCTGTAGGTGTCTGGAGAACCATTAAGGCTCCCACCTTGTAAAAAAGAGAAATTAAATTATTGAAGTAGTAAAAGCATATTACATAAGAAGAGAATGGATATTAGTTTAAGTTCTGGCATTATTCTTAACTTGCTCTGTTACACTGGATACATTTCTTTGCCACTTTTTCTAGTTTCTGAAATGGAAATGATATTTCCTACATATCAGAATAAATTATTCAAAGTAGCAAATAAGATAAATGTACCTTGGAAAAAAAATAATGTAACATAAATAGTTACATATAGATAGTGTATCAAACACAGAGATGCCATCTATATAAGTGCAACTACAATTTGAAGAATCTAAACATTGTTTCCGCCTGTAAATGTAGAGTGCTGGAAAGAACATCCCATACAACCCAACAACAACAAAAAATCAAGGCCAATAGTAAATGTATGCTTTTTTTCCTAAACCTATTGGAGTTCTGTGAGCTCTGGTTTACTAGGGCTAGATAAAGCCAGAAACCAGTGAGTAGAATTCAACTAGGGTTACTGAGGAATTGGTGGAGAATGAATAGACTAATGAAAGAGGGTAAAATCTATGAGATCCTCAAATTTACACCTTCATTCAAGCTTTTCTTCCATGAACCCCACTGAATGCTCACAGAAAATATTAGGGGAGAACTGAGAAAGTCCCTTTCATGGTGAATACTTGTGGGAGGAAGTCACAGTCACTATAGCACTGGGATCAAACTCCTTTGGGATTCTTCTCCCCATCTCCTCTGTTAAAAGAAAAACTTCAGAAGATTAAATTTAGCAGAGTTTAACTGAGCAAAGAATGATTGATGACTAACTATCAGGAGGATAATACCAAGAGTTTGGAGTATGCTCCTTAGGATGGGTCCCCGTGAAACAAACCAACTAAATAAAGTCAAGCAGACAAGCCAGATAAAGTCTACTTGTTTCAACAAAGCAGCCTGTTCACTAATCCCCTATAAATGAATCTCGATAATACCTAATGTATTTATACATTGTAGAGGTGAGGGAAATCTTGCCCTTTCCCCCAATAGTTTGATGAAAGGTCAACTCACAATTAAAACAGATTAATAAAAGTTTATTTACCAATGCCATGTGCATGGGAAGAAATCACATAGTGATTACTCAATATCTCAATGAAATTCAGATATTTTTATACCTATCTTTTTGGAGGGAAAGGGAATGAGGAGTATAGGTAATTCTGTTTAGGGGTGGCAAATGGTGCTAAGGAGGACAAATGGTTGGAGAGACAGATAGGCTTGTAAATGATTCTCTTTGCAAATTAAATTAACCTGAGAGACAGGTATGGTGTTTAACATAATTTGGGACAGGCCTGCTTGCATTCTTGATCTTCTTTCCTGTGATATATTGAGGTAACAGGGAAAGGAAGAGAAGTCAATTGCCCCCTTTGATTTTTTGATCAGGTCAGTCCGGATTAAGTAGATAGAGGAAATATCTCTTCCAGTGCTTTGTTGATCTTGAGGGGCCTGCACTTCAAAATATTCTTTATACCAAGGAGTCCTATTTTGTGGTGAAATTTTCTGAGCTTTTTCACCATGTGAAACAAGTAGTGTCAGCAACTACACAAATTCTTCCCTGCTTACTCAGTAAGTAACCTACAACAATATTATTATCTAGCACAACTTTAACAAGAGTATTTAAAGGCAGTTGCATAACCACAGTTTTTGCAATAGAATCTGCCTATAATGAGGGATCAATTTTTAATCATTGCCTCATTTACTCTAAACCATGGAAAAAGAGACGTACAAATCATGCTCATCCCGAAAAGTGAAGTCCTCCTGTCAATGTTTTTGCTAACCTATGGCTAAGATATAGGTTAAGAGGAACAGATCAATGTTATGTTTCTGATTGATTATGAAGCAACAAAGATAGCATTAAAATTTCTCACCCATATTAGCCCTTTATCTTCCATTCAACAAGGCATCATCTTGCCCATGTATAAAATTGGCTGCAAAATTCTCCATGAATAAAAGTATACCCCATGGGTTCAATAAGACCTATTTTCCAGTTTCATTGTTTATAGAGGCATAAGCAGGGGAAAAAAATTAAGAGAGGTAAGAGTCATGACATGAGAGAATTCCTGACCCATGCTCTTGGGAAAGCTGTCCACGTCTAAGATGCTATCTGCTTATGGAGAAGAACTTTTCTTGTTAGCTTTACTTTAAGGTTTCCAATGGGTGTACAGTTCCAAGAATATGGAGGGGCCCTTCTGAGTTGTGAGAGTATGAACTCAAGTTTTGAAGTCTCGAAGTTTTGCTGTAGTGTTGGTGACAAGGGAAGTTTTTCTCTGATATTGTTTCCGGAAGACCAAATATCCAGGTTCTATCGTGAAGAGTTTGATTGTCCTCAGTCAGTGGGTCATGAAAAGCTTCCTTTACCTTGTGAAATACACTGTTGCATAATGCATTAAAGCCTTGTAGTATTCAGTCATATCAGAGTTTAGGAGCAGAGGATGCATGAGGTTTATTATTGGGAGCATAGGCCTTCCAGTGACTATTTCATAAAGGGTCAATTTATGTATTCCACTGGAAGTGGATCTGACTGTTGTCAATCTGCAATACCTTTGACCAAAGGCAATCCAGTTGACTCAGTTAGCTTTGCCTATTACTATTGTATCTATTATGTCTCATTTAACTGTTTGCAATTTACCCAGTGAAACAAGTACCTATACCACTGGAGATTTCTCTAGAAATGCCCCATGGGGGAAAAGCATTCCCTAATAACTTTGCAGCTACTATTAGAGCTCAGCCTTCTTGCATGGGAAGCTTCAATGAAACCAGAAAACATGCATTAAAAATTGCAATTGAATGAAATCTCTACATAAATTTCCAAATGGCCCATCAGGTAGCAGAAATATACCTAAAGTTTTGATTGTCTTCCCAGGATTATAGCTTTTACAAACTAAACATTAGTCATAAACCATTTTAGCAACTTAGAACACAGTCACCATACCAATATTGTTTTCTGTATAAATTGGATCATTTTATCTCTTCATATAGAGCTTTTTATTTTTTTTATTTTTTTATTTTTTTAGACAGAATCTCACTCTATTGCCCAGGCTGGAGTGCAGTGCTATGATCATACCTCACTGCAGTCTTGAACTCCTGGGCTCAAACAGTCCTTCTGCCTCAGCCTCCCAAGTAGCTAGGACAAAAGGTATATGCCACCATCTGTGGCTATTTTTTTTTTTTTTAATTTTTTGGTAGAGATGGGGTCTCATTATGTTGCTCAGGCTGGTTGCAAACTGCTGGAATCAAGTGATCTTCTTACCTTGGCCTCCCAAATTGTTGGGAATACCTGGCCCCATGTAGAGTTTTTAACAATGGAAGCTTTAAGGATTCAGGAAGAACCAGGCAGCCATCCAGGCTCTCTAAGAGTTCATGCTTAACACTGAATTTATATCTTCCTAATTATCAATTTTGTTTCTCCAATTTAGGTCTATATCACTCTTTATTAGATGGGTTATCATAGGTAATTTGACTTGGAACATGAAGTTCATTCAAATTACATTCCAATACTGGATGATTTATCATAAAAATCTGGCAAAGTAGTATCTTGGTATTCAATTTATTCTTGTCCCATTTGTGTTAGCAGATTTATAAACCAGTGAGTCTCCATTCATTAGAGTTTTAGGAATTGTTATTCAGTCCACATGATATAATTCTAAAGTTAGTAGGAACTTCTATTCAATGGTGCTTGTAAGGGTTCTTACCATCCTTTCTATGAACCTCCTTGAATGCACAATACTCTAGGGTTTTACTTGCTTGTAAAGAGCTTTCAGAAAATACATCACAAATAAGCAAGTAACTGTGCAAATGACTTAAAATGATCATAGTTAAGGATATAATTGACAAGAAAATTTGGTTATTTCTGTGTCCTACAATAATTTAACATAATAACCATATGATATTATATGATATGATAATATACTGATACATATCAGAATTTTAGGACTCTCATACAATTTTGGAACATATATTAATGACATATTCATAAAAATATAAGTTAAAGAAGGTTAAACATTATTTCTTATTTGATAATGCTTTCCATGTAATTTAACATACCAAATAAGCCTGCTTATCATTATTATTATTATTGGCTTTTTGGATGTTGCAGGGCCCTCTAAGACCCTAAAGTTAGATTAAGGTCAAAAAAAGATTTAATTTTCAATTTGAAATTTGATTTTTGGAACCTATCAACTATGTCAGAGGTGTAAAATATCAAAATAGGATCATAGGTCACTGTAAAATAATACTTATTCATTTAGCCAAAGTGATAATTGAAAGGTTTTAAAAAGCAAAAATGTTTATTCTTTGATAGAAAGGAGACAGTTTTCCAAACAATCGAAAAACCTAATCATGGAATCATAAGACAAAATCTGTCTCTCTTCCCTTCTTCCTTTTCTTTGCAGTTTACTCAAAAGCTGAACAAAAATATTTTGTTATCTCTTTTAATACTACACAAAATTCTGGTTCAAAAGAGAAAACCAAATTTTACTTTTGTATTAGGTATTATCAATTCTAAGGCTAATGTAAATAAAAGCCTATAAACATACTCATCCAATCTTAGTGAGCTTTTGACTATATAAACTTTCCATAAACCTTTTATAATCTCTTACAAAATTTTCTCCCCAACTTTTTATACTTATTTAGTTTTATCTATATCTTTTTATTATTTTTAATTTAAAACAAACTTTAACTTCTAAACTAATCTCATTTTTTTCTCAACAAACACACATTTTTATGCCTTTATCATTTTTCTCACCAAAACCATATCTCACTTTTCTTTATACATGCTATACAGTATAATTTCTCTTATAGCTAGTAGTTTTGGTAATACGTATTAATTACAATTTTAACTATTACTATACTGAACATCTGGTCAAAACTCCAGTAAGTAATTTTGAAATGTTTTATATCACTATTTGTAGAGGAAATAATGTTATAAATTTTTAGAAAGATTTTTCTTCATTTGAATTGTTTATTAGCAGATCTAAATATATTTAGCTCTTCTATATCATATAAAAATAAGATGTCAAAGGATATAAGTTAACATTTATGCTTAATAATATTTTACTTAGAAATGATTCAGATATTTTATGATTGTCTATTACTTAATCTAACATAACATGACTTCAAGATTTTAAATTGTTGAAAATAATTTTGAAACTATGATACAGGTACTCTCCCTAATGTCTTTCCCAAGCATGTTGGGACTCAAGTAGTCACTTGGTAAGCAAGGATGGCTATGAAGGGCACAGCCCATCTGGGTCCTGAACTTACATACCAGGTGTAGAGCTCAAGACAGAAGACTAGCTGTGAGAGGGATTCCTAGAGGATCCAACCTTTCCCAGTATGACCAGGAAGCAAAGCTGAGCCAGAGAAGATGGGGCCATATTGAGCTCAACTCTGCCTTGCAGCTGGTAGTCTAGGCACTGAGGATATGTCCTTAGGCATCACCATAGCAACTCTTCCAGACCCCAAAATCCAGCAGCTCAAAACTAAAAACAAGCTCACAGACTAATTAAGCAAGTGTCAAAAATATGACAGAAGCAGCAGTTTTATGACCATAAAACATGGATTTGAGACAGCATAAACCTGTCTGACTAGTAGACCCAGGCAAAAATGTCTGATTTACATTTAACTGACAGTTCTGAAGCCATTCCTACTTTATTTTACCAACAATTTTAAAACTAATTTTATTTACCAAATGTCACATACACACAATATAAGTAGACATACTGAAATACAAACACACAGACAAAAGCAGATCTTAAAGGTTCCATAAAGAATTTTCTTTTGCCAGCTTTCAAATAGTTTTTCTTTTTCCCATTTAGACTGTCAACCTTCCAATTATCTGTTTAATTGCCCTAAGCAATTTTTAACTACACAACCCTAAATTTGTACTTCTCAAGAGATGACACAGGTGAATCAAGGTATAAACTTTATATCTGAAAAGCACAGAGCTACGACTTCAGGTTTAAATATTGTCTCATCATTTGCTCAAACCAAGAAAAAATGTTGTAAATAAAGGCCCAGTTTAGAGAAGACAACCAGGAAAAGCACCTTAAACAAAGGCTTAAGACTTATTGTATAAATTTAAAACAATGATAAGAGTTTTTATTGACTTAGTCCTCCTTCTCTTCGCAGTGTACAGAGGCAGACACCCTTACAAATGGAGATTTCCTCTATAGATGTAAATTTCTTTTACAAAAGGATTTCAAGATAGCCAGCTAAATGCCAGAAAACTGTATCTAGGAGACCAATTTAGTTCAATAGGTGGTTTTTTTTTTTTTAACTTAGCTACTGTTTATTAACTAAAATTACTGACTTCAGGATAGAGGCCATTAAGGAAGAGAGCAAAGAAGCATTCTCTATGCATGGTAACAGCCTGTATAGCTATAGAAAAGAAGCAAGCCTAATCTACCTGAGGATCTACCTTTTATAAATACTTTATCCTCAATAGCTTTCTTGTAGGCTTTAGGACTACATAGTAACTAAGCCAAACATTCAGCAGATTTAATTTTTCTTCTCAGTTAGTTCCTTAAGCTTTTTATTTGTCTGTTATAAAGTCTTAAAAGAGGCAATAAAAATATTGAAATCTGTTTAGAAGCTTCTGCACATCAATAGGCATCTCTGGATGAGATTAAATCAGGAGCCCTCATATTCAAATGTACTTCTTAAAGTACAGTGTTGTTCATTTAGAACATTCTTCTGTAATTTTAAATTATCTTTAGTAAGGTTTTGCCATTTCTGTAAGTGTTTGCTGTTTCTGGGACCTAATATTTATATATGTATAAGTAGACATAGCTAGAAAGTAAAGTACTGATTTATTCAGAAATTAGATCTTGGCTTTGGCTTTCAGACCCTCTCGAACAACTTAGCCAATGATTTCTCTCTACCAAAGCACACAAGAAAAAGAACAAAGAGGATAGAACACAATAATCCCTGCAAATTTCTGAAAGCTGAAGTTTGTACCCCCTGAAGCATTGCCATTTACTGCCAGTTTCTGTCTGACCTAGTCAGACATCCGAGGTCACTAACTGCCCTGAATCGGAATAGGTTCAGAGACACTCTGTACTTCCACATGTTTGGAGAGGATTTATGAACAAAAAAAAAAAAAATGTGTACAGAAACAGAAATGAGGTATAGCTAGATTTGTTACAGTTTGCTGTTTGCTTTATTTGAACACAGTTCGACCAGTTAGCCACCTTTGATTGGCTGAAACTGGGTGATTGGTAGAAGAGTAGGTTGTGGTTAGGTTACACCAGTTAGGTTACAGTGCACTATGGGCAGAGAAACCTTGAGGTTGAACTTAAAATACGTAAGGAGGCAGCTTTAGGCTAAAGTTATTTTAATACCCCTAAAAAATTCATGCCTTAATCTGTGGGGGATGGGAAATAATTTTCCCTTTTCCCATCCTTTGGGCACCCATGAAAACGTATTGAAACTTGGGAAAGAAATAGGAGAAAATCTCTATATTGGGGTTCAGGGTCGGTTATCTTGTCTGTTCTTGTTTCTTAGTGTGCTCTTGGCCAAAGAATGACCAGACACACAGAAAGTCAGGTAAGTAAAGTTTACTGAGGAGAGAAAGATAGGATTATAGAGCAAGGGCAAGATACAGATTTACAGAATAAGAGCAAGATAAGTTCACCACAGAACAGTGAATGGGCCTCTTGTCATAACAAAAAAAGGCTTTGGTTATGGTCTGGGTCTTGTTTAATAGTGTCTGGATTGGGTTCTCCCCATGGTTCAGGTGTCACCATGTACTTCCTTGATGGAAAGGTGGGAGTTAATGTAACCTGAGTCTTCCTACACATGCAGATCTCCCATGAGCCTCTCTGAAAGCTGGTTGTTCTAGGTCACTTTCCAGACTCTATTAGACCTATGGTGCTTGGCCTATAGGCTAGCGTCCTCTGCATTCTTTTGCAGTTGGCATGCTAAGTTCTGACTGGCAGATTTGTAGGGTATTCCCTCTGCCCCCAGGTGAGGCAGTTGCCCGCCTTGTCCCCAGGAGGGGACAAAGGTCCCTATCTATCTACCTAATACTTTTATCTCTGAGAAAAGAAGAAAGAATGTATGCTAGGCTCAGAACTACAGATTTGAGGGAGAGAAGGAACACTGAAAAGGCAACATCCCTGAGATACAAAGACAACGATTATCTAAGATGTCTAACACTGAGGCTTAATTAGAATACAAAGACTATTCTCCCATTTATTCCACTACCAAGCTCATATGTGTCATATAACAAATCACTTGCAAGACACAGACCCTCACTAACATTCAGAGAAAAAGGATAAAAATGCTAATGTTAGTAGACATTTGAAGAAAAACCGACTCTGGTGCACCAGCCTCCACCATAAACCCAACATATTGCTAGAGGGTTTTGAAGCCTTTGGTGAATGAGGGGACCATAGCAATGACAAAATTCATACTCAGCTCTGCTTCTAAGTATGTTAACTCAACTCCTTCACCCAAAGCCTAGGAGAATGAAGATTTGCCTTATTTTCAGGCATACAACCTACTGCCCCAGTGTCTACTGTTCTATATAAAATATCTAGCTTCAAAAAAATATAAAACATATTTTAACCCAGGGAACCAGCTTCCAAGAGACAAAGCAATCATCAAAACTGAACTTAGATGTGACACAGATGTTGACATTATCTGAGAGAGAATTTAAAATTATTCTAATTAATATGTTAACATCCTAATGAAAAAGTCTGACAACATGGAATATGAAATGAGTAACCTCAGCAGAAAAATGGAAACTATAAAAAAGATTCAAACTAAAATGCCAGATATGATAAACACAGTAACAGAGATGAATATCTTTGATGAGCTCATTAATAGATGTGGAATGGTTAAGGAAGTAATCAGTGAAATTGAAGATAGTTTTATAGAAATTATAGCCTGAAAAATGAGAACTATAATGGGGAAAACCCCACACAGAACAGAGCCTTCAAGAATTATGATATCACATCAACTTGTCTAACCAATAGCCAAGAAGCTCAGAGATACCAAGAAAAATATTTAAATTTTTTTTAATATAGTTGCATCAAATTTATCCTTCTGAAAATGAAACACAAAGTAAAACTCTTGATGGTAGCCAGAGGAAAAAAATACATTACATACCAAATAACTAAGATAAGAATTTTACAGACTGCTCTTCAGAAGTCATGAAAGCTAAAAGACAATGGAATCACATATATTAAAGTGCTAAAAGAAGATTCCACAGAATCAAAATATTCACAAATATTCACAAAAGTATAATTTTGACTTTCAGTTAAAGAAGTCAGATTGGCTACACATGTTTACCACTTCTCCCTTGTCAGAATTAATTCAAACAGTACAAAGGAATAATAACAGCACAAATCCGCTACAACAGAAAGTCTAAGAGGAGGTTCATAAGAGGAGCAAAGATTTTGGGCAAAGTATTAAAAAATGGAAAGTTAGTGGAGAAATGATAAGTTATGAATTAGGATGGAGGAAACTATAGTTTAGATTGCATGAAGAAGCATGTAACCAAGGTGATGCTTACCAGAATCTGGAGACATTTGAGTCACAGAAATGATGTGTAGCATGACAGAATTCATTGTTAATTGGTATTAAATTTAGGGGCTAATTATCCAAATACGTTCACTGTTCATTTAATACCTGCAACTATATGTTCATTCTCTAAACAACAACAAAAGAGTATATTTCTCATCTAAAATAATAGGAAAAAATGCCAGTATAGAATTAAAGCAGTTAGATGAGATTTGGTAACCCTCCATATTTTGGCTTTGTAGAGTACCAAATCATGGGGGTAACTCTTGGCCCACTTACCCTAGAAATGGTCTGTTAATCTGTAAGCCCTCCCCCTTGCACACACACACACAGCCTGTGGTAAGTTTCTAAGTTCCCTGATATTTAATTAAGAAGAGTTTTGTTCATCATAAATAAAAATCTACAACATTAAAGTGAAAACCAAAGATAAACACACAAAAAAATGACTTCTGAGAAAAAAGAAATCTAGGAAACTTAGCAAAAGGCTAATTAGTACATTCAGAGAAATCTTAGAGGATCATAAAACAAAAACAGGGTGTTATAAATCAGGAATACTCAGAGTACAAGCAAATTAAATGTATGTTTGTTAATATAAAAGATTCCATGGAATATTGGAAGATAAATTTGAAGAAATCTCCCAAAGAACATAAAGACAATAGAAAGACAAAAAAGAAATACAAATGAGAGTATACACTATATCAAAGGTAAATACAAGTACACCAATAAGTGAAGTTTTTTAAAAAAGGGAATAAATAAAATATAAGAATTGAAATATCAAAAAACAAACGGAAAAGAATTTCCCAAAACTGGTAAAACGTACAGATTCAGATCAAAACAGCCCAGTACATTCCAAATAAATAAATGAAAAAATAACCCAACAAAGCAATTATTGTAACATTTCAGTTCAGAAAAAATAACATCAGGTATTGTTTTGGACCACAGAGGAGCTGAAACAGTAATGGAGTGATACACCTAGCCTCAGAATTGTGCTTTAGGTGTTTAAACATCTACCCAAGGAAGTGAGAATTCCTGAATCCTTCCACCACCACCCCCCACATACACACATACACACTTTCCAGGAGCCCTTCTGGGTGTTGTAGTTTGAGTGAGCCCTGAGGATTTCTTTGAGTTTGATTATAAACTTTGAAGTGATTTTTTTTTTTAGCACCTGTGCTCTAAAATTATTTCCAACTTAAAGATTGCCTTTGGGTTTTCTGTCTAGGAGTTAGGGTTAGGAAACAGCAATCTTTTTCTGTAAAGAGCCAAATAATAAATATTTTAGGTGTTGAGAGCCACATAGAGTCACTCTGTCTTCCTTTTCTTCCTCCTCCTCTTCTTTCCACACCACCCCCATCTTCTTTCTTCTCCTTCTTCTTCTCTTTCCTTTTTTAAAATATTTTACAAACTTTTAACAATGTAATGAACCATTCTTAGCTACAGAGCTATATAAAAAGAAACTTCAGGCCCTAATTTGCTGACCATACTCCAAGCCATTATCAGTGATTCTATTACAGACAGTCAGGGTTGACAAGTCTCCGATTATTAAGCCTATTGGATGGTGGGTTCTCTCACACTCTTATTTTAAATGCTACACTAACAGCACATAACCCATCAAAATGGCTTAAAGACTTGAGATATTTATTATCTCTGATCTTTTTCCCAAACTGGCATTTCTGAAATTATTTCACAGTTGATTTCTGCAGGTAGGATGATCTGCTAGCCCTGTTCCCAACACACCATGTGAAACCACCTCATGTCACATTGTTTCTGTTGCTGGGGTAGGAAGAGTCTGAGATGGTCCCTGAGATTTCTCCCTCCTTATGTACAGATACTGTGCAATCTTCTCCCATTGAATGTGGGCAAGATTTTTTAACATCATAGGATTTCACTCCACGCTATCAATAGTTACATTGACTAATCTGTTGAAGTTGCATTAATTAGAAGGGAGATTACCCTGGGAGGGCCTGACTTAATTGGGTAAGCCTTTCAAAAATGGACTAGGCCCTTCAGAAGAGAAAGTTTTAAAGCAGCAGACATTCCCCTGTTGCCTAGAAGAAGGAAGTTGCCATGTTGTAAGAGGCCTATGGAGGGTGCCACATGGCAAGGGCCCGAGACTGGCCTCTAGGAGCTGAGATGGGCCCCAGAAAACAGCTGGCAAGAAAATGGGGACCTCAGTTACATAGCTGCAAAGGACTGAATTCTGCCACAGCCATGTCAGTTTGGAAGAGGATCCTGAGTTACCAAAGTAATGGTGTATGAGTGACACTTGGTTTGCAGCCTTGGGAGGCATGCAGCAGAGGTCCCAGGAAAGCCAGGCTGGACACCTGAACTACAGAACTGTGAAGTCATAAATAGGTGGTGTTTTAAGCAGCAAAGTTTGCAGCAGTTTGTTATGAAGCAATAGAAAACTAAAACAATCGCCACATCCAAATACCCTGTACTCTCTTTTTTCACTTATTAATTCTTTCTTTCTAGTCTGATCTTCAAGAAACTGTAAATATAAATGATCTCCTTTGCATAGTAATCCCCCATCTTACCAGCTTTAGCAAATATTGTCTGTGCCAGGGATAGAACATGTAACGGACATTTTTTCATCTTTTTATCATATCGTATCTCCCCAGATTAGAAGGAAGCTCCTTCAGTACAGGGACCATCTCCTACACTTCTTCATAAACCCACAGACTTTAAAAGAGTCACTAGTTATAAGAGATACTCAATACATATTTGACAAATTACTCATAGCCTCATTTTCACAATATACCATGGTAATTATACCACTATTCAAACCATCCCTATGGACTCTAAAATAAATGGTAAGGAAAAAAACAGAGAATCTATAGCCACAGAGTCAACTAGTGAGATGACATCCTGGATTTCAAAATACTGCATCAGCAAATTCCAATTTATGTCAATGCTACATAAGATTCAGCAGGAAAAATATAGCAAAACTTCTGGACTCAAAGCCCACAGAATCTCATGTGAAATTTTCTGGCCATCATATTTGCACATGGAGAGGGAGATTTGTAGCATACAACTTTCATGCACACATAGAAGACTGTGCACAAAAAGGCTGGGGTAGATCACAGGTGTGCAGTGTATAGGCAGACACATGACATACCATGCACCTCCCAGGTGGACATGTCTTCTCTCAAACTGTAATGGTGACTCAAGTAACCTGTTTAAAAAAATCCCACAATCTCCTAACCACAGCCACCTGGCTTGTAATTATAGACTTTATTATAAATAGATATAAGCTTTGAGTGATTAGTTATTGTGTACAAAGTATTCAACCGTGGACCACCTGATTTTCACTTACTGCTGTACCTTCTCCTCCCTTTGATACATCCTGGCTATTAATAGAAAAACACCTGTTTCCTGATAGTCTTCTGAGCTATAGAGACATACATTTATATAGAAACAGCTGGGGAAAGGTCCTTGTGAAGGACAACCCAATCCAATTCTTACCATCACAAAGCTTTCTGCTGGAGCTGCTGATGGAAGCAGTTAAGCCCGCCTTGCATCACTCCTGCACTAACTACAACAAACAAAGTGAAGCTAGGGAGAGTCTTTAACTACTGCGGGAGGATTAAGAAAATCCTGCAGCAATAAGGCTAGGATTTCCATTTGATCCTAGAAACAGAAAAACATTTCTAAAGCCACAGGTGAATGACACAAACGGAAAGCCAAGAGCGAGGTTGCAAGCATTTCCCGCCTCCCTCTCACATCTTTCCCAGCACCTGCACACACCTACAGACTTCCCTTGCCGAGGCACAGAAGCATGGACCATCCAGTCACAGTGATAAACTAGCAGCAGATAAAGAAAATGAATGACGACAGGAAATGAAAGTGACAGTGACAGTTTGTGGTTGTTTGATTACTTAAATGCAATGAATGGTGGCCACAGAGTTTCCTGTCAACAAGTGTCTGTGTAGAAAAATAAGAAAGCAATCAAAACAGTAACCGACAATTCAGGGTATTTTAGGGCAGTGCAGGGCTACGTGTTCAACAAAACCATCTGTTCAGTGCCCTTCGTAGGAACTGCTACTCATCCTGAGAGCAATTATCAGGATAAAGCCGAGCTGGGTGGGTGCAACACCAGCTCAGCATTTTGCCCTCCAAGGGAAGGTGGACTAGATGATGGAAAACTACACTAAATGACCTCTCTGGTCATATCCAATGCAAAAAATCTAGAAATAATGCAGGATGAGGGGTTAGGACAGGTGGCCCTCATGCAAATCCCATTAGTGATTTAATTATGTGACCTTCAACCAATTAACTTACTTCTCTTTGCTTCCGTATGTAAAAATGCTACTTTTCCTTCTTGCCCTCAAGCCAGAAGTCTGCTAGTTGCATGAGGTATGGGAAAAATATTCACAACATTAGAGGTACTGGGAATCAGCATACCATCACATATAAGTATGTATCTGGAAAAAGAGAGAAGAGAGCACTGAATGTAATATTGACTGGATTTTCTTGGCCTAATGAACATATTTGTATCCCACCGTATTTTCCTCTTATCTTTTCCCTGAGATGTCCCCCATTTTCTAGCCAGAATTCTTGCCATTTTCTCCTTTGAATCTGGATCTAGCCCTACCTCTTCACTTCTGCCAGTCTGATTTCCACTTCCACCCACTTGAGCTAAACATCAGCTCCCTCTCCAGCTCACAGCCCTGTCGATTGCCTTCATCCCAATATGTTCCTTTCCACTCAGAAAAATGTGAACCTATATTGCATGGTTCAGCCTTTCTCCTTGAAATGCTTCTCTTCCTCTTTTTTTCCTCCTTAAAAAAGAAAATGCTTTGGAGAAATATGACTGTAATTAACAACTGACAAAAATATCTGGGCTTGAGCTGAAGTGGAAAATCACAAACGTTAGTTACTTATTTTCTCATGCATTTACCATTTGTTCTCTTTTCTCAAGGAAGTTGAAAGACCTGAGGTTCAAACTTAATAAGGCCCCATACTGTTTCTAAGAGTATTTACAACATGCAAAGTATAAACCAGTGTATGGCTTATATTTAAATTTGTTTTCACTCATCTGAGCTATTACACAGTATGCAATCCCTAAACCCTTCATAATAAGGAACACACATTTCTCAGCCACGAAAGGGAATGAAATGCTCAGCAGTTTGATCTCTCTGGTACTGAGAAGGTGACAAAACATTCATGTGTATCCAATCCATTCCACTGATTTGGCTCTGGCATTAGCAGGGACTGCCTCAGGCAGAGACCTTTTGCTGTGTACACGTTCTTGGGAATTAGCAGGTGAACCAAATGGCCCATAGTGATGACAGCAACATCTTTCAAAAGACTCAACTTTACTAAATGGATTCCCCAAATACATTTTCTCTTCTGAACAATATATATTTTTTTTAAGTTTAACTGATAGTGCAAATACTTGTTGCCTTTTTTCAAAGAAAATGCTAAGAAACTAAGGACACTGAGGACTCAGCTAAAAACAAATCATTTTTACTTGTGTAAGAATGGCTGCATCACCTACTTTCTACCAGTTATGTTCATATTTTTCACCAATTTTTTAAAAATCCCTGGTTCATGGCAAGTTACTCTAAAAGAGTAGTAATATGCTGAGAAAGTCATGGTATTGAATTTAATATTTAAAAGGTTAGTCTTTATATATACCAAATAAATAGAAGAATATTCACTGTCTGGGTCATTTTTGCTCTTTGAATTGAGAGTAAAGAGATCTCTGAATTCTAGTCTCAATCATGTAAATAAACCTTTTTGATACCCAGAGTAAGTTGCTTAATTTTTCCAGGCCTAATTTTCCCTAATTGTACAATGAAGATATTACAAAATAATCCTTAAAGTCTCTTCACTAAATTATATTATTGCATCATTTGAAAATAATTTCATAGCACGCATTAAAAATATATACTTCCAGAGTTTAAAAGCAAGTATTTCACTTATAAATTATGCTTGTAATACTCCTTATATTACTTGTATCTTCATAACATTATTACTATTAATGCCACTAATCATGTAAGAATAAATTGTTTAATGTTTAAAAATAATAGAAATAATACTTCACATTCAAGTAACATATTTTGGTTTTTAAAGTGTTTTGCACCTATTATTGAACAAAGTAGCTTTGTATGGTTAATAGGTCCACGATAATTATTCTCATTTTAAAGGTCACTTGTGTCCAAGGATATGCAAGATATTAGTAGCAAAACCTAGAACCAGTGATTTTTTTTTAACTTTGAGATCCACATTCTCTATACATAATTTTGTATGCCAATATATCTTTCAGATAGCAGCCCTTGCAAAGGAAATTTAAAAAGCTATCATCTTGAGCTTTCCCATTCACTTTCTGCCATTATCTAGAGCTGCCCAAGAGGTGTCTTTTTGCCATTTTCTGCCCACTACATTTCTTGTGAATCATGAGTGTGTTTTTCCAAGTTTCCAAGGTGAACATATGTGTATGTAGTCACTGGAAATTTCTGGGGGAGGGTAGTACTTCTTTTAACACATATGTCTTTTACTTAACGTAAATTTAGAAACTGAAGAAAATGCTGAATATTTAAATTGTGGTATATATGGGAGTGCCAACAAATAACAAAAGACAATATCATGAAATATCTTCCATGTTTCCATTGCCCAGCCCCCTACCCTTTGCCACCCACAGTTCAGCACTGTGAACTCTGGGATGAAGCAGCTGGATGAGAAACTGTGTTAGAATATAGCCTTATTGTCCAAAACATAATCCATAAGAAAGTGCCTGATTACAGTTCTATGGTCCTTGGGTAGACATTCATACCCTTGGATTGAAGCCCCGTTTGTAAGTAATTCAGAATAGGATATGTCCTCCATCTTCCTCATTGAGTCTCTCCAAAATCTTGGTAGTGGCCTGACATTATTCATCTTTGGTCTTAGTGATCCCATAAAATTGAGACAGATATGGAATTGGCCAGAATGTTTAGTTTATGAAGTGTTAAAAATCAGGCTCATCCATTCTTTTATTCATTTCATAAATATCGATTGAGTTCTTAATATGTTCAAGGTACTATTTTAGGTGCTGGAGATCTACCGTGAACACTATGGTTAAATGGAATAAAAAATAGTCAAGGAAGCATGAATAAACAAGACAATTTCAGAGTAGAAAGATGCTATAAAATATGATGATATAATAAAGACTTCTTGGGTTGAGGAGAGACCTGCATTACTGAGGAGAGTGAAGAAGTCCTCTGTAAGGATGCCTAACCTTTCTGAGAAAATGAAAAATAAATCAAAATTGAAGATATCTTGATTACCCTAATCAGCAAATAGAGAAACAGTGCTGAGAATGGTCTTAGTGAATCTTCCTTGCTCCCAGGATAGTCTATCCCAAGAGTGGATAAAATGCCTGAAAATCTACTATTAAACAGATTTTTTTCCCCTGTGTTGTTAATCCACTAAAATTCAAATGCCCTTGAGAAGAGGAACCATATTAAATCTATCCTCTTAACTTTAGTCTGAATTGGCTTAACAGATTTTTTCAACCAACAGCCATATTTATTTTTATTTTTTGCAACCATATTTTTTATGCTTTGGGGTATAATTTATATGTATAAGATATTACAGATCTTTGGTGTATAGTCGACTAAATTTTAACAAATGTGCACCCATGTTGCTACTACCTGAACCAAAACATAGAACATTTGCATCATCTCAGAACTTTCCCCCATGTTCCTTTCCAGTTGCTTTTCCCACACCTTCATGGACAACCACTATTTTGATTTTGGTCACCTCTGGTTAATTTTGCCTGTTCTTAAACTTTGTATTAATATATAAATTCAATTGTACAGCACGTGTATTTTTGTGTCTGGCTTTAGCTCAGCATAACACTTCTGAAGTCTATTAAGATGATTGCCTGAATAGGTCATTTATCATTATTTTTTTAATTGTTGAATAGTCATCATTTAATGTGGGAAGAGAAGACTGTGAAAGAGAAACTTAAAAACAGAAATGCACACTGGTTCTCAAAACAGGTTCTCTGGACCAGTAGCATCAGCATCACTGGAAACTTATTAGAAATGTAAATTCTTTGGTCCCACTGCAGACCTATTGAGCTAGAAACTCAGGGGGTTAGTTCCAGGATTTTTTTTTAAATAATCCCTCCAGGGAAATCTAAAGCACATTAAAGTTTGAAAACAAATAAGCAGTAGGCATAGACAAGGAGTAAATTTACTTAAAAGGAGTTGGGAATCATGGAAGACAAAATGTGTTTGCTTTGCTTTCCTACAAAAGCATAGGAGCAGGTTTCATGGAAATAACTTTTGCAAACCATCTTTAGTATTGATCCATACCTTTGCTTTCAGTAGCTCAGTGTCCAGTTCTGGCTTAGACTCTGAATTACCCATCCACAATTCAGTCATAGAAGGCACATGGGAGACTTGTAGTAATTAACAATAGCATCTAATAAAGGGTGATAACCTAGTTCTCATACACAAAGGAAAACTGCATCATACTAATGTGAAAATGACCAAAACAACTCATCTGGACTTTGAAAATATTTTATACTTTTTAAAAATGAACACAAAAAAGGAACTCTGTAATGTAAGACTTTTTTGAAAATTATTTAATAATATAGAACCATCTTTACAAGAAATTCGTTTTTCAAATCTGTGTCAAAAAGGGAATTAACCATAAGGGGAAAAGCCATGCACAAATGTGAATCAATGGCTTGAAATTAGAGAAAAAGAAAGGTCAGCAATCTTTAAGAGGGTTTGAAAGAAAATTTCACTCAATTCAAATCAGCATCAAAACTGAGTGCAAGGAAGTTCCAAGAGGATACTTTTCCTATTCTAGGGAAACCTTGACTAAAGTTATTCATCACCCTAGTTGTTATTTGATTTCATTTAATTATATTGGAGTTAGTGTGTTCTCCAGGAAGACCCAAGAGTAAAGACATTAAGTAGTGACAGCACAGTATTTTAATCAGGAAAAGACAAAAGGAATACACATACACAAACATATGTATTAATATATTTAGGGATGAATATAAATATAGAGAGATGACTACAAAATCCAATTCCAACATATGGGGCATAGCTGTCGAAAACAGAGCTGTTATATACTTTTGGCCATCCAAAGTAAAGAAAACAGATAATAAAGCAGAACTATTAATAGACAAGAACATAGGTTCAATAATTGAACTTTCATAATATTCATTTAATGTTCATCATCAACCTTGAGCTGCTAATTCATATACTGATCATAAAAGTCACTTTTACTTTAAACTGAAACATACAACTAACCAATCAACTGACTAGTATTGCACTGTCAGTCAACAACACGTCACATAAACCTTTCCCTGGAGGGCAAGTACTCAATCCCTTAAAATTCCATTTATCAGACTGAACTGAAGGACGTAAAAAAAAGATGATCAATTTGAGAATACTTGAGAGAGTCTGAGACAGAGAGTTTGAGTCGCAAAGCTTTGGTTACGGAGTGAGAGTCGCGGGCATGTCCAACATCTGGACATAGTGATGGTCATCAAACCAAAGGGTAGTTCTACGTTCATGTGGACTAAAAGGGACAATACTTCCTGTCTGTTTTGCAGATACCAATTTCAACACAATAACAAAAAGAACGGAGAAGTCAGTTTGTTCTAATGTAAAGTACTACATCTTCACAGGACCCATTTTTCCAAAGGACCTAAGATGCACATGTGAAATATTAATAATTTCTCTTCTAGCTGCTCTGAATGGGCTACTTTTGCTACTCAAAGGCTTCCATGGACAAGCAGTATCACCTGACAGCTTGCTTCATTGCACTATCCCAGGCCCTAGTCCAGAAGTAGTGAGTTAAAATTTTCGTTTTTAAAATATGACCATTGCTTTGTACACACATTAATGTTTGAGAAGCACTGGAAAGTAGAATTTTAAGCTGTTGGTTACTCTCCAGGCTCTTGTTTATTCAGGTTTACTTGAATATTAGATTTACCTTGGAATGTTAAACCATCAAGCCCTATCTCAGAATGACTGAACCATAATCTCTATATTTTAAAAGTGTCCTAATTTCTTATGACCAGCTAGGTTTGGGAAATTGGTGCTTTAGGCAGTCATGAAAGGGCTGATTCCACATTTGTAGTCTAAAAAAATTGTCAGTTGACATACTATTTAGTCATTTTGGGGTTTAATTTATGTAAATTTTGAGTATATTTGGTTATAGCAAAATAAATGCCAAATATAAGAAAATAGGAAGAAATAAGGAAATGACAATGTTGGTATGATGAGACGATGAAAAGCACGAGGCAGATTGTGTGTCTGTGCTTGTGTGTCTTCAATGTTGTATCTACATCAAAAACCACAGAGTCAAATCAGTAAAACAAATCCGTCTCCAGATGTCCAGTATCTTCCAAGGTGTTTCAGACAAACAGGATTAAGGCAGATTTCTTACTTTCAAACAATTGTATTATCCTTATAATAAACACACAGCCTGAGTTTTTTTTTGTTTGTTTTGCTTTTCAGTTTGAATATCTGTCTTAGGTTGGGGTTCTCTAGGAAGCAGGTTCTGATTCTGAGATTTGTGTGCAGCTATGTCACTGGGGATGCTCTCTGCATCCGCCCCGAGGGTGGGCTTGAAGGACATGGAATTGGGCACAGGGAAGAGGGGAATTTGATGCAGTCACAACAAAAGCTATGCCAGTAGAAGGACTCAGCTGAGAGCTGTCAACCACTAACACTTTGCAGCTGGAGAAATCAATGCCTTAGTCCTGTGAGTAGCACGACACAGCATCCATTACAATGGTAGCCACTGGAATGGTAACTAAATTTTCTGTTTTTAAATCTCCAAGAGGTTGTCAGAAATGCCTGATGTTTTTGTCTTTATCTCAGAATCTTACTGAAAGAATAGTCAGTGTAATTTTGTTTGTATTCTCTAGTTTCTTCTGGTTGACAGCTTTTAAATAAATTCCTTCATATATTGATTGTTTGGGGAACTACAAAGTACAGAACTTATTTTTTAAAAAATATACTTTATTAACAGATGAAGATTTTATTTTGTATAGTCTGAAACAAAATCCTCAAAGGTGTCCAAAATTAACTAGATCGTTAACCAAACTCTTCATCATTTTACTTATTTTGTTGTGTGGTTATATGATTCATGTCATAATTTTCTGAAGATGCTCACATTCCTGATTGGATTAATCATTTGTGTTTATTATAGGGACTGTGGTATAATGTTTTATCTTAATTAGTATTTTTATGCTTATGATTTTAAATATGTATATAGCCAGTTTTTATGTTGTTTGCCTTTCTAGCATAACTAAGGTTAAGTGTTTTCTTGCAACAAAGGGAATTTATATTCGAATTAAAAGTAATTACAGATGCTTTATCAAAAACAAAGCAATTGGCAGTTGTGTGAATAAACATCTTCCCCACAGTAATAAAATGCAGACTGGGAAACCTCTAACTTTATGGTTCTGATGGTGTTTCTTTTACAGAAAAAAAATAGTAAGTTTTATGTATGGAATATATTTGCAAACATGGAAAATGTCTATCTTTATTTCCTTGTGCCACCTTTCTATTTTTTAGAAAAGTTGATCAGCCTTCATACTCAGTATTTCCAGGAAATATGTCTGGATTACTTAAGCAGATTATAAAAGGATCACTATGATTTCTCCTTTATAATAAATTGAGCAGATTTGAAACTATGCACACATCTAACATGTATTAACTACCTTATTTTTACTAAATGCTACAACATGTGTTAGAATTACAAAGATAAATAAAACACAGTCCTGTTCTACCAGAGGTTCAAATTCTAGTGGACAAATTGTGTTGAGGTTCAGTGATTAAGAAAATCAACAGAACTGAACAAATGTTCCATTTTCCCATTTATTTCAGTTGTCAAGAAGTAGCTGCTGTAGCTATAACCTCAGAGATACTTGTTTCAAAGAACTGATGAACAGATCATTCAGATGGTGTCACATTTGCAAAAAGGATAGAATTTATAATCCACATTTAATTGTTTAAATAACAAATAAAGCAACTTATTCAATAAACAATAATTTTTAAAAAGTAAGAAAAAACATTCTTTGACCTCTAACCCTGACTCTGTGTTCAATGTATTAGGGATCTGACACACAGGTTAAGAAATGGGGCCTTGATCCCACACTTTCATCAAAGGTTAGTAAGGCCTGTACTCCAAGGTGCTTAAATATAAAAAACTTGACATTCAAAAATAATTCTAGTCAAATGAGGCTTCAAACTACTGGCAAGAGAAGAACATGCAAAATCTATGTAATGTTAACATCCTTTAATTTTCTCTCAGGGCCTTAATTTTCCCATTGGAAAAAAAAAGAGAGAGGGTCATTCATTTATTTATTCAAAATTATTTGTTGACTATGTTCTAGGTATTAGGCTATGTACTGAGGGTACAACTCTAAACAAAAGTAACACATTGCCTATTCTTACAGACTAGTGATGTCCACTGATGAGAAGGCAGGAAATTGCAACATGGTGTCCTTAAGTACTATCCGGAGTGATAATCAGTGTGTTAGAAGATGGTATATTATGGATATGCAACTTCAATTTTACAGTTTAAGGAAAGCTTCCTGGAAGAAGTGAAGTTTAATGTGAGGCCACAAAGGTGACCAGAATTGCTATGGTGGATGGGTAAAATGGGTAGGGGGAACAAAGAACTGTGAAAAGGTTCATTAAGCATGTCTGGGACAAACACAGCTTGAGGGCTGGAGAGAAGGTACTAGGGATGTAGTATGAAGTTAGAGAGGTAAGCAGGACATTGAAAGGAAGAGTCACTGATGAAAAGTTTCCCAATTGAGAGAATTATATGATTGTATGTCAATTTTAGAAATAAATTAAGTATTGTAGAGAAAAACTTGTAGCTCTGATATAAAAAAAGATAATCCCTCTCCTAACTGGGAATTGAAAGAAATTTAGAGATTTAAGAGATAATACAAATATAAAACTCACAAGACTAGTCAATGATCAGATATGTAGAGTGAAAGAAAAGAGAAAAGTCAAAATGGTACCTGAGTTTCTGGCTTTAGTGATTAAGAAGATGGACTTACCATTTAGTGATTAAGAAGATGGACTTACCATTTACTTGAGTGTGGTTAGCATACAAGATGATGCATTTTCTTCTGGATGACTTGTTTGGGGTGCATCTGTGGGCAGTTAGTGGGCATATGGACAGAAGTCTAGATCTCATGAGAAATACTCATCCTGGAAGTATAAATTTTGAAATCATGGAGTTACATGAGGTCACCCAAGGAGAATATGTAGTGTAATATAGGTCCTCATTTCTTTTTTTATTATTTATTTCAGAATATGATGGGAATACAAACGTTTTGGTTACATAAATTGCTTTTGTGCCATTTGAGTCAAAGTGTGCTCATCCGCCAGATAGTGTACATTGTACCCATTAGGTATGAATTTAGCCATCCCCTCCTCCCCCCTCCCACCTACTTGTTTTCTGATGAATGTTATTTCCATTTGTGCACTTAAGTGTTGATTGATCAGTTCCAATTTAATGGTGAGTACATGTGGTGTTTGTTTTTCCATTCTTGTGATACTTCACTTAGGAGAATGGTCTCCAGTTCCTTCCAGGTTAATACAAGAGGGAAAAAAATGGTGAACTTATAGCTTTTTTCTTTATAGAGCTGGAAAGGATACCGAGTTTGAGGAGCAAGGAGAGGTACAAGTGGTAGCAATGAAGTTTTGAAAGAGCGCCCAGAAAGGAAGAAAATTTGGCAAATAGGTAACAGTAGTCAAAGGAATAGAACATTTCAGAAAAGAATGGTGGTCAACAAAATCAAGAGTTGCTGAGAAATCAAGTTAAATAAGAGTTACAGCTACTTAGGGGGTACATTAACAGGGAAACATGTAGGTGTCCCACTGTAATCAGTTTCAGTAGTAGAAAGGGTAGAAGCTGGAGTGGTTTTGGTGTGAATGGGAAGGGAAGCGGTGGAGGCAGTGCGTGCAAGTGTGCTTTCAGGAAGTTTGGTAGGAAGGAGAGCTCAGAATCAAGGCTGCAGGATAATATGGAATAAAAGTGTCTTTGTGTTTTTAATATGGGAAATGTTTAACTATAGTTAAGTGCTACTTGGAAGAATACAGTGAAGGAGAAGAAGCTGAGGATGAAGGAAAGAAGGGAGGGGAACTGCCAGAATAACTGGCAGGGTGTGGGAGGAGTTTCCATCTGGTGGCTTCTATTTTTGCGATGAACTGGGAGTTGAGTTAATCGGCTGAGAAAAGGATTAGGTTTCTCAGTCAAAGGACTGAGAAAAAGGAGAGCAGGCTTAAAACATTTGTGGAAAATAAGAGAGATTAGATAAGGAAATACTGGATTTCTAAGCAGGATGCAAGACCATCTGAAGTTGGAAACCACAGGATTATAGTTGTGATTGGCGACATGAGGGTAGATAGGATGCAGGTAGACAGATGAGTTGATCCCTGGTATATATTTTGTCCAGAGGAATCAGAAAAAGATCATTAAGACTTGAAGATAAAAATACTGGTAAGAATTGAAGTAATGGAATATGCCACTTTAAGCTTGGTAGTAAGCAAGTGTTCTGGTTTTATATATTGCTATGTAATAAACCACCCCCAAGAGTTAGTGGCTTAAAACAATAGTCATTCATTTTTTTCACAAATCTGCAATTTGGAACAGTTCATCATAGTTCATCATCTAGGGAACTTTACACAGAAGAATCCACTGCAAGACTTCACTTGCTCACTGACAAGTTAGTGCTAAGAAGTCAGTGCTGGCCGTTGGCAGGGAGCTTTGCCAGGGCTAATGACTAGTGGCCCCCTTTCCCTCTGCATGGGTCTCCTCCAGGGGCTACTACCAGCTGAGCTTTCCCACAGGTTGCTGCCTGGGTTCCAAGAACCCCTATCCTATGAGAGAGGAAGTGAAAGTCAAGGGTCTCTTAAAGTCTGGGCCCAGATATTGGCATAGTGTCATTTTTGCCTTATTCTTTTGGCCGAGCAGTCACAGAACCTGCCATGATTCAGATGAAGAGGATGTGGACTTCTCTTGTTGGAAGGAGAGTCAAATAAATGTGCTGCCATCTTTAGCCCACCTCGACGAGGGGAGGCAGGACACTGATAGAAGGGAGACATAACAGAGCAAAAGGATGAGAGATTGCAATGTATAACGCAATACTGCACCCAGATCCTCTGGGTTAGGACACCTTTTTATTCTTTTTTGTGCAACCTGCTCCCTATTTATGCTCTAAAGGTGGCGTTGGGAGGAAGGACACCACATAAAAGCACAAGGGATGCACAAGAATGAGAAAGTTCTACTCGAGAGAAGCAGAGATTGTCCTTAGAGGAGAATCAGATTTCAGATAAGAGAGAGAACATAGGAGACTATTGCTTGGAATGGCCCAGGTGGATCTGTGCTTATTGATTCTTAACTGGGGGACCTGGAGGACATAAAAGAAAGTTTTGGGAGGATAATATTGAGTGTCTGGAGAGCAGAGAGCTGTTGGATAGAGTATCAGTATCAGAATGGCTAGCTCAATGGAGGATAATGCGTTTAAACTGGAAGCTCAGTTGCCCAAAAAGAAGCCCCTAGACGATGTGAGTGAGGGGAAGGCAGTTAGACTTCTTCAGAGTCTACAGGACCCTGAATGGAGTCAGTTGAGTCTGGATTGATTCTCTAACCTTCTAGAAGGTGTCACCTGGCATCCAATGCTGATAGCTTATGTTGTTCATGGGTGCCTCTGTGTGTTGCGTGTGTGTGTGTCTGCGTGTGTATGCACACTTGCATTGCAGTGCAGGGGCTGGCTGAGCGGCTCAGAGTATGGTAGGAGGCTTGGGCTCTCTGAGGTCTTGACAGCACACCATCCAGTGCAGGTTCTGCTGACCACAGGGGTCACTAGTCGTGAGCAGCCCCTTGTCAGCCACCTTGGGCAGAGGTACCCAGAAAACGTGTGGTACAGGGATGCAGACTTCAAGAAAAGATACAAGACACGTGATTCTAACATCCCCATCAGCTGGAATGTACGATGCCTAAGTTCATCTCTTACTGATAACTGAACTCAGGGAATTTTAAACTCCCATTTTTAGCTCAGAGTACTTGCTTATTCAATGCTCCAGGTTACTCTCTTCTCCCCAGGGTTGTGAAGTATCTAAAATAGGAAGCTGATGTTCCCCTTGCCTGAACTCCCTTTGTCCCCTGCTGTCTCACACACTGTCAGCAACAGATACCCCTGGCTATTCCTACTAGAGGTTAATAACGTCTAGGAAGGGAGCTCTTTCTTTCTTTCTTTCTTTACCCAGCAATTCAAGAAGAAGTAAGAATTTCCCTTAGGTTCTGAGATTTTTGAGTGCTACACAAGCATGGATAGGTTTAGGGGATCAGTTTCTAGCTATTCAAATTCCACATAAAGTTTCTTCCAGAAAATCAATCTGCTTGAGAATGAGACTACCTTTAAAATAGTCTTTTTAGACATTTTACAGAAAAGAATGTACATCTCTCCTCTATCCCAAATCTTAAGATGATGCATTGCCCAGAGGATATAAAAATCTTCTAGTGTTAGCCAAAGGGAAAATCAAAACATTGTGGATAAGGCACCTTCCTTCCTTTATAGATTAATCAAGACTTCCTGTTCTTTTTTGTCTTATACATATTTCTGTTAAAAATGATGATTGGCATTATAAAGAGGTTGTTTGGCCAATGTTGGAACATCCCAAATTCAAACTGCCCAAGTAATGTAAGTTAGTGACACCAATTATTTTAAATGCAACTGGACTATTTTCCAAAACGATTAATTTTTTCAGATAACATTGAACAAAGCCAAAGATATAAAAGTTTTATGTAACTTTCAGACTCAGTGTACTTTATTTAATAAAGTAATTAAAATCTATTTTATCAATATATAAGATGTTTAATCCTATTATAGCCAAACCTCATCATATTTCATTTTCTAAAAGTGTGCAATATTTCAACTTTCTATTATCAAAGAATAATCTTATTTAAACCCATAACAAAAACTTTTACATGTCATCTTATGAGTATGTGAAGAGGAATACATAAATTTCAAATTAATTTTATTAGCTACCTAAGCAAGAAATGTTTGAAGAGTACAGTTATTATTTGTCATAATTGTCTTTGTTTTTGTAGGCTTAGACCCATAAGCTCCTGGGCAATGGGAGATTCCCAATGGTACTTTTTTAGTCCAGCTAAGGATCTGTGTTCTATTAAATACAGGCACATGAAGATGGTGTCTATGTTCTGTTTTCTTCTGGGTTAGTCCTTGAGGTAATTTCCCTTAGCAGTGGCATTAGTTTTCTACTATTTATTGGTGTAAAGTTATCTACAAGGCATTGGTTTGCAGGGTCCTATTCTAAGTCCTGTGAGTTTACCCTTGGGAAGAAATTCTTTATGGGAGCATAAACTGGAACATTCTACTCTCTTTTGTTTCTACTGGCAATGAAGAGAGGTGGGTGCAGGCCAGTAGATAACATGCTGGTTTAATCTGGTGATTCTTAACTCCCCTAAATGCCCATGTAATGAGGGAGAGGCACAATTAACCATTACAGTTGACCCTGAATCCCCTTCATCTTTCTTCATTCCAAGAGACAGTTCATGATATTATTATATAGTCAGTCTTTGGAAGAAGATGTTAACTAATAAGTCTTTGTTGCAAATAGGAACAAATTAACTTGTGCCAGCTCTTCTCTCAAGATCAACTATGAGGAATTTCTGAATACTAATTTTTGTTTAGTAAGAGTCCACTAAATTTGGGTGTGCATTAATGCAAAATTAATAATAATTCATCAGGGCTGGACTAGACGATAGCTTCCTAGAGGCTGTGTGAGAGCAAACACAGTGTAAACAAGATTGCATTTGAACCCCTTTGAGAGCATTTTCCTGTATGGATTTTCGTGTGCATTCAGTGGTAATAAAAAGCAGTTTCTATTTGTTTTTAAAGTCCCTGATGAACCTTACTTTGTAAGCATTTAGATTTTTATCATATGCATTGAAAGTCATTGTCCCATGTGTGGCCTTGTAGCCTTAGTTCCTAAACAAAAATAAAACGGAATGAACAAATAAAATATTTTGTGTTCTAAAATTAAGAATTGCATAATTTCCTCCTACTTAAATATAAAGTAAAATTGAAATATTAACATGAATGAGTGAGGACCTTTGTATACAATAATATTTAATAGTTTGTCTATTGACTTTATGAGGGTCAAAATCATATTGTAATTCAAAGCATGGACCTTGGAGATCAGAGATCTTAGGCCCAAATCCTGTTTCTACTGCTTGTCAGATGCAAATACACAAAAGTAGGAATTTTAGAAAAACATTGACACATAGCACAAAATATTATGCTTACTTTTTATTTACACTCATATGGTCTTTCTCTCCTTTGAGCACCCAAATGTCTTTAGCATGGCTGATTTTGTGCTAATCTAGCAGCAGCCACAGCTTACCTGGAAACTTTTCTTCTTTTCCATTCCTTAGGCCCTGTTTTTCCCTCTCCCAATTTCAAGATGGATTTTTTTTTTTTCCCTAATGACCCCATAATCTTTTCATACAGTCATCTGGATTTCTCCAATTTCATCAGAGATGTAGGTATGCATCTGAGACTCAGAAATTGAAAATGTTCAAATTATTTTCTTAGGTGACTTCTTCACTCCCCTTTTAAGCCAGCCAATGTCAACAGATTGAGGAAGAGGATGAGCTGGAGGGCAAAGGGAGTAGAAAGAGTCGTTTCTAGGCTCACAACCATAATCCTGGTTTATACACAGAAAAGGAACTGAAAAGTCTAAAGAAAGAGCAGTAATTGTTTCTGTATGTATTATGAGATTAGAGATTAGGTAGTTTTATATTTCCCAAGCTTTCTCAAATGGTCTGTAGTCGACTAGTTATTTATTTTTTTTACCAGGGTATTAAATGATTAATATTCCCATTTCATCCTCTCCTTTCTGGCTGCCTTGTAGGATACCCTCTCCCTTTCACTCCTCTTGGTCATTTTGACAAGAAGTGAGCAGATCAAAACTATATCTGAGATGAGCAAACTGATTATTTTATATATAGATGGGTATAGAGAAAAATATTCAATATATAAAATATATATATGTATATATGTTATCAAAAGCCTCCAAATTTAGAGGCCAAGCAATCTGATAAAACCTTGTGTTTTTTTTTTTTTTCCTAAGAACACAATATTGGTATTTTAATAGGAGGAAAAAAAGGTTTATATTTGAACAGTCCTAAACTGAGCTGAAGGATGAGAAGAAAGAGTTAATAAGAATAAAACCCAAAAGATAATATTATAAAGACTTTCCACAGTTATCAGACAAATGGAGAATAAGAGAAAAAGAGGACAAGCATGGAGAAAAATTTCCCCTTTCCCAAAAGCTCTTTTTGAAAATTACTTGGAGACTTAGAGACTCTGTTGACTTTAATTAAGTGCTCATTAGATTGACAAACTTTTTAAAAAAGTGATCCTGCTTGCCATGTGGATTTTCATATGCTCTCCTGGCTTTCCCTCTAAATTACTTTAGAACCCTTTCAGAATAACTTGTTTATTCAAGGGAAATTACTCATAACCCTTGAAAGCATTCAGATAGATTTTTATGTCCTGTGGTTACTGCTTTATTATTTTTACACAGTTTTATAATTTTCACTGAAATCTCTTAACTCCTCCATGCAAAGTCAAAGTCTTCCCAAATTGGACTTAATTCCTCTGGTACCAGTAGGGAAATAACTTATAATCTTCGAAATCTCCAGAGTCAGATGTCAACTCAGACATAATTGAATAGGTAAAGTCCTGGAGGCTGTGGCTATACGCAAACAAATAATTGAACAATTCTTCTAACCATTCGTTTCAACAGAGAAAATAATATTAAATTGGTTAATTATAACTGTGTGGACTCACTAATACCTGTACTATCTTCTCACTGAATATTTTACTTTCTAAATTTAATTTTGGTAAATTTATCTTAAACAGCTGCAGCTTACCAAAGTACTAAAAAAGCCTAACATTAAAGAAACTATTGTGGAAGGATTAGCCTTAGGTCATAATTCCAGGTTTGGCACAAAAATGACTACTTTGAGGAAATATCACTTTAAAAATACTAACATTAATTAACTATCGTGATTACTGTCCATTCCTTGGATCTTCTTTTCTTGATTTATATTTCTCTTCATTCATTGTAGTAATAAAAGTTGGTATAAGCATTTATGTTAAAATGGCATATTATTTAAAAGCATAGGATTTAGAAACCAAGGGCATATTGACAATTATCTACCTATTTCATGCCTATTTCTTTTAGAGCTTTTGACTAACATCAATATTAATGTGTTCTTCAATGACGTGTTTGAATAAGCTGAAAGTTATGAACCATTTCACATTGCTTGGTACAGTATCACTAGTGGATTAATAGTCTTGCCTGCATATATAGTTATAATTGTTTTTATTCTTAGTAATTTATTATTTAGTACAGCACTATTGGAGACTCCTAATTTTTAAAAAAAGAAAACATTAAGTTGAAATTTAAAAACAATAATGAAGAGGATGAATATTCTAATAATTCTTAAAATGCATAAAATATCCTATCCCATATTGTTATTTATATTAATTCGGTCAAAATTCCTCTAGCTCATGTGGTGCTGTCCTTAATGCATCAGCAAAGAAATGCTAATAAAATCAAATATGTGCTACTATTTCATACCTACTAGAATGGCTACAATATAAAAGACTGATAACACCAAAGATTGGTAAGGATGTGGAACAAATGAAGCTTTTGTATGTTATTGATAGGAGTGTGAAATGGTACAATCAGTTAGGAAAAGTATATGCTGTTTTTCATAAAATTAAACATATACCTGATCTGTGAACTAGCAGTTCCATTACCTGGTATTTCCCAAGAGAAATAAAACTATATGTCTTCTAATAGGTTTTATACAAGAATGGTTTGTAACAGCTTTATTCATAATAGCTCCAAACTGGACACAACAAAAATGTCCATCAAGAGGAGAGCATGTAAACAAATTGATGTGAATTTCTGCAATTGAATACTATTCAGCAATAAAAAAAATAAATGGATACTTACATGAACAATAGCATGGATGGATTTCAAAGATATGTCAAGTGAGAGAGGCATAGAAAAGGCAACATACCATACAATTTCATTTATATGAAGTTTAAGAACCAGAAAAATTAATTTATGGTGAGAGAAATCAGAATCATTGTTACTTAGGAAGCTGAGAATTGGCTGGATGATATGAGAGAACACCAGGAGGTGTTGGAAAAGTTCCTCATCTTGATCAGGGTGGTGGCTAAATATGTATTCATAATACATTTAGCCACTAACCCACTGAGCTGTGCACTTAGGTACATTAACTCATTGCAATTGTGTACTTATAATCTGTGAAATTCTTCAAATATACATTTATCCTCAATTAAAAAATATATGAAAAAGAAAATGACTATCATATCCAACTTTGCTTTTTATCTATTAGAATAAATACCAATTTATTAAATAAATGTCATGCTATTAACATTCATTATACTGAGATATGCTTTATAAAGGCAACCTGAAACAGATACTCTCATTTTTATTAATAAATTAAAAATATTTATAAGTCAGTAGTTTTAAAGCAAAATATGTAAGAATTCTAAACATCAGGTCATGGAAAGTTTTTGTTTGTTGAGTAAGCTATAAATCAGAGTTAAATTTCTGTCTACATTTTAGTCTATTATTCATTCCTAAATCCAAACAAGATATAATATCTCATTTTAATATAGTTTTCAGCAATCAAGCATCTAGTTATATGATTCATTTAAGATGAATTGAATTGTATACTACACATGTTAGTTTAGGGAGTGATTTTAAATCTTTGTATATTATAAATATAATTAAAATTGGTCTTTAAATTATATTTTAAACACTTCTTAAAATATATTGATCTAAAATAAAAAGTATAAATGCAAAATTACTTGTTATATCCTATCCTAAGTTATGCACAAGATTTAAAACACTTAGTTGTTGGAATGTATGTCACTATGAGACTAAACAGTTTGGATAACCCTGGTTTAGTGGACAGAATACAATTCTTTTCTGATTTTGCCCATTTTTTCTGCTCAGTCCCAGTGTTTTAGATTTCTATTAATATTTCCTGAAAGGACCCTTGGTGACTTAGTGAGCAATACTTGTAGTACTGGGAATTTTCAAATTCCCGATTTTCTCATCAAAGATACTGAAATTTACTTGTCCTTAACTTGCAACTCTGAGGCAAAGCTTCCAACAGCTAGATCAAATTAGGTGTTCGTGGTGAAGAATGGCATGGGGTGTTGTGCTCCCCAATAATACTTTTATTTCAACAGAGGCTACTATCGCCTTGGCCTTAGGCATAGAAAGTTTGGAAATGTTTTTGGAGGAATTTTCCTTAATAGGAGAGTCTCAAACATAACACAAAGATAGTAGTCTTCTACCTACTTCACATTGCAAATAGTTAAAATAGTACTGTAAACACATCAGCTATGAGATTGTTCTGTGACTCTCCTTTGTGCCTGGTAGTTTGTATCACCAAGCTAAACTTTCCAAAGAACAGCTTTCCCCTAATCATGTTCCTGCTTACTGAAATTTTGGTTGTCACCTGAATTAAGGGCATCTCAGCTTCCCAATTGACTTAGGTCCCTAATGCTTAAGTCTTAAAGCTTCAATTTGTCTGAGTATGTGTGCATTTAGGTATTCTCATGCAAAACCGTAAGGATATCAGGAACTGAAAAAAATAAAATATATAAACAATATGTGAAATCATCAAATAACGTGCTCTTTTACAATGAACTCTTTATTAGTTGGAGGCAGGTTCATATTTAGTTTTCACTCATATTTTGCTATCAAATAATTGATTTTTTGTTTATCTGAATTAGAAACTGATTATTTTTTATTTGAATTAGAAACTAATTATTGAGTTGCCAGGTTTTAGAATTTGATACCTCTTTAAGATACCTAAAATAGCCATAATGGGCCATTCTGTGACCCATTATGTTCAACATATAGCCACAATCGAAAGAAAATGCCAAGTTTGTGTGTGTGTCCTTGGCTTAGGTACAAACTGATAAAAAGTTTAGATGAGATTTCCATACTGACAGCTACCACCATAGGGAATGGGGTAGAAGGTGGGTAATAGCTTATACCAGCATGCCTGGTAGACAAAAAAAGGGCCCGTTTTCCATAATTCGCTCAAACTCCAAACAGCAACTTAATTTTCTTTCAGTTTTCAGTTTGAGATGCACGGCAGGGATCTCCTCCCCAAGCAAAAGGCAATATGAGGTGAGAAGAAGAGCCTGCTGCCAGCACAGGTATAGGCCTGCATAATGGAGCCGTGGCACTCAGAGAGAGGCTGTTCATTTTAACAACTGTGATAGTGAGGAAGGAAGCATAATGAAGATGGCATAATTGAAGTGGGAGAAGGAAACATTAACCATGCGTTGAGAGGAAGACTTTGGGGGTTAATTTTGACTTCCCTGTTTGAGGGAGTATTAACGGTGGCGGAGAGCTCATGAGACCCAGAGAGGTGAGCACCTACAGCCCAGACAACACCTGCATTCTAGAAAGTTTGTCTTATTTTACTTTATTTTTAATTCTGTGAAGCCAAACTGTTCTGTACTGTTTTGTGTTTTCTCATTTCCATATGCATGTCGACTCTGGGGTACTAGGGCCCTGGCAAGGATTTAAGTTGACATGGGCCTACTGATGCCCAAACATACCTCTTTTCTGATGCACGTGTCTCTTTGCCACCAAAGATCTGCATATCCTGCACAGAAAAACTTAAGCAGGAAAAATTTGAAAACATACAACAGAACACAAGGAAAGTGAAGGCATGAGAAAAGAGGAAAGAAAATATGCCAACCTCCAAAGAGAGCAAGACAAGCACATAATAGGCAAATGATTCTAAAAGAAATTAAATTTAGACTATAGACTCTTAGTACTACTATGTTGACAAATGATACACATAGTTAAAATACTTGAAAATTGTATTTAATTGCCAAGATCAAATAATTTCTAATTTAGAGAAGGTCATGCAATCACGAATACTCCTTATGATTGAATCTTTATTTATAAAACAAAATTACACTGAAAAAGTATCTGTTAACTTCTTAATTAAAATGAATACACATAAAATATATCTCATATTTTTCTGTCAAGAGGTTGTAGCTCATTATTTAGATTTCTGCCCAACAGTTTTCCTGAACCTGCCAAACCCCCAACAATTCTTAAGAAAGCAACCAACACAATTGAATGCACTGTGGACTTTACTGATGTTAGAGAATTCCTGAGGCGTGTTTAATAGGAATAAACAAAGTATCTCTAAAGAAAAGTCATATTTGTGTTCTTACCTACAGGAAGCCATGAAGAATCCACTGAGGATGAGAAAGGCACTGTTTATTTTAGTTAGATTCTTATGTCTTTGACTCCGTTGATCAATATCACCCCTGAATAGGTTACTATGGGATTGAGGCTTTGCTTGATTCGATAAACCCCAAGTTTCTTAACCCCTCCCATTATTTTAAAGAAAGGTGAGCAAAATACTTTTAAAAGAAGGCTTTATATTTCTTTTTTTTTTTTTTTTAGTGCCTTGAGAGATTCTTCAGCCATACTTTAAAGATATGTGGATGCTTTTGAAATGCATCATATTCTGATCTAGCCATAGGCTAGAAAGGACTTAAAATCATTTGTTTAGCCCTAAACAAAAATCAATGTAAAAAATATGGCATTCATGTTGGTAGCAATAAATACTATTTTATGCTGCAACATACATTTAGAAACAAATCATTTAAACAAAAAAACAAAGCACATGTATAATTGAAATCTTGTCCACCTGCTAATTTGCTGAAATCCCTATCTCTGTGTATTTGTGTATTTATTAATTAATTCAAACATTTTTGAGCATCTATTGCATTACGCTCTGTGCTAAGTACCAGAAATATGTGTTTTTCATGTGAGATCAAGTCCTAATAATCTCGGTATGTTATGAGTTGATAGGTCCCGTGAGATATAATACCTGAGGATTGAGGATGAGATGACTTTACTTAAAACTCAAAGTAATGAACATGTAATTTTTATTTGAAACTATAGAAACTAATTAATCAAACTGTTAATTATAGTGTTAAGCATTTTTATTGTATTCTAGTTCTGGGAATTTGGTAAGCCATATAGCTTATATAGAATAACAGGAATATTTAGTCAGAGCATCCTTTTTCAAATCATTATAGATTAAAATTGACTAACATCATATTTCTGCTATTTGTTGAGTACCCACTATGTGTCAAACAATGTAATATATTTTGTATACCTTTGTACCACAGTACATATTAGTATCTCAAGGCTTGTAGAAAAGTCATACTTACTGTTCTGAACATTTATAAAATTTTCCTTTGTTATATTTTGTTTATTGCACATACATCATTTACTCAGTATAGAGAGCACCTATCTGTAATGTAAGGCAGTTCCCAGTCATCCAATTTGATGGGTGAGGCACTATATCACTCCTGGACATTGGACTTACCATATAACCATTCTTTGAGTTCATAAATAATATGTAGAATTGGTTTTGTTTATGAAGTTTTGATCATGTCTCCTCAACAATACATACTATCTCATTAGATGTCAAACAGTGGTAATTAATAATTTCTAAATAATTGGGGTGTTTCATGTGCTTCTATTGCCAATAATCAAATTCTGCAATGTGTACCTGATAGTATAATACAAACTGGTATAATGAAGATAATTAGTTTTCTGCAAAAAAAAATCACATGATGAAAATAACTCTTTTCGTATACTTTCAATCAGAAAAATATAAAATCACCTGATACATAAATCACAATACATGTTTCTGTCCCCAATATTGCAAATGGTTCTGTTCCCAAGCCTCGTAGTCTGTCCCCAAGTCTCTTTCCCAAGAGCTAACTAGAAAATGCTCTTCAGTTTCCCTCTTGAAGCACTTTTTACCTTATATTTTGTTTGTTTGTTGATCTTATTTGTTTCATCACTGAGACCATATCCCTCCAGGAAGACTTTTAATTTTTGTTCTCCTTTTCTGTCCTTTGCCATGTTGCCAAATTGTTATTCTTGTGAGACATTCTGCAGTTCCCCTGTGCCACGTTTGCCTGACTCCAATCCCATTGCTCTCAGCATCACATTACCTCTACCTGAAGTGTGGCACTAGCTGCCGGTCAGCCGTTCCTAGCCTCTCTTCCCCCACCTTCAATCCGCCACACACATTGCTATTCGATCACTGCCCCTAAAGCGTGCATACTTCTAAGCATTTAACTTCCTTGCAAGTTTAAACTCTTTATTTCATCAATGAAGACCCTTATCCTTTACTTGTTTCTGCCTTCCTAACCCAAAATTTTATACAAACTATTCATTTATTCATTCCACAAATATTGAACATGTCTTATGTCAGGAACTTTTCAAGGCATGGTGGCTCTAGCAATAAACAAAACAGACAAAAGTCCCCACCTCCATGGGTGTATCATTCTGGTGGAGACAGCTGGTACTATGTTGCTCTGCCAGGATATCCTGGTCACAGCAGACACATTCAACCTCCCCCCGCCCTGCCCAGGTGCTAAGACTCTTGGCTGGCTGGCTGTTCATCCCTGTACCCTTGATGGCAGTTGTCCTCTACAGCAGGGAACTCTGTTGGGTAATTTTCCACCCCTTTTTAAGAAGATGCTTTCAAACAATGGCCATTAGATATGAAAACACAAAGACTTGGCCCCCTGGCCTCTATTTGGGACAAACCTGTAGGGCCTCCAAGATCCAGAGATCCCTGTGGGGAAGACTGAGGCTTCAATTGCAGCCACACTAAAGGTCAGTATCTCCCACAGCCTATTCCTGTCTTCCTCACTTCTGTGCAGGTGCATTTCCAAAGAATACTCCCTGTCTGCATACTGTCTCCTTCTCATAGTGTGTTTTTAGGAACCTTATTTAAGATATAAAGCAAGACCAATAATATCCAAGCAAATAATATATATTTTATGGCATATAATATGGTGGATAATATTACTGATTGCCATATATTCCAATATCCTCTATGTGTTGTTTAGAATTATATTTCATCACCTCATTGATATCAGATCCTGCTGTATCTCTTTCTTTGAACACCATGAGATATATGTGGAAGAGATATGTGTCACTTCAAGGAAAAAGCTTTAAGAGCCAGCTTGTGCTTCACCATTTTTTTTTATTTGAAAATATTACGGGGGTACAAATATTTTGGGTAAATGGATCGCTTTTTTAATGCTTGAGTCAGGGTTATAAGTGTGCCCATCACCCAGATAGTGTTCACTGTACCTGTTAGGTAGGTTTTCACCCATCCCATTCTCCCTCCTTGCCCCTACTTGCTTTCTGTTGAGTTTTACTTCATTCTGTGCACATGTGTGCTCATCAATTTGCTCCAATTTAATAGTGAGTACATGTAGTATTTGTTTTTCCATTCTTTAGATACTTCACTTACAATAATGGTCTCCAGTTCCATCTATATTGCTGCAAATGGCATTAAGTTATCTTTCTTCATGTGGCCATTTTGTTAATCCATTCATGAATTGATGGGCATTTGGGTTGATTCCACATCTTTGCAATTGTGAATTGGGCTACAATAACCATTTGAGTGCAGGTGTACTTTTGACAAAATGACTTATTTTCCTTTGGGTAAACACCCAGTAGTGGGATTGCTGGATCGAATGGTAGGTCTAATTTTATTTCTTTTAGGAATCTCCATACTGTTTTCCATAAAGGTTGTACTAACTTGCAGTCCCATCAACAGTGTATAAGTGTTCCTTTCTCTTTGCAGCCATTCCTGCATCTGTTGTTTCTGGATATTCTAATGAAAGCCATTCTAACTGGGGTAAGGCAATATCTCATTATGGTTTTAATTTACATTTCTCTGATGGTTAGTGATGGTGAGCATTTTTCATGTTTATTGGCCATTTGTCTATATTCTTTTGAAAAGCTTCTGTTCATGTGTTTTGCCCACTTTTCAATGGGATTGTTTGATTTTTCTTGCTGATTTGGTTGAGTTCTTTGTAGATAATGGTTATTAGTCCTTTACCAGATATATAGCATGTGAATATTTTCTCCCATTTTATAGGATGTCTATTTGTTCTGTTGATTGTTTCCTTGGCTGTGCAGAAGCTTTTTAACTTAATCAAGTCCCATTTATTTGTTTTTGTTGTTGCTACAATTGCCATTGGGGTCTTCATAAATTCTTTACCTAGGATGATATCTAGAAGAATTTTGCAACATTTTCTTTTAGAGTTCTTATGGTTTCATGCCTTACATTTACATCTTTTATTCATCTTGAATTAATTTTTATGAGTGGTGAAAGATATGGATCCTATTTCATTCTTCTACATGTTGTCCCAGCATCATTTATTGAATAAGGATTCTTTTTCCCAGTGTATATTGTTGTTGTCTGCTTTGTCAAAGATCAGTTGGTTGTATGTGGATGGTTTTTATCTGAGTTTTCTGTTCTGTTACATAGGTCTATGTCTCTATTTTTATGCCAATATCATGCTGTCTTGGTTACCGTAGCCTTGTAGTATAGTTTGAAGTCTGATAATGTGATGCCTACAGATTTGTTCGTTTTGCTTAAGATTGTTTTGGCTATTCCAGCTCTTTTGTGGTTCCAAACAAAATGTAGAATTACTTTTTCTTGATATGTGAAACATGATGTTGGTATTTTAATGGGGATTGCACTGAATCTGTAAATCACTTTGGGTAGTATGGACATTTTAACAGTGTTGATTCTACCAATACATGAGCATGATATATTTTTCCATTTGCTTGTATCATCTGAGATTTCTTTCCTCAGTGTTTCACAGTTCTCTTTGTAGAGATCTTTTACGTCCTTGGTTAAGTACATTCCTAGGTATTTTATTTTCTTTGTAGCTATTGTGAATGTTATTGAGTCTTTGATTTGACTCTCAGCTTGACTGTTACACCACATAAATAGAAACAAAAACAAAGATCATATGGTCATCTCAATAGTTGCAGAAAAAGCATTGGACAAAATTCAGCACCCTTTCATAATAAAAATCTTCAATAAACTTGGCATAGAAGGAACATATGTCAAAATTATAAAATCCATATATGACAAACCCACAGCCAGCATCATACTGAATGGGGAAATGTTGAAGGCATTCCCACTAAGAACTGGAACAAGGCAAGGATGCCCACTGTCACCGCTTCTATTCAATATAGTGCTGGATGTCCTAGCCAGAGCAATCAGGCAAGAGGAAGAAATTAAGGATATCCAAATCAGGAAAGAGGAGGTCAAACTATCGCTTTTTGCTGATGATATGATCTTATATCTAGAAAACCTCAAAGATTCCACCAGGAGACCCCTGGAATTGATAAATAAATTCTGCAAAGTCTCAGGTTACAAAATCAATATACACAAATCACTAGCATTCCTATACACCAATTTTTTAAAAGAATTTCTTCTGCCAAAATAACCAGTAGTGTTCCCCATAGAGGTTACTCACTGTCCTGGGTCCTGGGGGGAAGATTACATAGAGCTGAGCCACAACTAACTCTTATGGACACATAAAATATTGTGGGAGACTGGGACTGGAGGATCTCTAGCTGCCACAGTAGAGCTTAATTTAATCTGTTTGAATCAGTTCATGGTAGGTGATATCAAGTAAAGTAATATAAGGAAGAGAAATGAAGAAGTTTGGAGTTGGGATGAGGGCAAAGCTGTTGATTTAAATGAGTCATCAGGGACTTTACTGATAAGATGATATTTGAGCAGAAACTTAAACTGAATAAGAGAACAATTCATATAGATACCTGGAGGAAGAGTGTTCTAAGCAGAGAGAGCCAGAATATAAAGGTTCTGAGGCCACATTCTGGTTGATATAAATAAGGAAGACATTATGGCTAGAATTCAAAGAGTGGTGGAGATTTATCAAAGATGAAGTGAAGCAATAACAGGATCCAGATCGTGAAGAGCCTTATAGATCATTAAAAGGCCTTTGGCATTTTCTCTGAGGGAAAAGAGAAGCCTTTGGGGTTGTAGGCCAACAGAGACACTAAGAAAATGTTGGATGTGGGGTATATTTTGAAGTTAGAGTGAACAGATTTGCTGACAGGTTGGATGTGGGTTATGTGAGAAATAAAGAAGTGAGGGATGACTCCTTTCTTTGACCTGAGCAACTGGAAAGATGGAGTTGCCATTTCCTGAGAGACTGAGACTGCTGAAGTTTATGCAGAGATTTTTACAAACCCAGTGCCCTTTTCAAATTTCTTTGCTTGTTTTCCTTGTATCTCCTACATACTTTTCTTTTTTTTTTTTTTTTTTTTTTTTTTTTTTTGAGACAGAGTCTCACTCTGTTGCCCAGGCTAGAGTGAGTGCCGTGGCATCAGCCTAGCTCACAGCAACCTCAAACTCCTGAGCTCAGGCGATCCTCCTGTCTCAGCCTCCCGAGTAGCTGGGACTACAGGCATGCGCCACCATGCCCGGCTAATTTTTTCTATATATATTTTTAGCTGTCCATATAATTTCTTTCTGTTTTTAGTAGAGATGGGGTCTCGCTCTTGCTCAGGCTGGTCTCGAACTCCTGAGCTCAAACGATCCGCCCACCTCGGCCTCCCAGCTACATACTTTTCATATTTCCTCACTTCTGTTTTCTCACCCTTATCATTCTCTAATCTTCATAGGTCTAAATTCTATTGACTCTTCCAAGTTCAACTCATATGCTACTCCCTTCATGAAAGTTTTCTAAGAGTGGTTTCCTCAGAAGTACATTGTATTTTACTATCACTATAATTCTTTATTTAAGCTTCTTTAACCATGTTAATAGCTTTCTCTCTTGTTTTATATTATTTTATACCTTTTGAGGTTCAGTCAAATAGAGATAAAATTATCATCTATATTACTAATTAGAGCTGATTGTAGAGAACAGTTCTGATGGGATTTATTAATTTATCTCTGCATTAAATTCACACTATCACCTTCACAAACTTTCTCTTCTCTTTCCTCTCCCCCATACACACCTTCTCACACTGGCTGTTTTCCCTCTGAAATTTCTAAATCCCAAAGTAAATAAAAACACAGTTGGATCTAAGGCATGCTGTAGCTTCTTTCCAATTTGCAATTTACTATTTAGATAAATCAGCCCTCCTCACCTAGGGAGGAATGAGTACACAAGTCAAGAGGCCAAGTATTATTCTATTGAAAGATAGAATGCCCTCCACACACAGCAACACTTACCCTGCCTGTTTTATTTTGATCTTGAATAGACGATAATTAAATGTCCATGGCATATCATCACAGCACCCTAGCACCTTATGCCCCTAAGGTATCTTAAATGTTTCTGAATGAATTAGTAATGGTCATGATGGGAACATAAAATACCTGCAATCAGACTTTTGGGACTTGAAATATAAACAAATTCAATTCATTTTTATTACTAAATATTTATATTCCAACACAAACTCTTAAATATCACTGACATGATATATGCTTGATATTTACCATGTACATGACTTTGTACTAATTATACATTTCCTGCTAAACAAAAATTGCCATAATATATATTATTAGTTTTTAAATTCACAAGATGTTCATATATTATTTTAAAGTCCATGGTTGCATTTCCAATTCAGAGAATATGCCACTCTTAAAGGAAATATTAGAAGCAAAAAGCAAACAAACAAACACAATTTAAACTACTTACAGTAAATTCCTCAAATCATGTAAAGAATGGAAATGTTGAAAATAAACTCTTTATATACCATGTGAAGCAGTAACAACTGGCAGAACAGTAACTAAAAGGGAGAAAAGAGGAGTCCCAAGCAGGAAAGAAGATAGAATTCTCCGTGGAGCATGCACTAATAGAAAGCCCAACTCTGGTAATTATATTAGAATGTTCCAAATAATTAGTATTAAGGTGTTTATGGTCATTTACATTTTTATCCTAAGGAACCAAACAACAAGAAAAATATTGGCAGTAGCACAAAATCCTATTTCCACTACTCAACTGTGGAACTACCTTACATGATCCCTTCAGATTTTCTTAAATTACTGAACCTCACAGAATTCTCTTTCATCTATAGTCTTTAGACTAGTCGAGTGTCACCTCCATTTACAGAAGAGTTACATATAGGGAGGGGACATCCTTTTATTTATCATATGTTTGCCTTTGAACTGGAAAAATACACTATGCCTTTGACATTTTCAGAAGTGAATGAAGAAATCTTGTTGGCTAAACATCCTCTCTTTGTAAATTGATCACTATACTCTCATTGAAATTTAGCCAGCCTGCCTTTTGAATATATTTATATGGAGAAGAGGGGTAGGACATTGGAAGAACAGCAATATGAATGAGAAAAAAGAAAAAAAGTAGACAAGAGAAAGTCTTTCAGGAATTAATTGAAATAAGGGATAACTAGGTAATTCACCACTAAGAACCCATTGGTAGCTAGAAACCCCATTTATAGTCTAAATAAACAAACTCGGGGATTTATTTAAAAAGAGCCATTTCACCCCTATTTTCAAATCCTATCTAATAAATACTTGCAAAGTTAACCTGTACAAGAAACTCAGAAATTCCATCAGTGCTTAAAAATTAATAGCAAAAGTTGACAAAAGGAAATGGTGCCTCACATAAAGAACACTTAGCTAAAAGTATCAATTATTCTGTTATGTCCAGATCAAGAGTTAAAATTCCACTTTTATTTTGAGTCTGTTTGCATGCAATTAATGGGAGGAGCACTTGGCCAGGGCTCCAGAACCCTATGATTCTTGCTTACTTTGCCATCATTGTGTAAACACGGAGAAGTCTCTTGGTGTCTCTTTGTCTCAGTGTCCCCAAATAAACAATGAGAGAATTGCACTGAACCATCAACTTGGGTTCCTCAATGGAAAAATCTGACATTAAGTCAGATTTTCAGATTTTGTTTCCATAGTATAGTATGTTACAAATTTCCTCATTGTATGTATAATGTATATCATAGTGTTTTCCTTATTGCAAGTATCTTTTTGTATGGGCCAACTATTGGATATCAGAAGAAGGTATCCCCTCCCAATAAAGACTATATTTAGTACACACAAAATCTACTACTCTCTTACTAAATCTGCAATTCTATCCACACCTCAAGGCAAGGGAGATGGCAGATGTGACCAGTTGAGGCTGCTTTCCTCTGCAAATCATCTTCCGTTCTTGCATTTGTATTCTCCTACTCTAACTTACCTGATTTGCCCAAAAGGCATGACTCTCATTTTTGTATCTAGTTATTTCTTTCCATTTGTACTTTTTAGACCTGAAGATTTGGATTACCTTTGTTTTCTGAGTTTACTTCAAATGTGTGCCATATAACGTGAAGCGACATTACTTCCAGTATTTGCTGTTTTGTGCCCCCTTGTTTCATGTGACACTACTCTTCCCACACTCAGTTTCCCCGTCACTGGTCCCAAGTGCCACTTTTCAAGGAGAATTTGCCGTCATCCAACTTATTCCACAGCAGGTTATTAGAAATAATAAAATTTTGTTCTGATAGAATTAATTTTTATTATATGGTACAAATGCAATTTTTTCTTCCATAAAATAGACTAGTTCATATAGTCATAAAATAACCAACGATGTTGTGGCTTAGGTGTTAAAGAGAAATCATTTAATAAATTAAAGAAGCAGAATTCTTGTAATTGTTTAGTACAGAAATAAGTCCAACAGATTTATTGGAAAATGTCTCTAATCCTAGTTTTCAAAATGTAGCCAGATTGGAATCTGAGCATCTTTGGAATCTGTAGTGACTCACACAGGGCGCTTGTGGATGGTGCAGTCTTGACATGGTGCCAAAACAACTGGTCACATCAATCAAAAAAATTAGTTGAGCAATGCTTCCATGCCATGTAGACAATGGCCCAGTTGGTTGTATTTTTCATTCTTCTGCTAAATACTTTGGCAGCATGTCGACATGGTGGCAATTTGGCTGTGCTTCTGATGGATGTGATGCTGTGTGTCTGATATGTATGACCTAAGGCTCGATTCTTTGATGAAGCCTTTCCACGGAGGCTCTGAGGATTCCCAGTTATTCAAACTTCAAGCCTCTTGGAACTCTAAGATTTTTGTATGTTCCTCTAGAAATCTATGGTTCAACAAATCATGAGATCATATAGCACAAAGAGGCCCCTGAGAGAGCCTTTGGTCCAGCATTTGATTGTGTATATTTATTTCTTGGAGTCACTTGTGTTTATATCCATATATTTATGTTGCTGCTGTCTTCCTATTATACCAGAAGGTTTTTAAGGACTTGCCCTGTTCCTTTTTCTGAACTCCCCACAGTCCCATTGAGTACTCTAACCCAGTGTTGGACAACTTTCTCAGAGCAGTCTGTGAAAAATTCCTATCATGCCAGATAACTAGGGAGAATTTACAAGGGTAGCAAAAACCCTGGCCCTCTCCCCTCCAATAAATATCTATCCAAAGCACAGGTCACTTCACAAGCCACTGGATACATTTTTAACTGTCTCACGATGTTCTAATTTTGCTTTCAACACAGGTTTCAAAGTTGGTTTTAGTCAATTCATACAGTTACCAAAAAAAGGGACTTATTCAAATAGTAATAGTTAGAGGCATAGATTAGAGCACATAGCCTGACTACGTTTGGACAACAATGAAAGCTAGACCTTTATTGGCAGAAGGGATCAAAGTAGATCTATTTTGCTGAATACCTTATCCTCAATGCCTGACATATGGTAAATGTCCAGGTGATACTGGCTAAATAATTACTAAAGTAAAAGAAAAAAAATGAAAGTAAACTTCTTACTATTTCTTCCACTAGAATTATTTACTCCTTTGATTGAAAAATATAAGAATATTGACCTACTTCAAGAAACAGAAACTATTGATCTTTTGTTTTTCTACTTTTACATGAGTTTCATAGTTGGCTTCCAAGGTTTCTTTAAATTCTTATTTTATTTCAAAAGTAATCTCAAATAACTATCACTGCTGCTAAGAAAGAGTTTTATTTATGATACAGTCAGACACTGAGTAACTTACTCACCTTCCCTTCATTGAATGTTTACTTTGTATGGATTCAAAAAATCTATAGTAATAAAGTTGCTCTAATTTCATAATGATACAAAGAATATTGTATATGTGCTTTAAAAAGATTCATTTTAATTTGAGGCATTTAGAGTTTACTAAAGTGTCAAAAATCTAACAAAAAAGGAAAAGGAAATAATGCTATTTAAAACTGTGCAAGATGCCAACCAAATTAAATACCTAATTTAAAACAACATATTCGCTTTTAATATATTATGTTCCTTCTGAGTAAATCAAAATAGTGTTGAAGCAAGCATTTCAGATAAAGTAATATACCTGATAAAGACTAAAGATACTGTATCTCATAATATTTATCAATAACTTTTTTTCCTGCTCAACACACTTTCTCAAGAACAAGGAAAAATTCTAACTCATAAAAAATGATCTTTTATGATGGCTTAAAAATTACCAGCTTGTTGAACTCACCTTTACTGGACAGATGGCAGGTGACAAACTGATCTCAGCCAATATAATCTGTCAAAACAATCTGCCATGAGCAGGTGTCAGATAATTATCTAAATGAACAGATATGTAAAGTAATAAACAAACTAGAAATAGATCCTGAACACAGGGAACTTAATGGGCACTACGCTTGCAACTTAACCTGAAGTCATAGATATGACACAAAAACTAGCTAGTGTTTAGGGCAAAGTATAACTGTTAATAGCAGTTTCTATTTTCTCTACCTAATTTTTGCTTTGCAAAAACAAGTTTTATTTTATGTTTTTTTTATTTATTTATTTTTTTTTTGAGACAGAGTCTCACTCTGTTGCCCAGGCTAGAGTGAGTGCCGTGGCATCAGCCTAGCTCACAGCAACCTCAAACTCCTGAGCTCAAGCGATCCTCCTGTCTCAGCTTCCCGAGTAGTTGGGACTACAGGCATGCACCACCATGCCCGGCTAATTTTTTCTATATATATTTTTAGCTGTCCATATAATTTCTTTCTATTTTTAGTAGAGACGGGGTCTCACTCTTGCTCAGGCTGGTCTCGAACTCCTGAGCTCAAACAATCCGCCCACCTCGGCCTCCCAGAGTGCTAGGATTACAGGTGTGAGCCATCATGCCCGGCCAAAAAAAAAAAAAAAAAGTTTTAAGATTCTCATTCAAACAGAACTCTGGGTATATAATTGTGATATGTCAATAAACTAGGAAGTTTTTTGTTTTCCGGGTATTTCTTAATGCCATTAAGTCATAGCAATAAAGAAGTTTGTTATATTCAAAATTCTTGTTATAAAATATATTACTATAAACATGTAAAGCGTTAAATATGTATCACTTATACAATCAAATGATCAAAAATCTGTAGCAAATACATAAAAATCTTTATTTTTCCTAAGTGAATAGTTCTGTAATTTGTGAGTAATATTCATATGTATTGAATGATAGATATGTTTGCATAAATGGAATGCAAATATACCTATAATTTGCATAGTATAAAAGGTTTACTTTAGTTAAAAGCGAACAATTTATCAGTGTGTATATGAGAAATTAGTATTTGCCCACATAGTTAGACATTAACATTGTCAGTCATGAGAGACATTTTCTTTGCCTACCTGAAGTCAGTTGTTTTGATCTTGGTAAAGTTTAGCATAATAACTTATGGTGCCATTATCAAGTGTGAGGAGTGGCAGAGGACCTAGAGAGATGGAACTTCATGGCAGGAAGCTGCCATTTAAGTTTTCTCTACTTAGGGCAGAATATTTTTCTCTAAAGATCTCTCATGACATCTTGCTTATGTAAATTAAAGCACAGGCACTCCCAGGTGGGAAAGATGTGTTATAAAAGAATTTGTGACTGCGTCCTAATCCCTCTCACAGAGCTGGTCTCTCAGAAGTGGCCACATTTGCACAGATGCAAGGATTCCTGAAAGAACGTTCTGTGGGGCTCTGGCCTCATCCTCCTGGGTAAGTGCAATGGTACTGACTGCATTCTGAACAAACCCTGGAAGTGGTTCTCAAACATTTGGCCTCAGAATCCATTTACACTCTTAAGATTGTTAAGATCCCCTCAAGAGCTGTTGATTATATGGATTATATCAACAGTTATCATATTAGTAATAAAAGGGACACATTCTAAAAGTCTTTAATTACTAATTAATTTAAAATGATAGTAATAAAGTCATACCTGTTAACATAAATCACATGTTTTATTGAAAACCATATTTATCAAATAAAAAATTCAGTGATCTTTTTTACATTTTACAAATATATTGAATATCTGACTGTAAAAGACACTTGAATTCTCATATCTCCTTCTGCATTTGATCTGTTAAGATATGTTACTTTGGTTGAAGTATTTGAAGAAAACTCAACCTCACACAGATAGGAAGTTGAAAATGGAGAAATAATTTAAAAGCTTTAAACATATTCTTTAAGAAACCAAAACTTGACAAGTGATAGTTTCTTAAAAATGAATTGCAATGTGAAATCTAAAATAATTTTGATGAAATTTTGTAGTCAGTCCCATTAGTACCAAATAGCCTAATTCACACCTATGTGCGAATTAATCTTTTTACCCATGCATGATTTTGTAACATTATGCATTGATTATTTGGAAACTGTTGGTTCACTGACTTAGGCAGATCTTCCAAGTGCTCGGTAGAAAATTCAGCTGCACTTTCTTGAGAAAATGAAAATGAAAAAAGTCAAGTAATGTCTTTTAGTATTATTATAAAAATAAATTTGACCTCACAGACATCTGTGAAAAGATCTCAGGGTCCCCAGATTCCCCGGGCCATACTTTTAGAATCACTGCCATGACGGAAAGGATAGTATGACTTAGAGACCCACACCAGGGACCAGTCCAGCAGCAATCACAAGTGTCTGGATAACAAAAACGAGCGGAGGGAGGGAGTGTGGCAAAACTCCAGGGAGAAGGCAGCTGCTCCTTCGTCACCTTGTCGGAATGTGGATCAAAGGATGTCTGACCCAGTTTTTAAAGATAAACTAGAAATGTGGATTTTTATGTGAGCTCTTTTGATTTTTAATTGTTGTTCCCTCTGTGGGCCAATCATAATCCACCTGTAGATTCAGGCCACAAGTTTGTATGGCATGTCTAACAGAGAGTACCATCTATAATAGCATACGGCTGAAGCCAGAGGTTGCCTATAGAAATGATGACTGGGTAGAAGAAGTCATCTAAGAGCTTTAAACTTCTATAAGCTTTGAACTCCAAATCTGTATATTTCTTGGTTGATCCAAAGTACAGAAATGATGAGTTTGTGGAATCAACCTCCCTGAGTCTGAAAAAGCGTCATTACAGGGGTGGACAAGGGTACTTCAAATTATGTTGGACCAATTTTCAATAGGAATATGTATGTCATAATTGAAATAGATGTAGCAGAAAACTAGGCCCATGCGTGGGCAGATCAGTTTCTCCTATTGTTTTTCTCCTTCACAGTTGAAAGCAGGACAGATTTCTTTAGACTAAATGACTTCTGGTGGGGGGGGGAGGGTGGTTCATGAACTATTTAAGAGAGGAAAGGCACTGAAATATAATGGGTGCCCTTCTATTTAATGGAAAATTTATTTAAATATTAAAAAGAAATTCGTCCTTAAACATTCTTCAAGTTGATAAAGCAAGTAACACTAGAGATATAACTCTCTGTATATATATCCATATATATCTATATTTACATCTATATCTACATATCATTATTAATATTCTAAAAGTTTTCTCTTTGTTTTTTGCTCATAAAGGACCAGTTATTTTTCCTCTACTCATATCTCCCTGCTTTTGTTTTGCCAATCCTGTTTAAAACATGATATTCAAAAGTCTGGGGCCAGAGGTTCATCTAATATTCCCTGAAAACAGCATGAAAAACAAACAAACAAAAGAGAAATACCATGTGTAGCTTTACTGATGCAGTAGCTGTGTTGTGAAGATGAGCCCATACAGTTCTGCCCCCACTGCTGTGTGTACGCCACTCCTCCCTTCAGGATGTGTTCCCTCCTGCTGAAACCTAGCTGGGCAGAAATGATGTAAGAATCCTGAGACAAGCACTTAACTTTCACTTTGGCTTTTTGGAATATCCATTCTGTAAGCCAGGTGTCATATACAAAGTCTGACCGCCCTGAGATAACCATGCTGTGAAGAAGCTTAATCTAGCACATGGAGAAAAACAGCAATGTGGGGCCCACCCAGAGCTGATCTGGCCATCCAAGCCCAGGCACTAGACTTGGGAGTGAAAAAGTATCTTGGAAATTTCAGCCCCAGCCAATGCCACATGGAGAGCAATTGAAGAGCTGAGCAAATAGCCAAAACTGAGATCTCATATATATGGTCCCAATCAAATTGTCACAACTGTTTAAATCACCTGAGCTGAGGCCTTGGCTATCATGGACCAAACAAAGCTGTTTTCTCTGTGACTCTCTGAATTCCTGACCCATGAATCATGAGCATAGTAAAAATAGTTGTTTTACGTACCTAAGTTCTTGAGTAATTCAGAATGCATCAATGGATAACTAAAACAATTATGTTTTGGTGGGGAAGGCAAGAAAACAGTTGAGTACCTATTACATACTTTACATAAATCATGCCATCGAATTCATTCAGAACCACTAACATGTATCTATTATCCCCACTTAGTTTGTGGAACTGAGAATGACAGGTTCTTTCTAGCATGGATTAAATTACCTGTAACTTACTCAAAGTCACACAGCTAGAAACTGACTGGAAGCCAGTTTTCTTTGGTCCAATGGTCTTTTTTCCACTTAACTCCCTCTCTACTCAGTTTAACACCCTCAAGTTTAGTATAAAAACACTGATCATATTATCTATGTGGAACACTGGGAGAAAATGATCCTTTCATTGCTGAACTACCTCCCTCCCATAAATCTTATACCCATCTTAAGAATATAAATGTCATTTATGTGATAGGTATACCTTAATGTTCATTTTATAAATAGTAATTTTTACAATGAAATATCTTTGTTTAAAAGTATGGAGAAGAGTTTAGCAACAACTCTCAGTTCAGTTATCTTTGGTATTAATTGAGCTGACATCAGTTGCATGTTAAGCATGGATAAAATGAATGCTTCAGAGTAATTACAATGGTGTTCTATATGTTCATAATGAGATTTCCTGTGTTTTTTCTACCTTTAATATCTCTTCTTAGGAAATATTACAGAAGACTATTTGGCTCTAGTAAGATAAGTAATTTTTTTCCAAAAAGGAAAATAAAAGATTTATTTCCTTTATATTTTTGATAACTATGCTTTTCATTATGCAGCATAGAATAGCCTAAAAAATAGCCCTTTATCTGTGTACCTTGTAGAGGAAAAATTGCTGTGTTTATTTGGAATTGCTATTTATGTAATATTAATTTATATTATTTGTATAATTTATTCCTTTTGACTCAGAGAGCTACTTGTTCAGCAAAGTCCCTTTTTATTTCTTTATAGTAATTGAAATATGGCCTCTAACTGCCCAGCTAGAAATTATATTGGACAGACTCCCTTGCAGCTAGGCACACCCATGATATTAAGTCCTCACTAACAGAACATGAGCACTTCCAGGTGTAGGCCTAGAAACAATGGCTATGTATTCTCTATATTCTTTTCACCCTTCCCATGAACACTAGCATGGGGCCATGACTGATGGAGCCAGGCAGATGAGGGAAATATTTAAGAGTGGGTGAATAGTAGTATGTGATAAACCCTGGGCTTAGAACAGCAGTGTAAAGAAGAGCTATGCCACCAAACTGAACTTTTCATTCAGATGCTATTTCATAAGAAAACAAACTTCCATCTATAAGGCCCTTGTAATTTTGAGTCCCTTTTTATACCAGCTAAGTCTTTACCTTAACTAATACATTCCCATTATTCCATGGAAATGAGCTAAGATGAATATACTTGAAAAATACACAGGGACATAGTGTTATTAAAGGAATTTTCTTTTTGTATGCACTTGTTTATCCAAATGAAAAAGGTGTGCCAATTTTATCAACTCTAAAGTATTGCTGATAAAAAATGCATTAGTTCAGATCTCAACCATTCTGTGTGATGTGTTTGTTTGTTTGTTTTTCCTTTTGGGTATGTCCTCATAGTACCTAGCTCTGTATTCTGATGTTAACTCTTTCAGTAACTTTATTAATTAGCAGTATAAATATTAGTTAAAAATTATAAAAATAACTCTAGTTGTTTTGTCTTATTACTTTCTATTCTTCTCCTCCAAATAAACCTGTATTTGAAAGGATTAATCTTTCATACATAATTCATAGATATTCATAACTGTGCAGAGGAAAATAGTAAAACCTAAAAACATCAGGGCACCATAGAATTCCTTATTTTTGAAAAGCAAAGCTGACCAAAAGCAGTAAATTTACTTGAGATGGGTTTGATACTGAAGGGCGAGGGTATATACTACTTCAGATTGTCAGCATGAAGTATTGGATTTTTCATCAGTCAGTCTCCCTCAGTTTGTTAAATGAATCCACAGCCAACTGGTTCAAGTTTAAGAGCATTTCAACCTGAATGTGAAAAGTGACAGTCTGTAGACCTTTAGGAGAAGCCTTGAGATAAGAAGGGCTCATATCTATTTCCAACAGAAAGAACTGGTAACACCATGGAAGACTATGTTATGGTTGGTAATATACTATTATAAATTAAAACAGATTTCCCAAATTTCTTTGCTGAACTACATGCTTGGGATTTTTGAACCCAACTCAAAATAGTACTATTTTTTCCAATAAATAAATAAGAAGAATAATCCCATCATGAATATCTACCATGTTCTAGATCATTTACAGCCATGATCTCATTTGATTGCCATCATTCATATAGATAAGCAAAATGAGTATTAGATTTTGTGACTTACCAAAATCATGTTATCAGAATAGGCCCCAGCAATGTGTGGTGATTCCTATATTAACTCCCAGTCATAGTAAAAACATCAACCCCATTCATCAATATCTTTCTTCAGAATACATCAATCAGTGTTTGATACTTTCCACTTTATCATACTGATTCTCATTTACTAAAGGAATCTATATTTAACAAGTGTCCTAAGATGTCCTCTACTCTAAGTTTTTGTATTTCCATCAATCTGATTCATTCCATGCACTCACATGCCTTGGTCCTCCACCCACTACTGATGTCCAGCACCACTTTACTGCAGATTCCACTGTGATGTCAGAGGGGCCTTGCTGTCACCTGATATTGCTTCACATCAAATTTCTAGAACTCCTGCATTCTTCTCTTCAGCCATGAACTTTCATCCACTGTGTTCTCTATCACTCCCCTTTCTCTAATTCCTCTTCTATCAGATACAGCACTCAGTCTCTGGTTTCTGCCATTTCATCAGTCTATTATCCCTTTCCTCCACTCTTTTCCTACCTAGAGTCCATGGCCAAACTGCAAATATCCTCTTGCTGTTCTATCGTGCCCACTGAACAAATCCCTGACATGGATGGGTCCTAACATCTGCATTTTCCTCTTCCTATACCTGGATAATGATTCTAAGGAATAAAATATGGCAAAAGTGCTGGAATATCACTTTTGATATTAAGTTATAGAAAAGCAGAATTCCAGAATTCTGCCTTGCACTTACTTGCTCTTTCTCTCTTTGTCTGTCTCTCTCTTTCATTCTCCTAGGCTTGCTTACTCTGATGAAGCATATTGCCATTGTGACAGCTGCCTGTAGAGGCCCACAGGCCAAAGAACTGAGGACGGTTTCCAGCAACCAGCAAGGAATTAAGGTCTTGGCCCAAGAGTTAACAAGGAACTAAACCCTGACAACAACCAGGTGAATGAGCCTGAAAGTACATCCTTTCCCAGTGGATGTTTGATGGTGGCAGCCCTGGCCACATTTTGACTGTAGCCCATGAGAGAAGAGAAGCAGAGGACTCCGCTAACATGCACCTGAGTCCCTAATGCACTGAAACTAAGAGATAGTGAAGATTGCTATTTCAAACTAAGTTTAGGAATAATTTGTTATGAGGCAAAAGATAAATAGATATTTAAACCATCCTTTCTTTTAGGCTTAAAGGATCAGGTGCTCAAGGTCAACCTCTCCACCTAATCTCTTGATTTTATGTCTTTCCATACTTTGTTCCATCAATTTTCTTCTCATTCTTCTTGCCCTCAATTTCCCTATCCTCTTTTTTACTGAAATGAATTGCACCCTGTCCTGTGTCCTCAGTAATAGGTGCCTTATTTCTCTATTTTCCCATCTCAGCTAAACTTCACAAATGATTATTCTATTTTTGCTCTCTCTACTTCTCTCTTGTAATTCAAGCATTCCATTGACCTATTATAAACTGGCTTCCATACCCATCTGCATTCACTTGGGCAAATTCAATCACAGACATTCATATTGTCACATCTAATTAAGAATTTTCAGTGTCTGGGATTAAAACTACCTGCATTTAAAAACCAATGACTTTACCTGTAACCCCTGTCTCCCTGAAATGTATAAAACCAAACTGTAACCCAGCCACAGCGAGTCCACTTGCTCAAGGCCTCTTGGGCGTGGCTCTGGGTCATGGTCCTCAAATTTGGCTCAGAATAAATCTCATTAAAATTATTTTACAGAAAAAAAAAACAATGAATATTCCATTTTGAAAGTATTGGCCCTTTTAGTTTTCATGAACACTTAAATACTGGTTTTCTTCTTAGCATACTGAAAATCTTTTCTTAGTCTATATCATAGTTGCTCTTCTTCTATTCAGTAGATCTAAAATGGAGGTGATCTTGGCAATGTGTGGAGACATGTTGTCACAACCAGAGAAGGCAGGGAGTGCTGCGGGAGTCTACTGAGCAGAGGCCAGTGAGGCTGCCAAATGCCCTGTGTGGCTCAGGATGGCTTCCCACAACAGTCCCAAAAATTATTTAGCATCGATGTCAGGAGTAGTGAGGCTGAGAAACTCTGCTTTATCTGATATCTAAAACCGAGTTTTGCCCAGCATTTTATCACTCATCCATTTATTTTAGCTGGAAAAAAATCTCTTCTTCTCTTCTGGTTTCAACTGTCATCTAAATTCTGAACATTTTCAAATTTTATTCCAGTACTGACCCTGACATTTTGAATCTAAATTCCCACTGGATATGTTTACTTGGTTGTGTCACAGGTAGGACTAAGTTAATATTTCCAAAACTGTAGGTAGATTTACCTTCCCTATCAGAAATCTCCTTCAGTAACCCTACGTCTGTCAGTGGCACTGTCATCGCCATATGAGAGGCCGACCCCAAAACAGACTCTGTCACTTCTTGCATCAATCCCCAAGTCCTGCCTTTCATTCGTATTCCTTTTTATGTCCCTCACTTACCTTGCTAATGCGTATTTTTCCTTTAAGACTCAGACAAGATGTCATCCCCTCTAGGGTTCTTGCCCTGACCATATGTGAATTCTCTGTGCTCCCGTAGATCCAGGCTTATATCTAGCACAGCACTGACCATGTTGTGTTGAAATGATTTGTTTATGTTTTTGTATCCTCTAATAGAATTTAAGTTTTTCTAAGTAGAAGCCCTTGCTTTTTTGTGTTGATGTGTGTGGATCTCCAGAAATGTAATGCATGGGAATTCAGATATTAATAGCAGCTAACATTCCTTGAAAGATTAGCATATACCAAATATGGCATCATTTTTTAAATTTAATCTTTCTAACAAAGCTTTGAGATAGGTACTCTTATTATGTCTATTTATAAGTAAGTAAACAAAGCCAGAGAGATGGAAAATAATTTGCCTAAGTCACATTGGCAAATAAATGGTGGATTAGAATTTAAAAAATCATGTTTCTAGCTTCAGAACTCACTCACCTTCTTCACTAAGCTATATTTGGTATATAACTGCTGTTCTCCTACTCTGGTCAGGATATAAAATACTTTAATATGAATAAATTGATTAAATATCATTAAAATTAATAAATTAATGTATAGTACATGTTATACATTATACAAGAGTGTATCATATTATTATATTTCACATACATGTATTATATGTTAATATATAACATAGTAATATTAATAAAATTATAACATATATCTACTTTAATATTTTTGAAATAAAAACTGCAAAACTAAATCGTTTTCAGAAAGGACAGTTTTTTTTTTTTTTTCCATGTGCAAGATGCCCAAATGAGTGTGTCAAGTGTTCTGTTGATCTAAGTGTGTGTGGAAATAGGGTAGAGGGTTTAATGAATTCAGACAAGTTAGTGATCCATCAGTGAAAAGGACAGCAAGATTTGCAAATTTAGAGAGTGTTTAGATTTTGCTGCTAGAAATAAACACTTAGAGTTCTCAAAGAGCACCCTAAACCAACAGAATATGTTCTTGCTGAAGCAGATGTGTAAAACCAAGACCGGCCGTAGTGTCCCAGAACTGGAACAAAGGACACCCAATTGTCCTCGCTGTGCACTAAAGAAAGTGATCCAAGTTACCAGGCCCCTGTCTCAGGAGGGCCTGTGTTGGACCCCTTTCAACTCTTCCAATGCCACATTTCAATAAATAAATAAATGTTGGGTCATTTATTAAGCAGTGTCTTAAAAAATTCAGTTTCCTATTGTTTGGTGAAAAGCATTTGGAGGCAGGAAGAAAAATATGTTCGTGTTATTTGAGCTACTTCTTCACACCTGTTCCCTTATAACCTGGAACAGAAGCACAGGCCCATCACATAAAAAATTTCCATGACCTCTTTAACCTCTTTTTAAATAATTAGGACACCGTAAGGATTTGTTTCCTCACTTACAATTTGCTCTTGTTTATTTGCTAGTTCTGTAAAGTGTGTTCTCTAAAGTGTATGAGAAGTTTAATAAACGACTGATGTTTCCAGAACACATTGGGTAGTTTCCCTAGGGGACATCCATCGTCATAAAACAGACTTGAAATAACTCAATTAATGCCTGCTCCCTGCTCGTGGGGCAGACGGAGGACTGTTAGTCTAAGATATCAGGACACACTATCCCCAGAAGCTGTACAGACCTAGCACCTGGTTGCAAATCCATAACATTCAATAGCATAAGATGCTTTCTCATTATTGTCTTGCTTCTGCTCACTTATTAAGTGAAAGCTCTGAAAACAGGCAATACAGCATAAAGGAAAGAATATTGGCTATAGCCCTAGACAGACTGGGTTCTTCCCTCTAGGATCTTGAACAAATCTCAACTACTGAATCCACAAAATGGGGGATGATAATAACTATTTTGCAAAAGATTTATGAATTTAAGATTATATAAAACATATGCACAGTGGCCATCACAGCCGTGTCCTCACTAAATAAAAGGTATTTCTTTCCCTGACACAACTGTATTTTTAGACAGGCAAAGTAGAAAAATCTCAAGTAGAAATGCATCCTTAACTATAAGAGAGAAAAACTTTTGTTTTCTAAATATGTATATTTTGTCATGTTAACTCATTAGAATAGTCTTACCAACAGATGTACTAACAGAGTGCTAGACATATCGTAGATATTTGATAATGGCTTATGATTGACAAATAAAAATTAAGGTGAAATTTAGATTCTTATCCCTTGGAGTCACTTTTGCATTGTTTAGGATTAAGAGGGAGGCTACCAGGACACAGGATGCTTTGGGCCTTCTTTGATCTGGGTTTTGTCAAGACTAAGTTCATCGTGTCACATTTTTTTCCTTGGGCTTATAGTTCTTATTCACTAAAAAAAGAATTACCATAGTCCTTTTTATGATTATAAAAGTAATCAGTTTTCATTATAGAAAATTTGGGTATGTAGAAGGATATGAAGATTAAAATGGCATCCCTTATAATCCCAACAACCAGAGAAAATATTCATTTAAATCTGTCTTTGTCTAGTGTTTTCTTCCTCTGTGTAGATATGTATATCTCTTTACCTACTATCATCTGTCTGTCCATCCTTCATCATCTCTACCTATATACTTACATACGCATGAATATATTACAAGCATCATAAACATGCATGCATATATACATTTAATAGAATGTGATAATTTATTTCACATTTAAAAATAATCATGACCATTTCTTACATTAAGTAGTCTTTTAAACTATCACTCAATATATTTTTCTAGTATTTCATAATCTAGATATTTTAGCTCATTCCCAATGGTTTAATTGGATTTTTTTTGTTCTTTGGTACTATCATTTATGCTGTGATTAAAATCTTTATGAAGGCCGGGCGCGGTGGCTCACGCCTGTAATCCTAGCACTCTGGGAGGCCGAGGCGGGTGGATCGCTCGAGGTCAGGAGTTCGAGACTAGCCTGAGCAAGAGTGAGACCCCGTCTCTACTAAAAATAGAAAGAAATTATATGGACAACTAAAAAATATATATACAAAAAATTAGCCGGGCATGGTGGCACATGTCTGTAGTCCCAGCCACTCGGGAGGCTGAGGCAGTAGGATCGCTTAAGCCCAGGAGTTTGAGGTTGCTGTGAGCTAGGCTGACGCCACGGCACTCACTCTAGCCCGGGCAACAGAGTGAGACTCTGTCTCAAAAAAAAAAAAAAAAAAAAAATCTTTATGAAAACATCTTTATGCTCATCTCTGAATATTTTCAAAAAATAAGTAGAATTACTGGGTCAGAAGACAGAAACTTTTACTCATCGTTTTTTTACTACAGATATTATACGTTGCAAATATTTCCATACCTTGTTATGTACTCTTAATTACTTTAATATAAAAAGATTTAGGTGTGTTTTGTCAAATACTTCAATTGTTTTCCTTTGCAGTTCTGCCTGCTTTATATTTATTAATAAAATCATTCACCTATTCTGAGTTTATACTTATTTTATAGTTTTATAATTTGACCTTTTTATAGTATTGAACTTTACATGAAATTTTATAGTACAACTGGCAATGACTCTGGTATTAGTGTGAGAAAGGAAGATAGTTTATTTTTGCATCAAAGACCTAATCCATTTTCTCAACACCAATCATGGGCTAAATCTTTCTTTCCTCATTGATTAAAATATCCATCTTTAGTATTTTCTGAGTTCTTCTTCTGTTAGGACCCCTTTTTCATCATTCCATTCCATTCCGTTGATCTATTAATGTACGGAGTTATCTTTTCAATTATTAATTTTTTGTGCACTTGTACACAACCTTGCTACACGAAGAATGGCCGGCTCACCAGCAGCATCACCCTCACAGGAGCTTGTTAGAAATGAAGAATCACAGAACTGCTTAATAAGAATCTCTGCCTTATTCATATGCACATTAAAGTTAGAGAGGGACTGGTTGGTATGCAAGACTTTCTTTTCGACATTGAGGCCGTTCTTGTTTTGCTGGCTGAATGCGGGCAGGAGAGTCTGCTGAGGTCAGGAGAGTCTAGTGAGCTAAATGTTCTCACTGGTTCACCGCATTTTGAAAAAAAGTCCTCAAAAATATGAGATGCCTATGCACGTCCCTGCTGTCATTCCAGCAGGTTATCTTGTAACATAAGACCGCTTTTTATAATACAGTTTCCACCTCTGTGAGGCTTTTGTTCTGTTTTCTTCACTTAAGGCCAACGTAAACAGAGAAGACTGAAAGAAAATCATAAATTCAAGAAATCGAAGGGATCCAACCTGGGTGCTTACATTTATAAAATTCTAGCTGTTGCTAAAATAAAATGGAATAAACTAAATAAAATAAGTTTCCAATTCAGTCTATGAAATCAAAGTCACTTAGGACTCATTACAGAATTTAATAGTTTCTCAGTGAACTGTTTTGTATGCTACTATTGAAATGTAAGCATTAAAGAAATGTAAAACTAACTAAACCCTTACAAAAAAGGAAAGAGAAAAAACTTCTTTCTTGTCTTACCAACACTGCTATTATCACATAGTGTGTTTCACATGATAAGCCATTCATTAAAGCATCACCTACTGTTTTTTTCCTCCTCAGAACCAGCTAGAACATGATCTGTCTCTGCATGAAGACGTTGGACCTCTGACCTTTTCTGTAGCTATTCCAGGCAAGTATAATAAACAGAGTTCACTAGGTTTCTGTAAATCTCTGATTATGTTTACTGTGGAATCCAAGTGTTCATCTCAGGCAGAAAAATTAAGGTTGATTTTCAAATATTATGTACAAACTCTAGCTACTAAGCATTCCATAATGAGCACTTTGGCAATTTAAAGCAAATTAGGGTTCCCACTAGGCAAGGATGACATGCACTGCAGTCAAAGAAAAATGGTATGTTGTTAATGGAGAATATTCACCGAGAATTTACAATAAATCCAGAGATCGCTACCCATTGTAATTTGGGGGGAAAAAAATCTTAGTGCACTTCGTTGCTGGGACTTTCTGTCAGTCTTAAACTTTCCTTCCCTGGTTTTCAAATCTTAGTGTATCAAAGAAGGTTAATGAGTCACAACCCAGTATCAAGGAGTGGTTCGTTAGGGTGATGAGTTTGTAGGGAAGCCGTTAACTTCCTCAAGATCATCACTGAGAGAACAGTTCAATGGACCCAACTACTGTCAGAGATTAATGCAGGGGTTGATTAAAATGAGAAATGAAGTTTTTATTTTCACCCAAGCACAAAATCTAATCAGAATTGCACTGATCACACATGTGAAAGAACCAAGATGTCACTAACTCATGATAAGCAAACTATTCACATTATTTAATTACATAGCAATATACATACTATAGAGAAATCTAAATATATAAATATGCATAAAGAAAATGTAAAAAATCATTATTATTCCTACCACACAGAGATAATTGTGGTTAACAACTATGGTTCATATCATTTGAGAATATATACATGAGTATATACAGATAAATGAACATATGACAAAAGACTATCTACAGATGTAGTATTATGCACACATGTGTGTATATATGCATATTTATATATAGCAATTTATTTGTCTATGTGAAATTTAAACATGTCTCATGTGGACATATGCAAATAATATCCAAATGAATATACATATATGTGTATATATTTTCTCTGTGTTTGTATGTGCATATATATGTGTATGTGTATGGCATATTACATTAAACAATTTAACAAAAATTATATCTACACAATACACACACACACACACACTCAGACACATATACATATATTTCCATGTCAAAAGATCAATGTCAATTTTGGAGACATTCCATTGTATGAATTTTACTACCATTTGTTTCACTACTGTTGGACATATAGATTTTTTTTAAGTGTTTTACTATTATAAACAACACTGTAATGAAAATCATTTATATGACTGTCTGATTAGTTCCTTAAAAATAATGGAATTACTGGGTCAATGACTGTGTTCTTTTTCGGCCTTATGAAGAATATTAACACATTATCCTCTAGGAAGTGTGTATTAATTTACTTTCTCCTGGCAATGTATTACAGTAAACTTTCTTTTATACTTAACCAAAATAGATGTTATCACCTAAAATTTTTAATTTAATAAAGCAAAAACCAATATATTACTAAAAAGTTGAACTTCTTTTCTACACTTTCTCCTACTTTTCTATTATTGTATTTATTTTGTCATTATTTGGTTGTAGGATATCTTTATACATTAAAAATATCACCCAAGATATATTATGCACATAAAAAATATTTCTTTATTTTGTCATTTGCCTTTCATTTTGTCTGTGCTGGGATTTTTGCTTTGCATTGTGCTTTGTCAATCAGAAAAAAAATAAGTTTTATATGATCAAATATAAAGTATATAAAACAATCTTTTTATCTTAAAATTTTAAAAAACATCAGCTTATTTTTTTTTTTTTTTTTTTTTTTTGTTGAGACAGAGTCTCATTTTGTTGCCCAGGCTAGAGTGAGTGCCGTGGCGTCAGCTTAGCTCACAGCAACCTCAGACTCCTCGGCTTAAGCGATCCTACTGCCTCAGCCTCCCGAGTAGCTGGGACTACAGGCATGCGCCACCATGCCCGGCTAATTTTTTGTATATATATATTTTAGCTGTCCATATAATTTCTTTCTATTTTTAGTAGAGACGGGGTCTCATTCTTGCTCAGGCTAGTCTCGAACTCCTGACCTCGAGCAATCCACCCGCCTCGGCCTCCCAGAGTGCTAGGATTACAGGCGTGAGCCACCGCGCCCGGCCAACATCAGCTTATTTTTATTGCTTCTCCTATGTGTTACTATGACATTTAATTCTCATAGCCAACTCAAAATTACCATGATATAAGGAATAAAGTAAATCCTTCTTTTCAGATAGTTAATCTTTATCTTACTACTATTTATTAAATATCTTTTATACCACTGGTATGAAATAATATTGCATCTATCAATACGTATATCACATTTATATAGAGTATGTATACACACATACATATGTGAGTTTGTTTCTAACCTTTCTCTTCTATTCTATCATCATTCTTTTTTTTCTGGAACCATTTCATCACCATGATGACTATTGTTTTCATTCAGTATACATTACAATAGTTTTTAGTGAGATTCCCCTACTCATTAGCTTTCATTTTCAGAATTTCTTTGTTTTTATTACTTGATTATTTTTCAAATAAAATTTAAGACATTTTCTCTAATAGACATAAATCATTTCTAATTAAATGGAATTGCATTAAATTAGAAAGATTTAATGTCATGGTCTTTCCATATAAAAGCATAGACTTCTTATTCATTTATTTAATTTTCAATATCTCAATAAAAGTACAGTAGTTATCTTCACCAAGAATTCAGGGTCCTGCATTCTTGATTAGTTTTATCTGTAGGTATACTATTTTTTTGTTAACTAATATTAATGGATTTCTGTTTTTGCTTGTTATATATAAACCATATTTATTTTTACAAATAACTTTTATAATGTGCCATGTACAAAATTCTTGTCTTTAGGTCTAATTGTTTCACCTAGATTTACTCAGATTTTCTAGTGACACTATGATAGGTATAATTTCCAACAGATTTCTAATTAGTATATTAAGAATATAAGTTTTAAGATTCCGTGAAACTTGATACAGACTATTTAACTTAATCAGTTTCTGGTAAGTTCATTCATGTCAATGTTCTCTCTTTATTTATATTTAAACTCATCCAATTCATGTTGTACCCCTTCCTCTACCATAGTAGCTACTGCTCAGAGGATCCTGTGTGGCATCAAGAGGGCAGACCCTGGTCCAAGACATCTGTTTCATCTGTTTTTGCTGACTTCCTTTGAAATCCCCATTCCCTATTCACTGGTGCTCTGGTTTTTACTTAGATGTTCCATGTTCCCATTGTCCTTGATCACTTGGTACATGCTGCAAATCTGTGTGTGCATTCTATCATGATAAATTTGGGATATCTTCAGGCTATAGAGTGCCCACTCGCCCATGTACACTCGTGCGCACGCTCTCTCTCCACCTATTGCAATTTCTGTACCTGTAGAGGGAGGTGGAGAAGTTTGCCCTATTCTCTGTGGCTCTCTGTCATCAACTTTTACCCCTATACCCACCCTGTGATCTACACTCTGCTGCTCTGACACTTTTGTGGCATGGGCCAAATTTGTAAGGCCAGTGCCATCATGTACAAATGGGCAAGTTTTATTTCATAATTAATGTCTGTTAATTTGCATTTAGAGAAAATTGCTTTAATTGCATTAAATGTTTTATGATCACAAAAATGACTATAAAATAATTATTTAAATAAAATGTGAGTTTAAACAAAAGCAATATCTCATTGTGAAGAATTAACCCTTAACAAACTGTTTTCTCAAAGACTAATAACCTATTTTGCTCAACTACCAAAAAATGTGTTTGCTAATATTTTTTTTAGATTCTATGACATTATGATAAATGTTCATTTTACTTTCATCTGTAAAAACAGGTCTTACAGATAAGAAGGCCATTTAACCTCTCTCTATTTGTAAAAATAAATTACCTTTTTATTTGTAAATCACTATGCTAGGTGCCAAACAATTATGATTATTAATAACCATGTAAACATTGTTAATAAGCTCTAATAGTAAAAATATTTGTCCCCCTATTCTTAAGCACCTCGATTCATATAGTGTTACACACTTTCTATATGTTAACTTACTTAATATTTATTATAAACCTATGAACTTACTTTTATTATCTCCAAAGAACAAACTCTGATGCAGATAATTTAAGGAGTTTGCCAAAGTGACAAACTTTGAGTAAGGCAGAATAAGAATTTATCATAGTAATGTCATTGTCCCCTACCCTGAAATTTTCCATCTAATTGAGCACAAACTCTGACGCCAGATTACTTAGGTTCAAATGCCAACTCTACCACCTTCTAACTCTGTGATCTCAAAGAATTAATTTAACCACCCTGCCTTAGTTTCCTCTTGTTTAAAATGCAAATAATAGTAGTTTCAAACTCCTAGGGTTGGTGTGAGGATTAAATTAGTTGATAAATGCAAAGTCCTTACTGACACGTAGTAAGCACTCAATATATGTTAGCTATTAGTATTACAATCACATAATTGAAAGCATAACTGTATAACAATCATGCAAATTGCCATTATGGACATATATTTATTAATATTGCTGCCAAATCAACAATTTTGTCCTACTGTAAGTTTAATCATTTTTCCATGTGATGGAATATTTACTGATCCTCTCTCTTCCAATTTATTTTAATTCTGTAAGATAGAGGTTAATCTTGGCACACATAAGTCCTTGCTGTAAGTCCAGCTCTATGCTAGAAACATGAAGAACTTTTAAATAGAGCTTTACAATTTATAATGCACTTTCACATTCTTGCAGCCATTTACCTATATATTCCCACAAGAAAATGTTGCAATAAAATGCTTCATGAGTGTGTTCATTTAAAGTGAAAATGTACTTGAGACTTTGGGGCTTGAGAATTGCCTTTTATTTATTGGTCCAATAAAAAATATCATATTATCTACTTCATCTACTTTTTTCCGCAAGGTGCAATATTGTTATGAATATATTCTGTGTGCATTTATGGATTTTATCTTTATCAAATTCAACTTAAATAGCAATTTAATCTAAGAAATCTGGTTCAAATGGGAAAAAATAGCATACAATCATTTTATAGTTCTAAAAATCTACTTGATTTTATTTAGAAATAGTATATGTGGCAGTTTTTAAATGTATGCTATTTGTTTGAGACCATTCTGCCTAGATTTTGATATAGGTGCTTTGAAAAATTTATTTTATTCTTTTCATTGTTTACATATAACCATCTCCAATAGCTCCCTACTTCTTATGTCTAAATGATCCTTTTCCTTACTACCAAATGCTGATCTAATTTCAAGGTTGATTTTGTTTTAATCAATACAAATAGTCTTTCATTAAATAATCTGGATTAACCTCATTTCTATTTAAGGAATAACTCTATCGATATGATTAAAATACTAAGTCACTCCTTTTGGGGGGGTGTCAATTACGATTGACACATAAAATCTTGCTCTTATCTCTGCAGCTGCACTGGCTCCTCATTATTTGCTAGAAGTTGTAACATAGCAGCATGGGATTTAAAGGCAAGTTTTGTCAAAGGAAGTCAGAACCCCATTAAGGGTGGGATTTCAAACTCAGATGCTAACAGGTACCAGTCAGAGAACTTATAATACATGAGTGAAGTCAGCACGTTATAAGACAAATAGGGAATAGGGATGATCTCGGGGATCAAGGAAATGGATGCCTCATGCAAAGGATCAGCTACTATGAAACCCGCCTTCTTGGTGCCAAGCAACAATGTATGTTCAGTGTTGCCAGCTCATAAGATTTTTTTTTCTGGAAATTTAGATTGTTTAAAAAGTGTGAAATGTCTTAATTTATAAATCTTGGAAATCAATTCAGTATTTTTTGAGGCACTGTGGTTATCAAATATGCCATGCCTGTGGCTCATCTCCGGCACGCTAGCATCTAGTTAGTAAATTTTTTTTGGAGGCATTCTCTTTTATGATATAGCATTACAGCATCAGGGGAGGGAGGTCTAGCAAAAAATTCCTCATGTTTGTAATTGAAAATCCCTTCTGCTTACAGACTTTCCCTCCTCTTACATCAAATGACATCAAATTCTCTGAAGATTCCCCAAAGGAAAATAAATGTATTTTAAGAATCGTGTGTATATGATTCCAAACTTAACATTTTCTTTTATGATACCCTCCAAACATCATTTCCTAATTAGAACCAAGCCCCTTAAAGATTTCACTTGCTCTGTGTATCTCTTCTTCTTCATAGTAAACATCTTATTTAGTTTAGAGTAGAAAGCATTACTCCCTCTTTCTTGATGTACCTCTTACTACTTTCAGATATATGCCCATGTCAAAGACTAATTAAAAGACTAGATTGAAAATGCAGCATGCCGGCTGCATCATCAAGGACTTCACTCAAATACATGTCTTCTGGAGTGAGAAGTCCCCAGACAAATAGAGTACAGTTTGAAAACTTTCTTAGTCACAGCTCTTTGAACTGGCACACAAAAGTTAGCCTGCAATTACTACGTGTACCCTAATGATGAGTCTAGTGACACAAGCCACACAAATGGACTGGTTGATTTTCAGATTACTATACTTTCTTTTAGACCTTGAAGGTCTAGAATCCTGAATGAATTTGCTTGGGTAATTTAGCTCATTGTCTTACCCTCTTTTCTTATCAGTTCTCTTGCTTTTGAAAACATCCATTTACCCTCTCTGCACCTTCCTTCCCTACTTTTCTTTCTGGTCTAGGTTTTCCTTAGGTTATTTAATGTCTACATAGTAACTTAATTTCTTTCAAAGCCTAAACTCTCCCTTATTTGAGAAAAACCTTCACTATGTTGCTAGCTCACTATTTTGTGTACCGTTAGAAAAAAATGACTGATACCATGAGAACACTCCAATCATTACTGCTGTTGCCAGATTTTCCGTAGTTATTCAATAGCTAAAGCTTAGAGTTATTCATTTCCCCTCAGAGTGTATTTTTTAGACTAATGCAAAATATTTGGCATAAATATGTAGTTTGCTTATTAAATTAGCATTTATTTATTACGTATATGAAGCTAGTGTGCACCTAACTCTCCATTTCTCTCAACACAACTAATATTTCAGATTTTCTTTCTCATTTCCGACAATTAATAATGCCTTGTATGTATTTAGCACTTTCGAGACATTCATACCCATTTCTTTCTTTATATTCCCCACCATTTGTAGGTAGAAAAAACAAAAAAATTGCCACCACCACTTTTCTGAAAGGACATTGAGGCACTGTGGATGGGAGGCAACAATAGAGACTGTGGATGTTGCCTGGATAGTAAACAATCAGACATACACATGCTCAAGGACAACAGGTATCTGGATGCTAGAACAACCAGTGGAAAAAAAAATCACAAATCCCATTGAATGAAGTGATAAAAGCCACTTACAGTGACAACAGCTTCAAGGATGTTTTGTTTTTGTTTTTTTTTTTATGGAGATTAGGCCAGAGGCATAGTTCTCCACTAATTCCTAGGGTCTATTGTACTATCCTTTAGAACTGACACCCTCCCTCTTATTCATGTTAGACACTATGACACAATCCTCTCAAAACAGAATTGCCATATTTTTACCTTATATTTTGTATTTTCTTTTTTGGGTTAAAATTTGTAGCTATCATATTAAATTCAAACTCCTCCATTTTCTACCAAGGACTGAAGGTCATTTGGTATCACCCTATAGTCCATTTTAATCTGTTTGTTCATGTGATCATTATAAAAATGCCTAGTGATAATTATAAGCCAGGAATTACTAGCATCACGGGAATGAAAAAGTATGAATAATATTCATTTTACAGATTTAAATCGAATGATTCAGGCATGTCAATAGTTGGTTGCAATGCAGTGTTAAAAGTTCTTAAAAAGATATCAGCTGGGAGCAATGGGAATAAAGGAAGGAGAGTAATCTGTGCCTTGAAAAACATGAAAAAATTTTTATAAAGCAGTGAATTTGCTTTTGGTCTTCTGGGATAACTATGGACTAGAAGCACAGGAGAAGAACCTTTCTGGCAAAGAGAACAATAGGCAAAAGAACGTGTTTGAAAGAACATGCCATAAATTGAGTAATGATGAGAATAGATGAGGTGTAAGGAAGTGGGGTACAAGCTGAAGCAGGAGTTTAACATCATGCTAAGAAGTTTACAATTTCTCCTAAGGACAATGGGTAGCCTTTGAAGGTTACTAAGAAAAAGAGGAAAATGAGCCATTCTGATCATTTATGGCAGCATAGAGGGTAGAGAGGAAGAGGAGAAAGCAATCGGGGAGACCACTTTGGAAAATGTTTCAAGAGATTACGTAAGTCCTTAGCAGCTTGACTTCCAAGGTCAATCAGTGTATTTCCTTGCTTACAATCCCAACTCCCTTGCTTCTCTCATTGCTTTATTGTACTCTCTGGAAAACCACACAAGTGAGTCAATCCAACACTCCTCTTACTCCGTCTGCCCAGGGCTGGAGAGAATTATACAACTTCTTACTTGTTCATACCTATAATTCATAAAAAGGAACTTTAATGTTGTCAGAAAAACATGCTATGCTTTTTTCAGCTCACCCTCCTCATTTATTGCATCTTTCCCTCTATCCAAAACTCCAGCATCTTCCCCCAAATCCTACATTCAGCTGATCACTAGGCTTCTCACTTCATTGAGAAACCTGAAGCAGTGAGAAGAGAATATTCACAAACACCAACTACCATATCGACTCACCTACCATCAACTGAAACCATATAATTTGCCCTTAGTTACTAATTATATATGTGTGTGCAATGAGCATTAACATATAAATAGTGTGATATAGATGCAGATAGACATAGGCATAGCTGTAGGTATAGCCAGTGTTCCTATCTAAACCCAATCCATCCATTTGTATATTAGACCTAATCCTCTCACTCTCATATGTTATACCATCAATTATCCTCTCATGCAACATCAATTTTTCCTCCCTATTTATTTCTATCATCATATACACATGCCATTTACTCCATAGTAGTCTTCCCCAAACCCCACTTCTCTTTGTAGTCACTTCTCCTGTCCAAGAAAATCCTTCATATGGGTGGCTCAAACTTGCTGTTACCAATTTCTCTCTTCTTACCCTCTCTTAAGCCCACTTGAATAAGGCATTTTAATAGAAACATCATTCATGCACCTTTTGCCAAGGTCATCCATTAACCCCACATTGCTAGATCCAATGCCTAATTATCAGTTTCTATCATGCTTGACCTGGAAGCACTTTCCTCACTTAGCTTCCAGGGCGACACATGCTAATGTCCCTCCCACCTCACTATTTGCTTCTTCCCAAACCCTCCTCTAGTTTGTCTTCCTCTTCCCAACCTTGTCATATTGGATGCCGAAGGACTTTGTCATCATTGGCACTCTCCTTTCTACCTATACTGACTTCCTTGAAGGTCTCATTCAGGTTCCTGGCTTGAAATGTCATCTGTGTGTTGATGTCTCTAAAATGTTTCTTCTAAGATTGAGACTCCATGTTTCAAAGATTTTATTCCAGTTTCCTGCACCTATAGATATGTATATAAATAAAAGTTGTAGGAAGTTTAAGATGAATATAAACAAATGTGTACTAAATATTCTCAATACCTACTAAGCAATGCTTATTAAATCAAATTTTCATACAAAAGCTGTTATCCCATATCTTTTTCTCCTCCAGATTCCAGCCATGGAGGAGAGAGGGAGTAGTAAAAAAAGTAAGGGTTAACTTTCTTGGGGGGGGAGTGGAGAAAACAATTCCTTTCATATGATTCACTATTTTTTTTTTTTTCCTCCTCAAAAGACTTCTACAGGAAATGAATTTATAGTTCTATACAAACCAACTTAGGAAAAAATAACCATTCTCACTAGATACTCATCTGCTGACAATCAGGGAAAAAAATAAATAGAATTAATTGATTGGTCGAGAATTCTTTGGTGAAACATTTATAAAGCCTGAGAAATTTGCATAGTTGCTATTTAAACAGGCTGGATAATAACACTTTCTAAGAAAATAAATGAGCAAGAAAAAGCCTTTTTAACCCTACGGCTGCATATACTTATATAATCTCCAAACTGCAAATCAACTATGAATTACTCATTATTTCAGTATCCATATTTTCGAACAGACATTTTCGATTGCCAAAATGTATTTTTTATACAGTTGAAGTTCAACTGTATTTCATACAGTTTTTCTGTCCACATAGATACCCATTGAAAAGTGATGACTATTTAGAAATTTTAAAGAAATTTTTTTTCTAATTTGGCTGACCAAGTTAACAGATGTCTCATATAATATTTTTTTATACCAATTCTTCCTGATGTAAGCAACATTTCCAGTTAAAGACAAAATTACCCTCTGCCACCTCTCAGCTTGACAGAGCTGCTAATCCTTTTTTACTCAGCTTCTGCATTTGAGACTTTTTAGGACTTCATACCCTCTCTGTTTTCTTATTGGGAAATGCCTGATCTGTTGTCATATTTAAGAAACAAATTCATGAATTACTGACTTGATTCACACTTTATTGAAGAAGAGTCAAATAGTTCACAACTTTAAGCTGCCGATGTTGGTATTAAGCATAATTTCTAATAAATTAACTGTGTGCATGGGAATGAAGAGAGATGGACGCTTCTTAATTATTTAGGTGTGCTCTCCCAGTTTTTAGATTATTAAGTCTTCTTGCACCTCTCTTTATTTCCATTTTCTACTCACCATTTGTTAATTTCACCAATATAATGAGTAAAAAAAAAAAAAAAGCTGTGTATAACAAAGTACTAGGTGCTTGGAGTGTAATATTTACTAGCCGCTGACATAAAAGCTTCACAATAGAAAAGAGGTGAAAACTATTTGCTAAAATTAAATTTTAGAGTTCTAAGTCATTTTAATTATACACAAAAAATTCTATTCATAATTATATGAAGTCTTGTACCTCTCCTGAATCTAAGTTGGCCAAGTGATTTTGTAGACTTCCCTTGGTCCCATAAGGTCACACTTCAGCAATAACAAACCAAGAGATAAGCTGTCAAATATTTGGTCAACCAGGTATTTTAATTTGGACACAGTGCCAAGTTACCAATTACTCACTGTGATCCCCACATATTTGACTGATGGAGCCTAACTGGACTAGTCGATTCAATGTCAATTAAATATTATTTGGGGTAGCAATAAAATAGAAAAGGCACAAGCGTGTCTGTGTTTTCCATAAAGCAAGCCACAATGTAGGAAATTATACTGGCCTAATCCTACCAAAAGTTATTGTAGTTCAAAAAGCATCCACCCCTCTGTAATGAAGAAACAGTTAATTAGCCTTTTGAAAGGCAAGCTGTGATTTTCAGGTTTGGACAAAACCAAACCAAAACAAAGTGAACACACACACACAAAAAACAGATAGTGAGTAAATGAAAGCAAACTTATAAAGTGATTTCCTCAGTGTCAGGAAGGAAAAATGCAAGCAAATCCTAGAAGAGATATTCCAGCAGACATGTCTGTGTCTAGTCCCTCCAGGAGGATGTTCTCAGTGCAGGGTCCTGTACTATTCCACCCTGGCCAGTCTGGGACTTAGCCCAGGACACTTCAACCTCAGCCATTTAAGCAGAACGTTCCTCATGGAGAGGAATTAAATTTACTATTATGATGGAAGATTAAGGGGCAGACCCAGGATAATCAACACTGGGACACAGTAACCAATGGGGCCCCTGGACTTGAACTGTCTGGCTTTAGATCCTGGGCTCTCCATTTACTAGCTGTGTGATCTTAAGCAATTTCCTCATATACAAAATGGGAAGAATAATAGAAAAAATATATACCTGGTTTTCCTGAAGATTAAATGAGATCTAATCTATAAAACATATATAGTATATATCGATGGATATTAATATCATTATTAGTAAGCCAAGTCTAAACAACAAATATTTAAGCTTCAACTCTATACAGTCAATTCTATCCTTTAATCATGGGTATAGAATGATAAATAAGACACAGTTCTTGACCTCAGAAAAGTAAAGAAGACAAGTAAACAGACAATTACAATGCAGCAAGTTAATTGCTATGTTAGAGGTTAGCACAGAATCTTCTGGGAGCAGAAGGGTATCAGGGAATTTTTTTCTGGATGAAATAAAAACGATGCCCCAAATACAGTATTAAGGTCTGTGGATAGACATCAGAAACATGGCTCTGATCCTAAAGGACATGGTAGAATCTAGATCAACTCAAGCCTCAGCTCAAGCATTCTGGTTCCAAGGTCACTGGTATTTGCATAAAATATGCCTGAGTCACACTCACTCCTTTAGACCTTTTAATCATTTCCCAATCATCTATTCCCTCGTTTCTCTCTAAATCCTAGTATCCACAAGACAGTATCCTATAGGGGGAAAATCAAAACAATCAGTAATTAAAATAAAAGTAGTTATATGAGCTCCTCGTTTCTCACTAAGATCTCCACGTACACATGAATAATAGTTAAAATATAAATTCAGTAACATCTGGAAGGAAATTCCAGCGTACCATATAATTTACTCTCTGACTCTAAAATTATTTTATTTTCTCTATATTCCTGATATTATTAATATATTAACTATAATTAAATTCTTATGACTGTGGAGTAGGTAAAACACCTTCCTACCTCTAAAAACAGTATTTGATGAATAATGTGAAAAATATATCCCCCAACACCTGCTGAGTTCCAACTATGTAATAAAACCAGTAGTAGCAATTTTAGATTAGCATTCAACAATTACCTAACATTTATTAGTTCTTTTAAATGTTTTATTAGAATTGAAACAACCAATATTTGCTCATGTTTCATTAAATCCCATTTTCAATGTTCAGCTCAAACCTAGTGATAAAGGAGAGTCCTTTGAGCTTAGTGGTAATATCATCTAAGCCTGAAAATAACAGAAAAGACTTCAGAGTCAACATCTCTTTGGTTGAAGGTAACAAGAATACCTGAATAATTACTCAGAATTATAATACTAATAAAACATGAATAAAGAACCACTTACAGTTCATCCGGTATGAATTATTTTAAGCATGTCTAATAAAAGAAAGCTTTAAAGGAGCATTAGCAGAATTTATTTAATTGCAATGTGTGCAGGGCAGTGTTATATTATGTACCTGTGGCTTTTCAGAATCATACACAGTCTTGTGCTTAATGTGTATAATCAAACAAGAAAATAATAAAACTGGAAACTATTCTTCAATGGTAAATTTTAGCCCACTGAGCTGTCAATTGTGGATGGATTCATGATTGATCAGAATAATACACAATGGCACGGTGTAATTCTTTAGTGTGATGTTGTAAAATGGAGTATTGCTTCTGTTATTTTATCCAGTTTGCTTTTATATGACAGGGTTTATTGTGCGTTATGTTGTAGCTCATTCCTCTGTTCACAATGCCTACTGATGTGTAATTATGACTTGTCTGAACTGTAAGAAGGAGCAGTAAGTGAAAGGAAATCTGCAAGCAAGCTTGATTTATGAGTCCTGATACTATATTACAGTCCTAATCTGCCTGCTTAACTTAGCTTCAGGCTAACTTACTGTATAACATGCTTACGATTAGCACTGTAGCAAGTTGTAGAAGATTTACTCTGAAGGAGCTACCAGACTTTTTCTTTAATGATTTAGTCATTATTTTAGTTACAGGTAGAGCTATAAATTATTTCTTTTATAAAGACCTCTTGTCAAGGAACAACCATTATGAAGGCATTTTATGTGGTAACAAAGAGCAGTGTGGAATGTTTTCTCCGTGTTAAATATCATAATGTTATTGGCTATGTTTTATGATGAAACCGGCCATATTCCTCTTCTTTTTTTTTCCCACGTACAGTAGCTTTTGCCTGGTGCTACAATCACACTATGAGAATATCTATTTTGATCCAGGGCATCTAATTTTTTGCAAGAGTAGCCAAAAATAGAAATTACTATAGATGAGCAAATGAAAGCAAACCCATAAAGCAATGACCTCAGTGTCAGCAAGCAAAGATGTAAGCAAATTTGCCTTTTTTAATCACCATTCACAAAGACAGATACAGCTGGAGTTAAGCATCACAGTACCGTTATTGAATCCTAGCATATTCAATTCACATGCTTTTAGTAAATTAAAGTTATAAATTACCCTTTGTTTCCACGGATTCAATCTAAATCACCAATAAGAAAAATACTATTCTCCAGAGCTTATTTGTGATCAGGTTTTGTTAAATGTCTAGGGGGAAAAAAACAACTTGAAAAATAATCTCTAGTTCATACTTTGGTATGAAATAAACAGATTTGACTGTGCATAAGGACATGCAAGCATCTCTGAGTCATTACACAAGTATCTTTAAACAATATCAATGAGACGGATATTCTAGAATTTTTTAAAAATCCTGTCATTTTTTTTATTTGTCTTTTGTTCAGCTTGTATTTTATTTCTGTTTATTTCTCCTGAATCTTGCTCCTATAATCAGCCAAACATGAGTTTTAGGATCTAATAAATTATTAACCTTAACCGATTCCTTCATGATAAATAGCAAAGTTACAGAAGAGTGGTATAAATTAGACTCATAGTGGAAAACAGAAGGCCTGTGATTGTGAACACAAGTATTCTCGAGCTTATACGATTTTGGAAAAGTTGTTCAGAACAATGAGCTTTTATAATGAACAATACACCCGACTAAATTCTAAATTTGCAAGAAATGCTTTTGCAATATTTTTTGGTAATTCTATGCTGAATAATTAGCTTATTTTCTACTTCTAAGCACAAAAATTCAGTCTTATTTTGGACTTATGAAGGTAATTTCATGCTAAGAACCCTTCACTTGCCATAGTATCACTTAATGAATGTGAGATTGACTAGGATAATTTTTCTTATCGGAGCATTGTTGCAGGAAGTGTCTGCCACAATGTGCAGATGATATTTACTGAACTAAAGGTCTGAGATAGTCCTAAATATGCACTTCCTCTACCAATTATCAAATTAAACTTGATTCTTAGCCATTTGAATGGATTGTACTTGGAACCAAAGCGGTTTATATATGCTGTGGATTCAAGTCAACTTCTTTTAATTTCGTACTTGTGAGTTGTTTCTTTAATGGTTTAACTATCAATGGAAAAGGTGGGATGAAGCAGCATGCCATTAGAATGACCCACATACTTGGTTCTTGCCACACCAAGTATTTCAGGACTGGCATAGCTCACACTCATAGGGCAGACAATAACAAATATCCTGCATGCAACCATCCTAATCAGTAAGAACATCGTTGTCTTGAATGGATGGGTCAAAAAGTATAGTTATCAGTTTTTCTGATGATAAAAACATGAACTAAAAATAAAAGTAAAAGTGTTCTGGGTAAGAACTGTTACTTAGCATATTTTCAATGACAACCTCTCTTCTCTCATACTCAGTGAAAATACATACACTCTCAAGTGATCATATATTTATATTTCATATTTAACTACAACTCAAGGTATACTTTGTTAATGACTTGAAATGGTGATATATTTAGGATTCTGAAACCATCAATATTTTCCTCCTTATCATGAGCTAAATTGTCCAATTGTGCTCTGTGCACTGTAGACCTTAGGTCTAATTCTCCATCCAAACTTCACTCATGCAAACTTCCCATTGGCATCAAAATTATTTTTGGCAACAAAATTAGGTTGTTGTTATACTATTTAAGAGATTTCCATTGGTGAAAACTCATACAAGGTGCGAATTTTTCTAATAATTCTTATACAAATTACCAAAAACAACTTCATAAAGAGAAAAATTTGATAATTGCCAATGGTTTTCCTCCCAGAGAAACATTAAGATATCGTTTGTTTTCCTCTAGTCATATTTCTAAATAGATAACATTTAAAATATCAAGAAGCCTGAAAAAGAACAAGGCATTTTCTCGCTGATAATCTCATTATCCAGGAATAAATGAATCATAAACCTTGGAAAAGTCATCTTACCCAGCTGCCTCATTATCGAGCATTGCTACTTTCTCTCCAAAAAAGCCTGGGATTGGGTATCAAGAAACATGGATTCAATTCCCTTGCCACTCCATATTTCAGAATCTTTGACATAAGTCATTTCACATTTCTTTATCTTTCAAAGGTCTTATAATTGCCTTAAATACAGAGTTTTGTGAAAACTAAAAGCAAAAAAAAATGATATGAAAAAATTTTATACACTGAGATCTATCTATATATGCATATGTATAATTTGTTATCATCATCACCATGATCATTACCACAGCCATTGCCCATTGTAACATTGTCTCATTGGGCTCCCTTTAAATAATGTTACCATCATAGCAGTCACTCAGTGACCTAAACCCTAATTAATTTATCACTGGCCACAGCATGTACGTAGCAATCATGCTTATGAAGTTCAGGCTCTCGCACTAAACTCCCAAAGTGTCTTTTCTCTCCAACATACCTAATATTTTCTAACTCCTTTATGAAAACAAGCTATCATATGCGGAAGAGTCCCTTCCCTAACATTCTGTTTGACTCCATTTTTTTTAGAGGGGAATTTAAAATCTACATCCTTTGAGAAATCTTTCCCAATTAATAGAGATTTGTTATGCCATTTGCATCATCCCGTGCCACCTAATCAAACCTAAGCCCTGTGTATAAACAACTACAGCAGCACAGCTTATGAATCCAATATTATTTATGTTCCTTCCTACTCAATTTGTTATTTGATGTGTATTATATTTATGATTGCATTTTTGCTAAGTCTTAAAGACTAAAGCACTAAGACTAACCATGCTTTGGGAACATGACATATTACAGAGGAGCTGTGAATTTCCAGTAGAGGCTGGTTTTCCTTTTCAAGTAATTACTTGATGGGAAGACACATTTATTAGAAAATAATTAGATAAAAAACATGCACTGACCATCTACTTGGGTTGAACCCTGCAAATAAAATAATTAAGAAGTTCTTGACAGTAGAAACTTATAATTTAAACAATAAGTTGTAGAGGTAGAAATATTATAAAACTATAAGCAGTAAATTTTTAAATTTTGGTTTTCACTTAGCAATTCGAAATAACATATTACAAATTGAAGGCATAAGTTTTAGGAACACAAAGTAAAAGTGAGGCTATTCCAGGAAGAAGAAGAATAAAATAAAATAAAATCTAGTCGCACACAAAGCAAACACTTACTATACCATAATGGAATACATACATCACTGTTTTATACAGAAGTAAAAGAATCATGGCTTTACACTCAGGAAACATATAATGTTTATGGTGAAGCGTGTGTTTGTCATATGGTCTTTATTAAGGATGGTGATCATTACCTTCATTGTCTATATGAAAGTGATACTGTGCTAAGTACTTATCTTAGTGGCTTGCAACAAAATAGGCATTCATATACCTGTCAATCTGATTCTCAGGGCCTGCCCCTTGCCTAGGGCTCTCTGTCTTCTACACTATTCCTCTGCACTTGGCAATCTCACCTGTCTCTCAGATTTCCATTGCTCCTAAGGAAAAGGGGTCTGAAATTACAGTTTTGTTTTTTTTTTTTTTTTAAAAAAAAGGGAAAAAGAATGACATGACTTTGCAATTTTTTGTTTGGTTTATAACTTTTAACTTTTTATTCCCAAATGGACACCATCTTAAGCCTGAACTGGAAGAAAATCTTTTTTCAATGGTACACACCATGTCTGAGCGTGTGTGTGTGTGTGTGTGTGTGTGCGCGCGCGCGCGCGCGTGTGTGTAATAAAAACTCTTCCAAGATAGGAATTGGATCTTATTCGGTTACAAATCAACAAGTCAAGCACAAGGACATTGACCATAGTAGGCCATAAAACATTTTTATAGAATAAAAGGAGTCACTTAGTTAATCTTGAAAGTTCCTTCTAGTCTTTATTATGCTGACCCTAATCCACACTAATGATGTGAGAAATCAATGGCAGATACAACTTCTTATGTTCCATATTAGTGTTGCTAAATGCTCCACAGTTCCTCAACATATAGAATGTGCTTCAAAGATGAAAACTCCAAGAGAACATCTTCCATTTGATCATATTAAGAAAACATATGCATCAAAAACCCTTCAGGAAAGATTTAGAGTCAACTTAAAATTCGTATGCTTAAAAAATAATGCATCTACACACTTATAGATGACTTTGTAAAAATTCTAATTTAATTACACATCTTTTATTGTGTGTCTCAGCATTATCTTTAACCAAGAAGGGCATGTTTTCAATGGCATTTCTTTGGTTGGTTGGTTTTAATAATAAGCACTCTGAAAGAATCTTTAAACATTTTGCCATCCAAAATCTTCCCAAAGTCTCCCCTGATCAAAATATAATGCTGCTTAAATATGTTAGGCAACATGTACTCTACCTATTTGCATTATGCCAAATGAACTGGATCATTCCAATATGGTGTCACATGTGCATGGAAGCCTGTAGCATTTTATAACAGGTGTCAGGAAAATGTACTTGACAGAGATATTCACAGTAAGGTCATCTGTAAGCATGAACACTGAGAATATCGATAAACTATATAGCCATTAGTGGCACAAGGGGTGAAAAGCAATATATAGGAGAAATCAACTATGGTCTCCCCCAAAGCAAAAATGACAAAGCAAAATATACACACATAAATACGTACTTTTAAAGACACTTATTTGACCTCACAATTCTTTCTCTTTCTCTCTCTCTTTCTGAAATATGAAGAAAAAATAAGAGCTTTGAGACAGAGGTCTTTACATGGTAAAAAAATAAAACCTATAAAAAAAAGGAAATACAAATATTAATGTAAAATAATTCTTTTCTCAATGTGATATCATGCCTTTATTTCTATTAGAACACTTAGAATATTCTGCCTAGTATTTTGATTATTGCTATGTCTCCCTCACTAGCTCAAACACTTCCTTATGTTTATTTCTGAATATTTTAGAAGATCTAAGAGTGCCATTGAACATAGTATGTGTTCAAATAATATATTTTTTAACTGAATCTTAAATTGTAATTCTAAGTGCAGTCAGTCTGCCAGGAAAACACTGATTGACTAATGGTTTAGTGCTGACTTAGTAAGGATATGTTCAGAGGAAAGACCTTAATTGTGAGATAATTTTCTGACAGTAACCCTGAAATATCAACATGACAATTATATTAATATTAGTGAAGAACTATTGGAAATAAAACTAATAATAAATTCTAGTATTTATATCCTGAAACCTTTTACCTTTAGCTAACATTTTAAATATATAGTCATAGAATTCAAATGAAAGGCTTAGAATTTTATTTTTCAAAAATCTTGTATCTATTAAGTACCAATGAATTTTAAAATACAGTTGCAAAATTTAACAACACCATGTCATGAAATGATTATATCTACACATATACAAAAGTCTTTTGGGTTGTTCCAAATAAACTTCAGGAACGTTTTCCAATTCTCAGTGAGGCAAGCATTTCAATTTTCTGCAATATTAGCAGCGGTAACTAATGATGGCTAATTTTTGCCTGTAGTATTTCCTTCAATCTGCTTGTGCACTTTCAGTTTCTCTGGCGGCAGAGCATTTGTAAATTTTCTGGTCACTAAACACTCAAGTACAATTGTAAGTGATCAGTTTGCAGTTGGCCAAAAAGGAGAAAATATAGAAAAGAGAATATTTGCACATATTTATAAATAAATGTTCATAAAAATCTTGAAAGCTCTATGGGCACAAAATTCTTTTCTGCCTACTATATTATTTTATTTTAAAATGCTAAACGTTTATAAGAGAATATATTTCTTTAGCTTAGGAGGATAAAACCACATATTTTGAAGGAGCTTTATTATATTTTGTCATGTTTGAGAAACATTTTACTCTCAATGTTTATCCCATTAACCATTTATATTTATTTGTTTTTAATAAAAAAGTGCTACTTAAGTTATGGTAAAATCCAAAAGAGCACTTTCTTATTACCTACTTTACAAGTCAAATATTTCAAATAATGTACAACAGAGATGAAAACAATCTTTCTAAAACCGAATATTCTTATAATAAATTTATTAAGACATAACAGAGATGATTTTGAAGTGCAATTTTAATGAGAAGAGTTCAACATTTAGGACTTTAAGGAATTGTTTACACAGAAAATATTTAGTAAAATTAAAACTGTGCCATATTTTAAATTCAAGGAAAGGTTATATAGATCAATTTAACCATCGCACTGCCATACTAGATTAAATTATTGGCCAGAAATTTTTGCAGTACCTTTTGGTTAAGCTGAATAGGGAAAGCTTCAGCTTCACTGAGAGTCATATCAGGTCATATCAGGCAATCTTTTGGAAGTACTGCTTCGTGGAAGTAAGCCTCTGCGTCCTTGAGAATAACTGCCGTTATTCCATGCAATGCACTGCATATCTAGTGCAGAAGAAACTAGATTCCTTTGTAAAGCATGCAAACCCAGGAATCACAAAGCACAATATGCTGTAAGGCAAAGAGACCATACAATGATTGAATAGATGAATGAATGAATCAAAGATTGAGAAATGCTTGGTTTCAAGGTAGCTTTTACCCGAACTCCTTAACAATTTTAAAAGATGGTATTCCACGTTCATGCTTAGGTTGTGTGTGTGTTTAACACTTGCATTTAAATTTTGCTGGACTGATAAATTGTGAGGGTGCATTATTTGGCTGAGAGGATCTCAAAACACATAGGGCTTTGGTGAAATGGAGATGCCAAATTAGCTTTAAAAATATCTTACATTATGGGTTATTTTCATGCTTTCATTGAAGCCCAGTCATGTTGGCTGCCATTCAGTGGGCTACAGAAATCTGAGAGATGATGAATACAGGGATATGACAAATGAAGGAAGCTTTGCCAACTAAAGGGAAACATGATGGTTATCTTTACCTAAGCAGGGTACATATGTTCTCTGTAGCTTCCTATACCAAAAATCACACATTCTGATCCAAAAATTCTTCCCATTTGTTTGAAAGAGCTCTGTCCTAATGCAGTTTTCAGGGGGAACACTATAAATGATTATCTTAGTGTGACACAGACAAAACAGAGCCTCAGAGAGCACCTTGCTTTTTAGAAAGAGGGTCCCCTCCAGGCAGCAGAGGAACCCCTCTGGGAACTAAACAGGGACAGCAGAAGGAGCCTGCAGAGGAAAACACATGTACCACTTTCTTGAGTCAGGAGCAGCTATGAGCATAGCTTCAAGGTCTGACAGGTAGAACCTGGTCTAGTCTGGATTTCAGCCCTCATTCGATCCCTCTGGTTGGAGTTTTTGTGGCACACAGAAACTGCACAACTTTACAAGGTGGCCCTAAAGCAAATAGCAACATCTTCACAATGGTTGATCATTTTCTGCCATCTAAGTAATACTCTTTGTGGTGTTCAGTTCTGAGCACTGAAAGAAAATTAGAGAAGTGAAATTGATTAATTATCACTGGAAAAGACATTAAGATAACCAGAGAGAGAGAGAAAGAGGGAAGGGAGGAAGGGAGGGAGGGAGGGAGGGAGGGGGAGGGGAGGGGAGGGCAGGGCAGAAAGAGAGGGAGAGAAAGAAAGAAAGAAGAAAAGAGAGAAAGAAAGAAAGAGAGAGAGAGAAAGAGAGAGAAAGAAAAAAAGAGAGAGAGAAAGAGAGAGAGAAAGGAAGGAAGGAAGGAAAGAAGGGAGGGAAGGAGAGAAGGAGAGAGAAAGAAAGAAAATAGATCTCTTGGTAGAAAGATAGGGGCTGAAAGTAGAAAAAGTGTGAGAGAAAAGAAAAGGCAGCAAGATTGAAAAATCATTGAGTCTGAACAAGAATTAGATGATATTATGGGAGTGGGATAATTTTCAGGGACTATTTGCAAAGATGTGGCTGGAGTGGAGGGAGCCACAGTGGACAATACAGGAACTCAAACCTAACAATGTTAGAGATGTTATCCATCCCTGGAACCTAAGAGAGCAGAACAGAAGAGCAAGAGTCCAGAGTCAAGGACCACAGTCTACTCTGAGAAGAGCAGAACTTTCTGCCAAAGAATACAGACATATAGCCTGTTTGAGGTGACCTTACAAGGAGGAGACAGGGAATATAAATCTAACTTTACTATCCTCCTTCCTCCAATCTTCTTGGACCATTTCCCCGTTGGTCCACCCTAAAAGAAGCCAGAGAGCAGAGGATCCACTAGTGTCCACACCTGTCAGCCCTGCAGACTTAGAGCAGGGTGGAGTGTGGTTGGAGTGATCTGAGAGGCAGATAGAGATGTCATGAGGCTACAAATTGTTTGTTGGTTGGTTTGTTTTGTTTGTTTTCGTAGGGGGACATCGAAGGGCAGGAGGCGAGAATGGGGGTACTGCCACTTTGTGAGACATTGCAAGGCACTAATTGAAGACATCTTTTAGATGTTGCGAGTTATGTGATCCTTCCCTAAGCTATCTACTGCCTGAGTTATCTACTGCTACTGAACAAATCACCCTAAAACTCAGCAACTCAAAACAGCAAATGTTTAGAATGTGAATTCTGGTCTGGCTTAGCTGGGTGCCTCTGGCTCAGAGTCTCTCCCATGGTGCATTCTAGGTGTGGGCATGGGCTGCAGTCATCTCAGGGGGGGGATGATCTGTTTTCAAGGACACCCAATGGCTATAGGCAGGTCACTGAGGCTGCCCTTTTAAAGTCACTCACATAGTTGGTTATGAGACTTAGGCTCTTGATGATTGTTGTTTGAAGACATAGATTTTTGTTTTGTTTTGTTTTTGTTTTCTTTGATGAATGAGCCTTAATATAGGGCTATTCACAGCACAGCAGCTGGTTTCCCCCAGAGCAAGGGGAGAAAAGGGGGCAAGAGAGAGAGAAGGAGATCGTGTCTCTTTGTAACCTAATCTCAAAAATGACACCCCATCAGAATTTTACTTACATTTTTATAGAGATCTTTACAGAGTTACATGCAGCTGTAAGAAATTATACAGAGAGATCCTGTGTACCTTTTATCCATTTTCTATTAATGATAATATTTTGCAAAACCATAGTAAAATATTGCATCCAGAATATTGACAGTGATATATTCTACCAATTCTATTCTGATTTCTCTACTTTCACTTTTACTTTGTTGTGTATGTGTGTGTATTTAATCCCTTACAGTTTTATCATGTGTAAATTCATGTATCCACCTCCACAGCTGAGATACTGAAGTGTTCCATCAACACAGTTATCTCTCATGTCACCCTTCTATAATCACAACCACTTCTTTCTCTTCATCCCACCTTGCCTCTAACCCCTGGCCACTACAGATCTGCTCATTTCTGTAATTTGTCATTTCAAAACCATTATATAAATGGAATGATAACATATTCAACCTTTTTGGATTGACTTTTCTCACTCAGCATAATTCTCTTGAGAGTCATTCAATTTGTTGTGCGTGTCAATTGTTTATTCCTATTTATCGCTGAGTTGTATTCCATGGGAGGTATGTGCCTTTGTTTAATCACCCACCTGTCAAAGGACATCTGGGCTGATGCCAGATTTTGACTATTATGGATAAAGCTGCTATGAACATTTGTGTACCAGTTTTTGTGTGATCATAAGTTCTCATTTCTCTGGGATAAATGCCCAGCCGTGCAATCGCTGGGTAATTGCACGCTTGGTCTTATCAGAGACATCCCATCATTTTTGCAGTATTCTTTTTGTTAGAAGTAAATCACCAGATCTAACCCACACTCAGAGGGAGTTTATTACAAAAGGGGCTGCACAGCAGGAGGCAGGACTCACTGGGGGTCATTTTGGAAGCTGCCTAAGACATCTCCTTGCTACACCTTCAAGTTATTTGAAGTTGTACTTATTTTTCTCATAGATGTGCAATCTTTTTTATAAAAGAGCCTTAAACTTTAATCAAGCAGGATCAGATTGACACAGGTTATTGAAATAATCTATATTTATGAAAACACGTTGGTGAATTCTCCAACATTCCTGAATTTGGTATTTGAGCTCACTCTTCAGCATTTTGATACAAAGAAGTCTAAAGTTGGGTCTATTCAAATATGGGACAGGTCTGTGCTAGGCCAAGAAGATCACAAAAAATTACCATGAGGTCTTCAAGATGAGAGATGGGCTTTGGGCAAAGACAAATTTACTCTCCCTGCTTAATATGACTCTTTTTCCAACCAACCTCAACTCTTTCTGTCTTCAGTAATAATTTGAATCATGCCATGGCTCTACATCTGCCATCTGCCCCAGGCGGCATCCTCTGTCCCACCCTAGTTAATCCTTGAAAGGACTCGAAACAGCAGTTCCACACTTGCCTCCCACATGGACTTCGGTGATTTGAAGACTGCAAGCGTACAAGCACATAGTGATGCTGTGCACTTACTTGAGCTTGATCTTGGACAAGGAAAACTAAGGAAATTGGGTCAAATTGCCATCAAACATAACATATACAGCATAAATATTAATGTAAATATGACAACAAAAACTTGGAAGGCTATTATAACCACAAATATCAATTAGAAAGAAAGAAGCGATACCCAAACACTACTATTTGATTAACCCCAATATCACAATGGCATTATTACATATTTATTTAAAGTGACATGTTGAGAATAAATTTAGAAACTTAAATATTAACCTTAAATATGAATATTCTATTCCAATGAAGATATGGCTGGAAATACTTATTTTTATTTGTCTATTAATTTTTCCAAATGCGGCCGGGCGCGGTGGCTCACGCCTGTAATCCTAGCACTCTGGGAGGCCGAGGCGGGTGGATTGCTCAAGGTCAGGAGTTCGAGACCAGCCTGAGCGAGACCCCGTCTCTACTAAAAATAGAAAGACATTATATGGACACCTAAAAATCTATATAGAAAAAATTAGCCGGGCATAGTGGCGCATGCCTGTAGTCCCAGCTACTCGGGAGGCTGAGGCAGTAGGATCGCTTAAGCCCAGGAGTTTGAGGTTGCTGTGAGCTAAGCTGACGCCACGGCACTCACTCTAGCCTGGGCAACAAAGTGAGACTCTGTCTCAACAAAAAAAAAAAAAAAAAAAAAAAAAAAAAAAAATTTTTCCAAATGCTTCAGCTATGTAGGGCTTAATCCCACTAATGGTAAGTTCTCCCAATGGCCTCATCCTTCCTCGCTCTGCCTCTGTCTCTCACAGGGAGGGGTCCCTGCTACATCTTCCAAACAGCATATCCCGCAGCACACCCAGCACACTGATCCAATCCTTAATCTGAACATCTAACTTAGACTCTCACCAGACTCTGCTTTTATCTCCTGTTTCTCTGCTATTTATATTCAAAGTTACTTTATACTCAGGTCATGGTCTCAGACACCGATGTAACAGAAAACAGTGGATTGGATGTAAACTGAAACAAGGTAGGGCAGGTAATCACGGAAAGCCATGGGCAATGGAAAAAAAATTCAGACAGGTACCCTATTTATAGTCCTGTCATCCTGATTTTTATTTTCTCTAATCCACCATCCTTTTTGTGACACTAGGTCTTCATACACAGGCTTCTTTCCACTTAAATGCTCTTATGCCCATGTTCATGTGGCTAATTCCTATTTCTGGTCTCAACTGAAATATCCTATCACTAGAAGTCATTCCTAGATCATCCAGACCAGAAGAAATATCTAGATATTTCTAGATAACCCCCATAGACCTTTGTCCTGGCACTTTGCAATACCCATCAATCTTCCGTTTATATGTTTAAGGCTGACATTAGATGAAACACTCTTTTTTATCGCTACTGGATCCCACTTTAGCATAGTGCCTACAACCTATTGTGTTATAATAAATAAACAAACTTTAGGTGGTTAATGGTGTTTGAGTGATTCAATGATAAAAGCCAGAAGAATGTCTCATGAAATAGGCAACATTCCAGGCAAGGACCTTGTTAGTATCAGTAGATCCAAAAATGAGTATCAGGTGTCCTGTCACAAAGACTAAGATTTAGAAATACGTCTCTAAACAGTGGGAGCATAGGACAAAGGAGAGAACAAGTCACAGAGGCAATATGGCCCAAGACAAATGCTGTTTCTAAAAAGTGGAATACAAGACATTCATTTTAAGGAAAAAATTTGAGCCTGGTTGTGAAAGTTAGATATTTTGAATAAAAACAAGATTTATTTGATGCTGAGACATTATATTTTTCCATGTAGAAGCCAGCTTTCTTCCCAAGACCAGTCCAGTTGTGTGAAGATGGGAGCTTAGTGAGCCAATAGTGAGGACTGAAAGATGGTGTGCAGGGGCATCTAAGCTCACTGGGATCTACTCTATCATGCAGTCATTCTTCCAGTCTCTTTCATTGCACAGAGGGGTAACTAACGAATAATCTCTTAGAGAAATCTTGAAACTCAGCACCCCCCTCCCTTGGCATTCAACTATAGTTCACTTTTTACTATATCTCCAAAATTTTTTGATTGCATATGCATTTTACATAGCCTTTAGTAAATGTATTTTTTTTCAATTTAGAATATAAATGTGCATCAAATTTATTTAGTTTTCACTTGTCAACCTCTTAAATAGGTCTGTACAACTTGTATGGGGCAGTGGTGCTTTATGAATTATGCTACTGTGTGCAGAAGGGTATCTTGCTGGAGATTTGAAAGATAATATAAAACAAATACTATTTTTTCCCTATCTCTGGGAAAAGGATGCCCCCATTATAACTGGCATGAAGCATGTGAGCACTCCATAGGAGCCTCATTGACATTCCCCCAACTAATCTACTTTAACTTCAAAGTTTTCTTGTTGTTAGCATCAACTACAACATTATCTTGATAACTTTAAGTTTAATTTCCTTTTCCAAAACATCTTAAGTTAAAAGAACAAATAGAGGAAGTAATTTTCCATCCACATGACTAGACCAATAGAGACTACATAGGAGTTCAATAAAACCACTATAGTTTTTGTAATAAGATTAAATCAGCTCTTGATTGAAGTACACAAGGCACTTTTTGCAAATCATATTAGGCCCTTGGCAATTGCCACCATTTTAAGGAAAGGGCTATTATTGAAGGCTATTTTCCCATATTACAAATGCTACACTTTGATGAATCCTAAGTGCTGCAAAATATCTCAATGGATATCTTCAAGAAACAAAATCATTTTTCTAGTGGTGGCATGGTTGGTTGTCAATTTTTCCTGTAAGTTTTATGAAGAGTTCTTAATTTTTTAAATTTTAATAGTAATAAATTAACCCTGTGCTAGTTTCAATAATTTCCTAAATATTAAGCAGGACTTTGTCTCTCAGTCTCTTGTTAGCCAGGCATTATTCTTTTTCTTCAAGCAAAACATCTATGTTCTATGGAATCTAAATTGTTCTCCAAACTAAGCAAAATTTAATATTTGCTATTACTCATTAAATAACATAATATTTATATGCTTATATATGGAACATATGTATTTTATCTATTACTGTCTCTTCTTATTTCTGTAAATGAAATCAAGGTCTCTTAAAATTGTCACCATTAAATTCACATCACCTGGTGTATAAATTAAAAAAAAAATCCAGGTTCATCCAAAACTCCATACATGTAAATAGCATTATGACTTTAACTAGGTAGCATTTCATTTTTTTAAAAAATCCTCACTCTTATTTCTGAGGATAAATAATGTAAGTGTTTATTTGTGTTGAATAGTAAAAGCGACATTGTATCTATTTAAAGGCCATTCATACCAGCATTTATTTGCACTTCAAGTCTCTTATCCTGAGATTCTGATACGTAGAGCAAATTTACATTTGACCAAAAATAAAATATTCATAATGGCCAATTTTTCAAAATATTTTTCTTTTAAAATTAGATAACATTTTTGTCATTGACAAGTTTGATTCTGTATGCAAATTGCAGCTAACAGATAATGAAGGATCACTGTACATTTTTCAATGTTTCATTTGCTTTAATTAGAGTTCTTTGTTAGAAATTTGCACCAATTTGTAAGGATAATCTCCATTTGTGGGAAAGAACATGGAACACAGATAACAGTGAAGCTATGGAACAGCTTTGATTTTTGGCATAAGTTGAGAGTCCAGAACTTTGAAATCGATCTCATGCTGTTGTGTAATATTGTATTTCTCTTTCTGTGTCGAAGATTTCACATTCTTGGTGGCTGGGCTTGTGCAACTTTCTCTTGAAGTAGACATCATTGTGATGCTTTGGGATTTTCACACCAATTTCGGTAAAAGTGGCAATGACAAATTTCTGGTGTGTTCAACACAGAGAAACTCAGTTGAGGACCAGAGGTCCAGTCACAATTTTTTTTTTTTTTCAATAGGTCAAAAAGTTTATTTAATCTTTGTACCAAGGAAAAGATAATAAGAAAACTAGATGACAGTAAATTCTAGAAGTCAACTCACCAATAGTGTTTATAATATAGATGCATAGTGTATTTGAATTAATACCTTTGACATTCTTTAATTTATCCTTATTTAAAAACAACGTAAGGCCTCTAAAAATGAACATTGGCCTTTCTTAAGGGTATTTACAGAATGCAAGAGATTAGTTCTTTTGACAAACAGAAGCATTGCCTCAAAGTGTGTGTGTGCATGTGTATAATATCTTAACCTCACCAAACCATTTTCTAGCCACCGTTATAGAACTGAGGACCACCCCTAAATTTCTTTCTTTACCCTGACAGAAAATAGTACAAAGAATCAACTTCCTATTCTGTCCAAGAAAAGTGCATCCTCCAATTCAAGGTTTAAAAATAAAAAACAATAGCATTATTATAATTCCAGTATTTAAAATATTAGTTATTTTGTGGATTTTTCACTTATTAGAGTTATTGCTTTTTCATAATTGCACAGATCTGATAACTTTTGAATAAACTATTATACACTGTAAATCTCACTGCAATGATTCCATACCTTATGTAATTGGTGATAGAACAATGCCTCTGTGGACTATGCCTACAGTCACAATTAACAAGCTGCTCAGTTGCTTCAGGGAAACATCCTTTTGCCTCTGTGGCCATCGGGGAGGATGAACAGAAGGTCCTGAAAGTGACACTAATTCTGTTTTCTCACGTGCTGACTCAAGGGTTTGTCGTGGTGGTTCTAAGCCTTTTGAGACACATCTTCAGTGGAATAATAACTAGGCATATTGTCAAGTTTAAACACTGGGGTACTACCATTCTTATCATCACCAACTGGCTTTTTGACAGTAGCATGGACCATCTCCTTTTTCTTTTCAATCCTGGATTTAGCTGCTGAACACTTCCTCTTGCTAATGGCCTTCCTTGGATCAGGAATATCTGCCAATTCCTCTGACTAACATGGGGGCTCAGCTGTCATGGGTCTTCCTCTTATTGGGCATTTTGGCCCTGAAGCTCTTCTGACCTCACCACAGAATCATCTTTCTTTGCTTCATGTTTCTCCTCCTCAGTGTCTGGCTTGCCTTTTTCATCATCCTGCAAGATGGGAAAATGCAATATAATTTTCACAATCTTTTTCCCTTTCTTCTTATAGTTGTGAATAATTAGAAATTTAAATAGTACAATGTTAATAAAATAATTTTCATATTGTTTTCTTTTTCTTAAAAATAAAGGTTGAACATATTTTATTCAGGTAAATCTTGACCTCTCAGATCCATTCACTTTATTTTAAGTTGCTGCTATCCAATCCGTCCCACATCTTCCCATAAGGCTCTACCTATCCATGTGACAAAACCCAATGTAAGGAAAGGATGTGATTAAAAAAAAAAAAGGAGTTTGCAAATTAGAACTAGAGATTTTTCACCACCTTTAGTTAATGCTAATGCATTTCTTACAATTCAGATCATTAAAATTCTTCACAATGTTTTTTGGAACCAACAGTTGTGAGCATATTGTCAGCATTGCAAGCAAACATTCAACGTGAGTTTCTATTTTAATAAAAATCTCGATATGCTCTTTATCATATACATGCTACATAAAATAAATGGGCTTTGCTAGGATTCCTTTTCTTCTCTATTTATAAGAAACAGGGTTACCAATGAATGATGGAGTTGAATTTGCTGCTATTTATTTCTTATGGGAGTTTGCAGAAAACACAGAAAGGGCATCAAAAATAACTAGTGTTTATAGTACTTGGAAAGTTTGTGATGAAATTACAGATTGTAAAATTAGTTAATTGACAAAGTTGTTATAACACTGAGTTTGCATTTTATTTTTAAATGCACACAAAAAAGGAACTACATATATGAGATAGTCATGAGATTGATATTTGTACCTGCAGTACCTGAATGTGAGTCTTTTTTATCTACATGTTATCTTAAATGCTCTATACTACCATGTATCCACAAAGTTTTGGGAACGCAACAATTTAATTAGCATTTTGGTAAACTGAGAATATTATACACGTATTTTACCAATCACTATAAGCAAACTAAGGAAAATACAGTTTATCATTCATTGATGTATGTATACTATCCTTTCACAAACATTTGTTGAGTGAAGAACTGATTTTTCAAATAATTATACTTAACACAAAAAATGTAAAGAATAAAGGTTAATGTTTACATTATGATTCAGAAAATTCCACTAAATTTAAATTTTAGGCACTTACATGCCATCTGACTAGATTCTTTGATACCTTGAGAAAAGCGCTTCAAAAAATTCCATTCTTGACTTGTTTTATTTGCTATCGGATTCTTTCTTGAGAATCTATAATTCAAAAATAATTCCAGTTTTAAATTTGTTTTGGAGTCATGAGGGAAGGGGAGCTATTTTTATTTTGAATTCCATTTCTATAAACTATACCCCCAACAGAAGCTATGAAACACTTGAAGATGTCATCCGGGTCATTTACTGATAAGGCTTTTACGGCACCAGGGCCTGTCACCCGTAGAGTCTGCAGAAAAATGGAATGGCACAGGGGAGATTTGGGGCCTTTGAGCATAGATGCAGATCTTTGCCCTGACACTTATTAGGCATGTGAATTTGTGCAGGTTAGTCAACCACAGAGTTGCAAAGTCAGCTTCATCCTTGGCCCATTATATTCTAGATGGTTCTACACAATGAAAGAATCTCTGTAAAGCACGTTTTTATTTAGTGCTTTGCATTCTTGTTAAGGCAGAGTTTTATTCATGTTTCCATAGGCCAGCTATTTTACTCATGAGGTGGTGTGAATATTACAGAAAACATGAAATGGAATTTACCAGCTGTAAAAGCAAATCAATGTAGAAAAATGGCAACCAAAAGAGGGAAGTAGATACACCCAGACTACATCACCAAAAGCAAACATCCCAGAAATATGGGTTAGTGACACTAGTTTGGAGCCTCCCTGGGTCAAGTGAATTATACTCTCATGAGATGGATTTCTCCCTGAGAAACATTTTCTGCGACACATAATACTCCATCCTGAATTTATCCTGAAAAAAAAAATTAATTTCTAACACACCTAGTTTAAGCTCTGTGTTGAGTTTAAAACAGAAAGATCTTTAAACTGAAAGATGAAAATCTTTATACAATTTCCATTATTAAAAGGGATAATAAAAAGGGACATCTTTAGGAAAATCGCAATCATGGTAGCAGTAGCCATATCTTTTCTCTGCCAAGTAAGCATCAATAATGTTTTAAAAGCAATCTCTTAGAGATAGTTCTAATGCATGCTGTGTTACATGACAAATATTTCTTTGAATGAAATTAGTTTCGAGTATGGACGCAGAATTAAGAAGAAAAGAGAACCCTATAATATGAAGTCATATAAAACTGACATCCCAGACAGAGTGGCTGACCATGGCATAGCTTTGATTTAAGGGTATTGCCACATGCATTCCTTTTTCCAAATGCTTCAAAGAAGGCAAACAGTTTTTATCAGTAAAATACAGCAGAGACCAAAAGTTTATGCTACATTCCTCATTTCCTCAGTTGGAACCTGAAGGAGTAGTCAAATATGATCATTTATCAAAAAAAAAAAATTATGGAATGTGTTCATTTTGTTGTATGTGAGCTTAGCCCAAGAGTTAAGTCTAATCATAATTAAATTAGCATATACTGTCTATCTCAGAATAAATCTAGCAAGTTGAAATCAGTAAAAATGTGTGCTGGGTTTGCAGTTGGATTCCAATAGCGACGGAGTTATAAGACAGGTAATACTTGTAAGCCATTAAGAACATGAACTATATCAATAAGGAAATCCCTTATTGAACACAGAGCTTTGTCGTATGTGGCAGAAATGTTTTTTTTTTTTTTTTTTTTATCTTAAGTGAATTATTTTTTAGGCCATTTGTTCTCTTTTGGAAAATTACAATTGGTCACTAACATGTTTAACTATCAGGTGATTTGTCACATTTCTAATAATGTACATATCTTAGCATACTTGATAAAGTCATTATACTTGAGTAGAGAGTTGCAATTTTTAATTGATCACAGTTTGCTCCTGAAGGTCACTTTAATTTCTTTTCATTGTACCTAAGTGTCCCTTCTCCCCCGAGCCTTGAAGTTTGTTAGTTGTTTTTAATGTAATTTCAGAATTATAAACAGCTCAGCATATTGTTAAGTGAATTCTGGAGGTTATTCCATCCAGAAGTAAACAAGGTGAGGTAGACAATGGCATTTGATCTCAACCGGTTGTCATTAAATGGGATACTGAGTTAATGCTAATTTTTCCTGAGAGAATAGTTTAGGAATATATATTTCATCAATACTATTAATTTATTTGTGTTTAAGAAATATTTTCTTTATATCTATGTAATTTTATCAGCACGAAGCTTTTACCACCAGTATTTGCATTGGTTTTAGGAATGTCGGTTAATGATTTTCATTACCATGTCATAGGTGGCAAACACAAATGTCAACAGGGGCTAGGCAGGTAATTTAAGGGGCAAAAATGGCTCATTGTGAAAACCAGGGACTGTGAAAACCTGCAGAGAGCAAGTCTCATCCAAAGAGAACAACCGTTGTGTAGTCTTGGACCATAGCTGTCACCTATCAGGTTAAACAAAATATGTCTCTGGGCTGACTTTAAATCAATTTGTGGAAGGTTGATTAAGTAACATAAACCAAACTAGGCTAGTGTTTGCTGTGAGGTTGAAGAGAAGGAAGATAAACTATTCTGTTGAGAGCCAACTTCATGGATGTATGACCTGTGCTGTCCCAAGGGGCCCCTCACATAGAAGGGCCCCGTACTTGGTTAAATGTTCTGTCATTGCCATCTTGAAATTCTTTCCTAGTTTTGAACAAGGGGCCCCACAGATTCATTTTACACAGGGTGCAATACATTATGTAGCCAGTTCTGATCCATTCAAGGTAAAATTTGGAGCATTTTTCTCCTGAATGAGTTAATATACTTCTCTGCAGACTTAATGGAATACTGAGGAGTGTTAGAAATACAGGGATTAGTATCCCATCAATTTACTCAACTTGGTTTCTGTAAATATAGCCATGTGTGGATTTGAATGAGGAAACCAGTTCCTCTCTTTTCCAGCACTTTCTGTATTATCTGCCTGCTAAGAGAAGGCAATCTGGCCTGATTCATCAAACAAAGAGACCAAGGTGAAAAGTCAGTAGGTCTAGCTTCAAAATCACCTGCTTGGTTTGTTAAAGGACTCAAGGGTTTCCCAAATATAGACCAGAGACCTCCTTTTTTACTTCGAATTAAGCATAAAAATAAAAAAAGATTTTAAAAATAGATCAAGGATCAATGATACTGATAAATATGGTTTCCCCCTCTGTAGGTTGCTTCCTATTTGTATGTGCAATAAAGGATCATTTCAATTTGTCATTAGAATTGGCCATCATGAGTGATTTACACTCAATATCTGGCTTTAGAGTCATCTCTCTGCAACATTGGAGTAAAGTACAGCACAGACTTCTCTGGTGTTCACTAAAAAGCCATCTAACCTTTTTGTAGATCCCTAGACACCTGTAATCCACCTATTCCAGCTCATAGAAAAAAAGTATGAGCATTTAAATCTTGGGAGCAGAACTCTTAGCTGGATTAATTTATTTTTCCTACCCATCAATGTTTCAGATTTATATGCACTTTCCTGTTGTATTTGACGCCAGCATGCATTGCTTTGCTGTTGTGCAGGTATGACTAAGTACTGTCTCGTTCCACTGAATAGGGCACCATTTGTCTTGGGTTCTACAGGCTGGCTGCATACATGACAGCACACGGTGACAGTAATTTGCACTGATCTGCCCCCACTGCTAGTCCTGCTGCTACAAATAGCAATTGATTATTATGCTGTAGTGTTATTATTGACTGTCACTATGAACACAAGCTTTATTTCATTTTTAAAGTAACATGCTGCAGATTTGTTTAGTATAAGAGCAAAACAGGGAAATATTCATTTTGAAGAATTATTTGCAGTCACAAATGTAACTTTAAATCCTGGTCATAAAACATTTACTTTACTTTAAATCATAGTAAACAAAAACTTTATTGTGGTATTTATTTTAGTGTGATATAAATAAATAACTTCCAAAAGCCATAAGAAAATCAGTATAAAACTGAAATATTTTTCCTGTTCCCGATTTCAGGAGAGATATGCACAGAAAAAGACTAGATACCTTTTTTTTTCTTCTCCCCTCCCCTTTTAAATGTTTTCCCCGTTCAAAAATAAGTTCGAAAGCTACTTCATACACATGTATTTCTTGACCTGTCTGGCATTCTAAAATTCTCAGCTCTTCTGGGGACCTAGAATATCTCAAGCCCTTTTATTCCCTCCTCCCTGACAAATTGACCAGGATGGGCGCTTGTGTTTAGAACTGCAATTATGCAGATTTGTAGAGTTAATATTTACTGATGTTATATAGGTGGCAGATATATCTTAATTTATAAATGTGTGCCTTCCTAAACTGCAAAGTTGACTTTCTGAATCCTTTAAAGCACATTACCAGGTAGCGAAACTGATTTATTTTACCATGCTATGCCATTGTGCATCTTACATGCTCGGTGACTCCAGCCAGTGTGCCATGCCTGTTTTAAACTAGACACTTGAGTTATATATAACACAGAGCTTAGAAAACAAAAATAAAAACTGGACTATACTAAACCTCAAGGATCTCAACTGCCTATTCCCTGCGAACATCTTTGTGCCCTCTGAAGGGGACGCTGGGACACACAGAGTTCATGACAGAACGGGCCACTGAGCTCTTCAACTTCATTACTGACCGGCATAACCAACCCTGGGTTCTCACAATTGGGACAAGAGAAGGGACATTGAGATCCCATCCTGCCATTTCTTTTGGATTTCTTTGTTACCTTTTTCTTAAAATGTTTTATTTTATTAAATAATAGATAGAACTCTTGCATCTAATCAGAAGTAACTGAAAAGATATATTTAAATCCGATATATTTTTAAACAGCAATCTCTTCCCTGGCCTGAAGTACACTGCTGAAAGGATGGCCCAGCTATATGTGGCTAGAAAGCAATGTCGCCCCCCCTCCCTTCCATTTTGAGACCACTCAGTGTTTAAAAATCTGCCAAATGCAAGTGTTTAAAACATATGTCTGCTATAATTGTCATTATCTATAGATAATTTAACTTCTCTCTGTACTAGCAAAGGAGGAAAAGGATGTAGAATTATAGAACAGGAGCAGAGATAGTCAGTCCCATGCTTTGCTTTCGACTTGAGATAGTCTATTTTAAACAACATTCAAAACCTGTTTAGAAGTAGGCAGGGTGTAAGCCATAAATGAGTAATAAAAATCATCGTGTATTTTGGGTAGACTAAGCCTGTCAGATATTATTAAAGGGTATTTCCACGAAATATCTTGAAAAAGAGAACTACCAGTAATCTAATGTGGGCAGCTTTTCCCAGACAGCCACCAAAACAATGTACTGTCCGGAATATTTATCTTTCAAAAGGTCTATCGATCCTTGATCTTCACCTGTGAAAAGAAAATGACAGGTAATATTCATTTCATAGCCATGACATACATCAAATCAATGCTAAACAGCTATGTATTTATCAATTAGCATTATTTTCCTATCTCTCTATGACTCCCTGTATTGTTGTAATTCCATCAAATAGTCATTTGCTTTTTTATGGTAATAATCCCTTCACATTTCTTCCTTTCATCTGTATCCTTGTGCGCTATTTGTTGTTCTGCTAAATCCCTATTATAGAGGCCTATGAGTTCCAAGAGCTTGATGAATAATTGGAAATGTTTTATCCCCAAGCTTCAAAAAAGTGCTAGAAATAATTATAAGCAAACATCTTCTGTGGCGTCCCATATCAATCCAATCCCTGCTTTATGTTGTTTGTACTTTAGATAGAGAAGGAAACAGCGAGATCTTGGTTGCGTAGCTCTTGCAGCATAAAGAGGACAGATGTTTCGGTTTCCATTGCTTTTTCTTCTGTCTTCTCTGTTCTTTCCGGCAGCTTGGGCTGTTCACTAAGATACGTTCCACAGTTAGTCAAGCCTGTAATTTCACAAGGTACAGTTAATTATTGATCAATCAAAATGAACTTCATAATCCTTTTGGCAACTCGTGCTGTACTTGAACTTCTCTCTTGCCCATAAAATAGCTTAATGGTCTACAGTATAATGAACAGGAAGGATATGAACTAATGTTCAAAGAAGCAGGCAAATCCTACCTTTCCTGCTCATGCCAATTCAGGATTATTCTTCACAACATATTACGTTCTCCCTATTTTTCTTCAGCTCCTCAGCTAAAGATAAAAGCCCTTCCTCAACCCCCATCCCGACCCCAGATGCAGAGCTTTCCTACCTTCTCCAAAAATTTGATCCCATTTAAAATATTTATTTAATATTTGAATATATCTTTTCTATTTAGTTTCTCCTACATGAATCAATTTCATCAGATAATATGGTAGCTTCCCAAAGCCACAGAGCTGTGTTTTTAGTACACCTATGTACTTACCTTCCTGAACAGGCAATTAGCCTATATAAAAAATGAAGAGGGTGTGCATCAAAACATAATGACTCCCTCCTTCTCTTAGTGAAAATACAGACTATGGGGAAAAGTCCCCACACCCTGGTAGGTCCCATGTGGTATGTATGCAGAAGGATATTACAGCTGGTTGCTAGTCACTTATTCAATCACCATTTACTGAGAATCTATTATGTGCAGGGACTTGCTCTGGGGGACACACACAGAGTGAGATGGAGATTGGAGTATAAGAGTCAGGAAACTAAGCATTGTCATAGTGCATAATGACAAAGTTTCAGTGCAAAGATTTTGGCCATGGGGAGAAGAGAAGGTGAGGGGAAAAGAAAAATTATTAATATATGGGTAATCAAGTTTACTCAGTCTGCCATAGGAATGCTACCATCCTCTAGGAAGCATATTTGTCCTATGACAGAGCCAGCCCTCAATCCATCTGTGCACCAAGTGCTTAATGCCCCCAATGTTTGAGGCACCACGCTTGCTACCATGCAAAGATGAAGGAGTCGTGGTTTCTTCCTGCAGGGTCTATACATGTTAGGCTGAGAAGGTTAGTGAAGACAGCCTGCCTGCCGTATCCACAAGCTGCGTGGCTTCGTCTAGTCTCCCCATTTGGTTTCCATCTGGAAAGTTCAGTTCTACGGCTGTCCCTGGCTTCTCACAGGATTAGTGTGTGCACTTTTGCCTTTACATACATACTAATAAGCAAACAGAAATCCAAGAGATTTAAGATAACCTTAAGGACTTTCTCATCCATGTAGGCAAACAAAGCTACTCCAGGTGGGTACAAAGGTAGCCACACTTCCAGGTGATGGGGTGAAGAGCCATCAAGACAGGTAAAGACAAAACACTTCAAAAAGGAAGACCATTTGTGACTGGGGGAACCAGGAAAGGTTTTCAGATTTTATGGCCAGTTGAGCTGGACTTCCTTCAAAGGGCAAGTCATTTTTTTCAAATACAGAGAAGTTGAAGAAGAGCAGATTTGGAAGCAAGAACACAGGGACTCTGACTTTCCCAGTGACAGAAAATATAAGGATGTATATTTAGTGTTCATTTGCTTTGACTGTATGTGCACCAGGCCCCACCTACCTGTTCCTAAAAATGGTCATGTGTTTGGTAAGTACACAAATGAGGGTGGGCTTGAGACCCAGTATGTCCAAGCTGGAGCTTATTTCCCCATCAAAACGTCCCCCAGTTATCTTCTGTGAGGTGCCCGCTCCTCTCCCCTGAGGAAAGGGTCTCTCTTGCTCTTTCACTCTGGCCAAAGTGTCCAGTGCCCGCCTCAGCTGCCGCCCTCTGCCTCAGACCTAGGGAATGGGCAGGGACGCACTTTACCACCCACCCTTAGTGTGGATCAGGCTCCTTCCTGCATTCTTCACAGAAGAACAATTCTTCCCAACTTACACAAGGCTTGAAGATAAAGACAACGAAGGGCAGCATGGAGTCACCACCACTACTATTGGTGGCCTCTCTCAGAGGTACAGGCTTGGACTCACCTTGGGAGTCCTATGTGGCACTAGCCTGCTTGGCTGGATCCCCACACTTCTCCAGGTGGCAATACTCTGTGTAGTTCCCTGTGCTAGAGAGTTCTAGTGTGTCTGAACATTGGAATCTTGACCAGCCTCCAAAGACCTGAGAAATAAGATGCATTTCCTCTCTCAAAGCAGCCTAGGAAACCACCTCAGCATTACCTCTTCCCAGGACATTTGACAGTCGGGATCCGTGAGGGACTCTTCACCCTACTCACACCGGCATTTAGTCCTGACAGGAAAAGTAGGTTACACGGTAGACATCCAACCAACCAGAAGCAGTAGAAGATCTACTGTAAAGCTAAAGAAACCTAAGTTTTTAAGGCCCCTTCCAGGACTCCGTACTAATTCTATTTTTAGTTTGGGTTTTTTTGTTTGTTTGTTTGTTTTTTAAATTTAAAGATGGCTACTCGAATTGAATGGGCTTCAGACACCACATAGCTTGCATCCGACCCTGCTTCCAAACAGAGCTTTTTAGAGTTTTTATCTTCAGTCACGCCTACCATGAAACCTTCCTCGCTCCACCTCCAGCCCAGTCCCTCTCCTAGGTCCCACCTTCCTCCTGTGCAGAGCTTCCTTTCCCAGATCCTCTCTGCTGTCCTCTTTCTGGTTCTCATCACCTGAAGGATCTGATCAAGAAGATCATAGATGTGCCCGTGTGCATGAACACATACACACACCGTGATCTGCACGATCTCTTTGATTCACAGCATAGACCAACATAAATGCACAGAAAAAACTTTCTCCAGTAAAAACAAACAAACAAAAAAACATAACCTGCAAAGAAATAATTCTGCCTAGGCCACCTTTATCGATATCATGTAAGTATTTGTGAAGAGTGTGATATTTTACATCTGCCTAAAGAAATGACCCATTCAGACAGATTTCTTTAAAAATCAAAACCAAAAAAAAAAAAAAACCCACCACCGCTGGTAGCTGTCAGCTTCTCAGTGACAACTGCTGTCTTTGGACAGACTTCAGAACTCTTGACTGTCAGACACTTCCACTCCCCTCTTAGAAGGCAGAAAAGCTGTGGAAGATGTAGTCAAGGGTGTTTGCCAGAGAGGAGCAGACATCTGAACTTCATTCCCTGCTTTTGGAAAGTTGGGGAGCTGGGGTGTGACCTGTCAGAACAAAGCTTTGACAAAGTTGACCACAAGCATGCCTCCTGCTAGAGGGGCAGAGCAAGAATGGAGACCCCAGGTTTTTTTTAGCCCGGATCCCTCTGGGTCCTGGACGAACAAGCTTCAGTGGAAGGGAATCACTGAGTCTCCTTTCATATTTACAGCAAGAATATCATGCTGATGACTTTGGCCTAGGCCCTAGGACAGGGAGCACTCTGTAATCTATGCTCAGATGCTTTCCCTTGGGTCCCTCTTCCTGCTTGTTAATGGCAGTGGACATCTTTCCCCAAAAGTTTCACAAAACAATGGACCCAAGGCAAACAAAATATGGCTCTTTATCCAACTTACTAATTATATTTTCAATGGTATAATCAAAGCTGCTTAGGGCTGTTCTGAGAGAGAGTGCGTGTCACCTGTCCCAGAATCCCTACTGATATTGGTCTCCAGGTAGCTTTTACTATCCGCATGCCACAGAGATCTGCCTTCAGTCAGAAGCACCTGGTATTATGAGATGGCCTTGAGCTACAAACCCAGGCACACCTGCCTGCCTGTGGCTCCCTTGCTGACTGATTCTGAGCCTAAGTCTCCTCTCCCAAAACCCTCCTCCCAGAGTTGTCAGGGAGATTAACTAAAATGTTATACCTTAAACACTCGATATTTAATAAATACTCAATAAATGGTTACTTCTATAAAATTTTCAAATGGTTTGGGGAAGATAATGCTTGAGAAGCTTTGCTTTAGTTAAATGGACTTAGAATTCTCTTGCCTATGGTTGAGTCTAAATGTAGAAAAGTTTAAATGAATATTTATGTGAAAATGACAGTTTTATGAACTTATTTTTATATGATATCCTATCTTGTTAAATATAGAAAAAGCCTATACCTTATATAATGACCAGGTCTGTAATAAACTCTACAAAATATTAATATTAAAGTATGTTTTAAACAAATATATGTGTGCACATATTAAAAACAAAATTCAAAGATCAAACATGTATATAAAAATATATATCCTTTCCCTCTTTTTTGGCAACCACACACTTTAACCATTTCATGGGAGTGGGGAAAATCAGGAGAGAGATTTTTAAAAGATTAATTTATGATGTCATCAGGGAACTTTCAATAACTAAATGTACAAACTTGCATTTTCAGAAACTTGTTATCTCTTGGTATTAATAACATTATATAAAAACGTATATAGGAATAACAGTCAAATGCTTATAATTTTAGAAACAGGATATAGAAAATATGCAGAAAATTATCAGAGAAGAACAGGATGGTATTTCGCAGAGGATCTGAGTTCTTCTCCAACTTTTCCAGTATAAAACTTGGATTTTCACAATGAAAACATGTTCTAAAGAAAGGATCTGCAAACTTTTTCTGTAAAGGCTCAGCTAGCAAACGATTTAGACTTTGCCGGACACATGGCTCCTATTAGAACTATTCATCTCCACTGTTGTAGTTAGAAAGCAACCACAGACAATACTGAAGCAAACGGGTGTGGCTGTGTTCCAATAAAACTTTATTTTTACAACAGACAGCAGAATTTGGTTCATGGTCCTTAGTTTGCCAGGCACTTTTCCATAGTAACATTTGACAAAAGGAAAAGCACCAAGCAAGGATAAAAACCTGCAGGAGGAGATGATGAAGTTAAAGAAAGTGAGAAGTATTGCAAAAAAGGAAGAAAGTGGTAGTGAAGAATAGATTTCATGTTTTTTACCCATTTGTTTCTGCCACTTTATGGCAGAACACTTCCATTTTAAGATTTAACACGAGGTCTCCTGATGCTGGGTAACTTGTTTCATTAGGAATTTACATTTTACATGATAGAATATATTATTTCCAAACCCCAGGGTTTTGATACCTAAAATAGTCTGACATTACTGAAATTGCCTCATCTGCTTCCAGGAGTTTCATTGCAGCCCTGACCAACGAGATACCAGCAACTGACCTCTGAGAAAATCCCATATTTCAGAGGAGAAATAAATAAGCATTTAATGCCAGCCCCTGTCCCAGTCAGTGTTAAGATACCACCACAAACTTCATGAAACTAACATAAAAAGATGCATTTGTACACAATGCCACTTAGTTTGTGTTATTTAAATCTGGAGCCTGAGCTCTGTGGATTCCTGGTGAAACAACTTGGGCAAATAGAAAAATAAACTTTGCCTCAGTGGAAGATTAGTCAGGGAGGCCCAGTGGACATTTCACAGCAGTAAAATCTATGCAAAATGAATTTGGACAAGAATAGTCTGTCTAAGATATCAATTTGCCCAAATAATATATTTATAGACTATTATTACATCTAGGAAAAAAACCACTAGATTGAAACTGTAAAAATTTCACTGATAAAAATGATCCATTCTCAAATGTCAACCAATATTAAAAGGGAGAATTTGACACTTTTAAATAAAAAATGATGCGCAAATTACACAAGAAATCTATGGAGACTCCTTCAGGTCTTTTTTCTCGCTCTATCCTGCTCTAAAACATGCAATAAACCTTTTTCAATTGGAGAGGTTTAATCTGTGTGTATAAGGGGACTTGGAGGCAGTGCCTTCTCTCTTTTCCTGGAGGCCTGTGTGCAAAGCTTTTTTCAGATATTGATTGTGAAAGTGATATCACACCAGAAGGTACATTGATATGGTGTCGGGTAAAAGAAAACGGCAAAGAATCCTTACAGTCTAATCAAAGCTCTGTCCAAGCCCCACACTCTGATGAAATCCAATCAATAAAGACGATTAAATGACACATACAGAGTCATCAATATTAAATACACTCCATTTCCTGTACAAGATCTGGGTAACACAAAGTGGACAAGATAAAACTTGACTCCACAGGTTTATTTACAGGATCTGAGCTATATTTAAATATGAATATGAATGTTTGACTCAGTCGCCATTTGCCCAACAAATTAAGGTGCCAACTGTACGCTTATGAGCCACATCATGTTGAATAGACTTTGAAGGTACCGTTTATTGAGAGTTTGCTATAAGCCAGCCAATGTGCTAATTGCTTTACAATTGTTATCCCATCTACAAATACTATCTTATTATCTTTTTTAAGGATGAGAAAATTAAGAGTGAGTTGTGTTCAGTGGTACGGAAGTGGAAGAGTTGGAAATTGAACTTAACTGCTGCCTGACTCCAAAAGGCACACTTGCCACCAAGGTGGCCCAAATCCATTGCTAATTGACTGTGATCTTGGAAAACTCACCTGATTTCTGGTTCATTGTAGTCTCTTTCTTCTGTAAAGTGAGAGGCTTGAACCAAATAACCTGAAATGGCTCTCTTGATCTAAATTTCTAGGAATCAGTAGTAGCACCATGGCTGACTGTGAGGTACTTATAAAGTGTGAATCATAACACTCCACTAAAATAACCCATTTATTGCTGAAAAGAGTGTGTTTCCGAGGCTTGGGAATTTTTTGCTCCTCTTTTAACAAGGATGAAAATCTAAGAAAACAAGCGAAAGTATTTTAAGGCAAAGCTTAGTCTACTCGATTCAGTATAGGTCTCTGGACTCTCAGCTAGGTGAAACCTTTAGAGACTTTGTGTGGTTTAGATTACGGAAAACAACTGCTCGTTTTGGCTACCTACCACTCCTTAAACTCAGGCAGTGAGTTTAAACATTTTTCCTCATTGGATTTTCTCAGTTTTTTAAACAAAAAATATTATGCCACCAATTTATTCAAGCTCTAAAAAGTAATTTAAATATATACATTCTTCATCTTTAAAAAAAAAAACTTTACAAAACACATATAATGCTTATCATATACCAGGAACTGTTTGAAATGTTTTGTAAATATTAAAGTATTGAATGCTCAAAGCAACACTTTGAGGTAGGTGCCCTTATTTTATCACCATTTCATAAATGCAGAAACAAAGATAGAGAAAAGTTAAGTAAGTTGCCCAAAATGATTCGTCTGGACACATGGATGGAGTCAGGATTTGAAACCAGGCATGTGGCTCTAGAGAACATAGCCATAACCACTATGCTCTCCTGCCCCTCTTGGTATAACCTACAGTTCTTAGGAAAGGGTTTTATAAAGAAGGTAGAAATTTTAAATGTGTTTGTAAGAGATAAAATAAAAAGCCTCTTATGCCAATGAAAAGATATGGCAGGAATGTGACAAACATATAGAAAGTATTACCCTTGAAGAAAATCACTGCTAAATTTACTCCTGGAAAAAGGACAGGAACAGTCATAGCCACAAATTCAAGATACACAAGTTCCCGAACAGCTGCCTGGCAGTTACGAGTTTTGACTACTATTCACCACTGTTGACACTTTGGACACAGAGGTGAACATCAGGAAATTCTTTGTCAGAATTCAAAGTATCAGGCAGAACTACCGGACAATGGCTTCCTTTAAAGGAAAAATGTATCCATCGATCATTCTCAGAATAATATATTTTTATGTTTTTCAGAGCAAGATTAAGAATAAAAAATATATGCTTGTTTATCATAGTTATATTAATTATAGCATTAGTTAATTAAAGCCCTTTCCTGTCCTTTGCTGAGGGGGCATCGTGCCACCAGCCTTATCTATGCCATAGTGCCTTTTTTGTCTATCCTGGTTTTGTGTGGGGGCGTGTGTGCGTGTGTGTGTGTGTGTGTGTGTGTGTGTTTTGTTGTTGTTGGGTTTTTGGGGGGGTTTTTTGTCTCTTTTCCTCCTGGTAGGTAATGTCACTGATTTCCTTTGTCTAGTTACGCAAAATAACAAATGTTCAAGCTTGGAAACTGGTAATTTGGCAATTTTAGACAATCGCCTCATAACCACATTTTAGTACACCTTTGAAGCGGTAGAAGTTCAAAGGCTTTGAAAAGACGACTATTGCTTTGCCTGTTACTATGAGTCATTTGGAGTAATTGGTCTTGTCTGATGTATGTTTTGAACTGAGGAAGTAGAGCTTTATTACCACAATCAGATACAGGTTTTTAGCCAAGGAAGTGGAGTTTTCCTCGCAGATGTAGATGCATGCTTGATAAGGCAGAAAACAGACAGATGTGCCTCTCTGCACCAGGGAAGAGGTGTGGAGAAGGAACAAATAAAACAGTTGAGAAAATTCCATGAAGTTACAGTGAAGTGCTTTTGGAAGCAGTCCCAGTTAGGAAATTTCTCACAAGCATGCAACTCATAATTTGGATGCAGATTTTAGACTTTAATTTTGATACCAACCTAAACCTACCTATTATCCTCATCATGTTAAAAATGGGCCAATGAGTTGCACACTAGTCGACTGGGTAAAGAAAATCATCTTTTTAGAAGAATATTAAAGAAAAGCCTTTCTACTTTTCTTATACAAATAAGATTCCTGAGGTAAAGCCAGTTTTTACTTCATCAATTTCTTGCAATGAGGATCGTTTGCTTCAGACTCTATTTCATAAAAAGTAAAAGACAAAAATGTTCAACTCAGAGGAAACACCCACGTATGTTATTTCTTTTTATACTTGCCTGCAATAAATTTTATGATTTTCCATGTCTGTATATGTGGGTAAACAAAAGGATGAGACAAAAAATTAAAAACAAAGCAAACACATATAAAAAAAAAATATTTCCCTTGGGTAAAGTTCAGTTACTTTTTTTTAAAGTTTTTATTTTTATTTTTTTGAGACAGGGTCTTGTTCTGTCTCCAGGCTACAGTGCAGTGGTGACATTCATCATAGCTCACTGCCACCTCTGACTCCTGGGCATGATCCTCCTGCCTTAGCCTCCCAAGCAGTTGGGACTTGTATGTGCACACCACCACAGTTGGCTAATTTTTCTATTTTTTGTAGAGATAATATCTTGCTCTTGCTCAGGCTGGTCTTGAACTCTTGGCCTCAAGCCATCCTTCTGCCTCAGCCTCCCAGAGTATTGGGATTACAGGTGTGAGCCACCGTGCTTCCTTGGTCATCCTGGCATTTTTTTTTTTAATATTTCAAAATATTAAGGGAGTTCAAATGTTTTTGGTTACATGTATGGATTTTGTTATGCTTGAGTCAGGGTTATAAGTGTGTCCATCACCCAGATGATGTTCATTGTACCCATTAGGTCAATTTTCGTCCACTCTCTCCTCCCCTCTCCCCTCTCCCCCCGGTTGATTTCTACTGAGTTTTACTTCCCTCTGTGTACATGTGTGCTCATCAGTTAGCTCCAATCAATAGTGAGTACATGTGGTGTTTGTTTTTCCATCCCAGTTACCTTTTAAAATATTTCTCATGAATAGGACAGGCATTGGGTTAGAAATAAGAATACATAGATTATAAGATACAAACTCTTTCTTAAGGAGTTTTCAATCTAGAAGGTAAGAAGACAAAATGGCACACATTATAATAAGCAAAAGTCAACCAGAAGCATGGACAGGAGAGAGAAGACTAAGACTTCCCAAAAATATTTAGGTAATGACTTGGATCTTGATGGAGTCAGGACCTGGGTGTCAGCTTTCCTGAAAAGAGGGAATAGCCTACGTAAGGCACAGAGACACAAAAGGGTATAATCTATTTCTAAACTACTCACAGTTGGTCTGGTTAGAGGTTGGGAGAGAATGAGTTAGAGGGTGAAGAGGGAAAGGAAAAGTGGCAAGAGAGGAGATGGACTCAACTGGAATCACAGAGGTAGATTAAGAGCCATCTTGGGGAAGTGAGAGGCAGCACGGACTTCAGCAAGATCAATGGGCCAGGTATAGAATGGAGGACCTCCACTAGAGTGATTTCTCGGGGAGAGAATAGATGACACAATGTATGGGAGAGAAAAAAGAGAGAGGAAAGAGTCTTTACACGACTTACCTCCCTCCAGAGACGTCAGCCATTTTGTTTACATGCATGCGTTACGATGCTGAGTAAGGTCTACCTGCTTCTTTCCAGATTAAAACTCTTCTGACAGAGTGTTTTCGGTATTAGTTGAGAAATTGATTCAAAAATACAGGATAAAATTCTAAGTGTCCACTTTTGATGACACAAAATATTTTTAGGCTACTTCATTGACTCTGAACTCTAGGATTTCCTACATACAAAACATAAATTATTTGGCCAAAAGGTAACATTTTAACATACTTTTTGTCTCTCTCACCCTAATCGGAATAACAGGTATAAGAAAAAGTCTTAAGATGGAGAAAGAGGAGAGTTGAAAAGAAGTATCAGAAACAAAAATAAATAAATAAAAGTGAAGAGCAGAGATTGCCCTGGGAGGGAGGTGGGTCAAAAGGAAGGGGTGCAAATGCTGTCATGGCCATTGAGAGTTGTGGAGGAGAGGACGGAAGGCATGTGAGAGGGATCTGTGTTCTGGGAATGGCACAAAACTCAATGTGACTGAAATAAGTGCCACTTCTTCCTGTCCCTAGTGTTCGTATTTATTAGCCAAGCTTGGATAAGTTTTTAAAATTAATTTATATACAATGAGATGTGTATATCTTAAGTGCACATTCAATTATTTTTGACAAATACATACTCCCATATACCCAATATACAGAATTTTTCCGTCAAGCCAGAAAGTTCCTTGCTGCTCCGGTATAATCATCCCACAGCCTCCATGGCAGGCAGTGCTTTGACTGTATTCAGTAGAGACCATTTTTGCCTGTATTTGAGCCTTATATAAACTGTATCACAATGTGTACTCTTTTGTGTCTCTATTCTTTTATTCAATCATTTTTTTTTAATCCTTCGGCATTCTTGTTCATTATCCAGTGGTTTATTCTAGCATAATGCTGAGTAGTATTCCATCATATGAACATATCAGAATGTCTCTGTTTTCCTCTTGAGGATATTTGAGTTACTTTTAGTTTGGAGCTATATTGTGAATAAGTTGCTATAAACATTTCAGTACACCACTGTTTGTGGGCAAATGATTCATTTCTCTTATAAATACCTGGGCAGTGGGTTGATGGAGTGTGTTTAACTTTGTAAGAAATAGCCAAATAGTCTTCTAACAGGGCTATATTACTTTGTGGTCCCACAAGCAATGTATGAAAGTTTTAGTTGATCCATACCCTCACAAATATTTAGTGCTGTGAGGCTTTAATTTACCTTTTCAAATGGTCATGACATTGGTTTTATTTGCCCCTAGTGGAGAACTGTGCAATGTGCTAATTGGCCTGCTGTATCTTTTGATAAGTGGCTGTTCAATTATTTTCCCCGTTTGTATTGACTAGTTAAGTTTTTATTAATGATTTATAGAAATTCTTTATGTATTCTGGATACCAGTCCTTTGTCAGATATAAGCATTATGAATATTTTCTCCAAGCTGTGACTTGGCTTTTTCTTTATGGTATCTTTTGATGGACATTTTTTAAAAATTCACTTTGATGAAGCCAAATTTTTAAATTTAATTTTTCTTATGGTTGTGGCTATTTGATTGCTTGCCAAAAAAGTCTTTGCCTATCACAAGATCATAAAGATATTCTCTGATAATTTCTTCTTAAAACTTATGGTTTTAGCTTTTATTTTTAGGTGTATGATCCATCTCTAAATTTTTGTGTATCTTGCGAGGTAGAGGTTGAGGTTAATCTATTCCATGTATTCATGCAGTTGCTACAGAACCATTTGTTGAAAATTAATATCCTTTCTCCATTAAATTGCTTTGACACCTTTGTCTAAAATCAATCAAATAAATATGAATAGATTTATTTTTGAACTCTATATTTTGTTTGATTGATTTACATATCTATCCTTGTGTCAATTCTGCACAATCTTGATTAGCTTGGCTTTAAAATAATTCTTAAAATTAGGCAGCCTAAAATTTACAACTTTGTTTTTCTTTGTCAAACCTGTTTCAACTAATCTAGCTAGGTCTTTTGTATTTCTCCACAAAATTTAGAATTACCTTGTTAATTTCTACAAAAATTGCCTGGTGTAATTTTGATTGGGATTACATCAAATCTGCAAATCACTTGGGGAAAAGTGACATCTTAACAACATTGAGTTTTCTTATCCACAAACATAGGCTATCTCATCTTTTAGGTCCTTTTAAATTTCCCTCAGCAGCATTTTGGAGATTTTATTGTAGAGGTTTTATATAATTTTTGATAATTTTATTCCAAAGTTTATTACTGTTAATACAATTAGATTTTTTATAATTATTTGCTTTAATTTTTTAAATTATATTTATTGTAAGAATACAATTGATTTATTTTAGTGATCATGTATCCTTGACCTGGCTAAAATCACTTATTATTTCCAGTAGTATTTTATGGACACAGGATTTTCAATCCCACCATCGTCATCTACAAAAAAAGGCAGTTTTACTTTTTCCTTGTAATCATTCCACTTTCTAGTTATTTTCTGGCCTTACTGCACTTGTTACAACATCTGATATATTATTGAATAGAAGTAAAGTTAAGATCATTGCCTTGTTCCACATCTTAGCAGGAAAGCATTCAATATTTTACCAGTAAAAAAGATTTGGTTTTTAGGTGAATGCTCTTCCTCCAGTTGAAGAAGTTTGTTTCTATTTCTAGTTCCCTGAGACCTGAGACTTCTTTTTTTCTTTAGTCATGAATTTAATAAAATACTTTTTTCTGTATTTTTTTTGAGAATATCATATTGTTCTGTTTGTTTTTAAAGTGTGTTAATATGGTGAAGTGACTTGATTAATTTTTGACCACTAAACCAACCTTTCATTTTTAAAATAACAATATTCTGAAATAAGAATAAAAATAAATAAGTAAATAAAAGGGAAAAAAAAGAAAAAAAAAGAAGGGCAGGAATGGAAGTGGCAAATAAAAATAAATAAATAAATAAAAGTAAAAAAAATAAAGTCCACTTGGTCTTGATGAGCATATCTATACAGAGAAAGAAAGAGACAGACAGAGACATACACACACCCACACATAATATATAATTACTGCTGGTGGAAATGTAAAATAGCACATTTACAGTGAAAAACAGTATTGTAGTTACTCAAATATTTGAATATAGACTTACCATATTATCCAGCAATTCCACTCCTATGTATATACCCCAAAGAATTGAAAATAGGGACTCAAAAAGATATGTGTATACCAGTATTCATAGCAGCATCATTCACAATAACTAAAAGGAGGAAAAAAGTCCATATGCCCACAGACAGATGAATAGGTAAGCAAAATACAGTCCATGCTTACAATGGAATATTATTTGGCCTCAAAAAATGAAATTCTGATACATGCTACAACCTGGATCAATCTTAAAAACAGTATACTAAGTGAAATAAGCCAGACTCAAAAGCAAAAAAAAAAAAAAAAAAAAAAAAACACTGTGTATGTATGCTTCCACTTATATGAGGTACCTAAAATAGTTAAAATTCATAATGATGGAAAGTAGAATAGTGGTTACCAGGGGCTGGAGAAGGGTGTAATGGGAAGGTACCATTTTTAATGGTACAGAGCTTCAGTTCAGCATGATGAGAAAGTTCTGGAAATGGATCATAGGGATGTCTGTACAACAATGTGAATGTAGTTAATGCCACTGACTTGTCCAATGGATAAGGGTTAAATTTCATGGTATGTATATTTTAACACAAGAAAAAAGTATAAAGGTAATAAAAATAATATAATAATTTTTTAAAAAATTATTAATTGGTGGCATCTCTGGTAGAATGGATTCCTGAGTGACTGTGGGGAACAGTCCCCCGTGCCACCCCCTCTCCTTCTAATCTGCACAGACCCTGCAGGGGGGTTCCTTACTGCAGCATCACCTAGCATATTCTGGCTAAGACACAGCCCTGAGTTATTCTCTGAGGCTCCCTCAGCTGAGAAAACCTGCGGGAGAAAATCTCACATGCGCGCACATTGTTTCTTTGATATGCGTGTTTTATATCCCCCTCAGCTGGGCCCTCAGTCCTTCTTAATCACCTCATTCTTCGTTTATCATTTTCCAGAACCCGTGCTCATATTTTACAAGTTCTCTAAATTTCAGATCCCCTGTCTGCCCTCATCATTGTCAGAAGAGAACGTGTCCTCTTATGTATTGGGCAAGTGGAGAGTTTCAGTAAAGAATTTTCTCAAATTCCCTTCCCTATGTTTCACAACTATGTTATTCCTCTGCTGACTTAGCTTTCTATCTCAAATGTCATTTCCCTCTCTTTACAAAAATAGCCATCACATCTATTCCATTTACTATAAACTTGGGACTTGTCTAGGCATAAAACACTGTTGCTACCATCTGAGATAGATTCTAGTGTTAGCCCAATTTTACAGAGGTGGAAACTGAGGCACAGAGAGCATTGGCAGCATTCTCATGGCCATAGCTAGGAAGTGGTGGGGGTAGGGTACTAAGCCAGGAAAAGTGCTCAGAACTACCTCTTTTGTACCCAGAATCTGTTACATCTTCCTTTAGAAAACTCATTGTCTTTAATTTTAAATGTTTGTATTTTCTCTTCCATTGCATTATATTTCTTTCTTACAAACATGTTCCCATTCTCCCAATATATTTTTAGTGTATACACACACACACTCACATAAGTCCAGCTTCCTTCCAAAGCTACCACCTTTCTCCCTCCCTTTTCCTATCTGAAGAGTTGTTTATAATTCTTTACCTCTTATTTAGGCATTAATTACTGGCTATAATCCAACTCCTTGTCCCAAGTCTGTCCCTAGGCCACCTGAACAAGGGTCAAACTGTCCTAACAGTATAGTCAATGGTGATCTATTCTTAGCCCTGCTCTGCTGATCTCTTTGCATTTCCTACCCCTGGCCTGTTAACCCTCGTTACTGTAACCCTACTTCCACCTGGCTGTCAGTCTACCTTTTTAGAACATTCTTTCTGGTGATCTATTTTTACTGCCCTTCTTCCATTTCTTAAATATTGATGTTCTCCAGAGTACTCGGGTTATTTTTTTTTTCCCTTATTCTTTCTTTCAAGGAGCTTTCCCAATATCTACAATCTCATTGACCTACAAACATCTCATTATTGGAAAAGGAGTGATTACCTTCTTGTCCCACTTGCAAAGGGATGATGAAGCAAGTCTTGGCAGACTACCTTTAAAGGTAGCCTAATCCCTGCTCTAATCTGACAATTTTAGATTCAACCAGCACTTATTCATTGATTACTATGTTCCAGGCACCATTCCAAATGCTATATAAGTTTTAACTCATTTAATCCTCACAATAATCACATGAGGTAGACACTATTATTATCTCCACGTGAGAGGTGAGAATCCTGAAACATAGAGAAGTTAAGTAACTCACCCAAGATTCCTGGCTTGTAACTGGCAGAGCCAGGATTCAGAATAAAACAGTGGGGTTCCAGAACCATTCTCTTATCAACTATACTGCACAGTGTTTAATCAGTTGAAAATGTCCTCGGCAGGACCGTGGCAGTAAACATCTCCAAGGACCCTTTCGCATAGCTCATGCAGAGGCGCTGACCGATGGGAAGGTGGTCACAGTTGCTCACCGACTGTCACATGGGGAAGACGGAGGCCAGGGCATTTTGAGCTAAATATTCATTTTGTAATTTCAGATGTTATCACTTGCTTATCTACTATTATACACGTAAGAGAAAAGCAATAGCATTTACACTAAGTAACCCATTTGGAATAAGGAAAGAACACTAAAACTCATAATTGGCTTCCATCCTCTCAAATGTCATAATGTGGAGCTGTAAGACACATTTCTGCTTCCTAGAGTACTCAATGGAAAGAGGCATTCAGCTGCCAGATAGGTTCCTTTCAAATGTAGATCGTATCATATGACTCCTCTGCATCAAACCTTTCAATGGCTTTCCACTGCACTTAGGATAAATACTGATACATTAAGGTACACATCCATTTCAGCACCAGCAGGCTCCTGCCAATTTACCTCTCTCCCTGCTCGTGGTCCTTTCACCCTGGCCTTCTATTCTCTCTGCCTGGGACACTAATCTTCCAGTTCTTGGCAAATCCAGATCCTTTTCATCCTTCACATCTGGGCATAAATATCATTTCCTTAGAGAGGCCTTCCCTGGCCACCGAATAGAAGTCAGTCTCCTTCCCCTCCCAGTTACTGTCTAGCATCTCATCTTGTCTAGTTCCTATCTTGATCCAGAATTATTTATGTATTTACCTAATTATTCATTCTTTGCCTGTGCTACTAGAATGCAAGCTCCCCGGGAACAGGGACTTTGTCTTATTCAATATCACATAGTGTTTAGCTGAGAGCCTCTCCTATAGCAGAAGTGTCAGGTATTTATTACACTAAGAAACAAAAAGTAATATATTTCATGGAATTTCCCTGTGATATTCCTTTGTCTGCAAATTTATATAAGCCTTTTCCATGTATTTTTACCTGAAAGAGGAAGAACTTTGAAGTTGGACAGACTTGGATTCATACCCAGCCCCACTACTTACAAACTGCATGATCGTGGGCATATTTGTAATTAAACTTTTCTCTTAGTTGGTAAATAAGAAAACAGTATTTACCGCACAGAGTCGGTATGCCTATTAAGTGCAATAATGTTAGTAGATATAGGGTGGTTCACTCAGTTCCTGGCACATAGCCAACAGGTAATAAATGTTTATTTTCTCTCTTCATCCCTTTTCCACCTATATTGACCCTCCTTTACAAATCCATGGACTACTATATCGCATCAAACAGAAAGTAAAAATTAGCCAAACACAATCTTTGCTAGGTTTCAAATCTATTAGCCACATTAAACCTCAACCTTCTAAATTCCAGAAAAATTTATGAGGAAGAGAAAGATTAGACAGAAAGAGAAGAGAAGCAGGAAGCACAGGAGAAGGTGAGAAAGTAAAGGACAGAAAAAAATAAAAGAATTTGCTTCTTGAGGCGATACTAACAGATAGCTCTAGACCTGGCCCAGGATGGATGGATAACACATGTTGTATGTAGGGGCAGCTCTGAAATTGGTGACCCTGCTGTCAGCTTTGGGACAGTTCCTGCTGCCAGGCCCTGTGTGCTGTGGCACCTTGAGGACTTTTTTCAGAAATAATTAGCTATTCTTTCCCAAGTGTTGTGAAAAATATGACCATTTCCCAGTCCCTTACCATTTCTTTTTCTTTTCGTTTCCTTTAGAGTTGTAGGGCATATAGACATTTAAAAGGAAACCAACCCAATATTTAGAATTTACAGTTTGGTTATAGTCTAACATTTGCATACTTAGTAAAACAATTTAAAGATATATCCTGAGGCAGATATTTCCTACAGAAGAAAGGGCTCTGAGGTTTTTCTGGATGCACAGTTCAGATTCTCAGGGAGGAATGAGTAGGAAATATTTTTGCTGTGATACTTGACATGAGTCCAGCCTTTCCCTGGAATTTTCTTTATATAGAGAACAATGTACATAGACAGCTTTAGAGATTACCAGTGGGTTTGAAATGAATCTTCAATGTTCCCATTTCAAAGGGGCAGGGATTCCAGTCTTAGATGGGGGCAACATTTCATCTTCTCCTCTGTGCCCAAAGAAAGTAGCCCTGTGTCCTCAAAGGTCAGACCCCAGGGTAAAAAATTCCAGGTAATAGAATGTGTTCAGGGTATATGCATTGCAAAATAAAGGCACAAATAAGGATCTGGATGCAAAATGAGATCACATAGCAATATTCTGTCTTTGAATGGACTTTAGCTGACCTACTTACTTAATCATTTGAAAAATAAATGAAACTCATACCAAGTTGATCAGCAGAGCTATCTTGAAATATTTCTAAGAGTAACAGTTTTGAGCAAGAAGAGTTTTTAAGAATCATATTGATTTCAGGTCAGATTCGATGAGGAGCAATGTCCTCACCAAAATCCTAAAGCTTCAGAGATGTATATGCATTCTTACGTTTAGGATTCACGGTAGTAGCAGCAGCTAAAGTGCTGCTGAATGCAAAAAATATGGCAGTAATTTGAGGAATGTCACTTTGTCATTTCAAAGTTGGGTGTCACGCATGGGGACTGACCTTATCTAGCAGGGTTATTAGTACAGTTTCTTCCCACAGTCCTTCTGGTAGGCATCCTATACGACCCACTGTGATCATCTCAGTCTTCTGTCTGCTTCACTTCTGGGATTTGATCTCCTACCCATGTGAATCCCTCTGGCACCATCTTGTTTCCCCTTCCCTAAGTTTGACCTCAAAGACACTGGTCATGGTACACTTTCCAAATCATGGATAGATGGGATGGTTTTCTCCATCTTATTGAAAACTTAGACAACCCATCATCATTTTTCTTTTCTTCTATGGAAAAGCTTGTAACAAAAATGTTCACAGATGCATTCTTTAACAGAGAGCCCAACTGATGTCATTTAGGATTAAACATAGGTTCAGAACGTTCACAGGTTTATGATAATTCTTTTAAGTAACGGCTCTAAGATCCCGTGGCTTGGCCATCAGGATACAGAGGAACAGGGAAAGCCCTAGCAAAAATGCTGAAATTCTCTTTGCAAAGGAATTTGGTGGGAAATTCATGGCCTATTTCATTTCCATCCAGCCATAGCCCTCACAAATCCTACTACTACTGCACGACCACATCAGGTCTGTTTTTAAGGCTGTTCCTTTTAATGTGAACCCCTGCTGGTTTTCCTACTTTATTTATTTAATTTTTTTTGTGGGGCGGGGTGGGAGTAGATGGATGCTTAATTTTTTTTGTTTTGTTTTGTTTCCCACACATTTAGCTGAATTCAAGGTTGAATCCAAACAAGACTCTGACCTAAGCAGGTTCCACTGCTCTGTCCTCCAGCTGGCTGGGTCCTCTCATGATGGCATTCCCAAAGACCCACTGACTGGGATCCACAGGATTCTGCCACCAGAACTGCTAACAAAAATTTATTTTATTAATGCGTTTTAATCTAATGTTCAAGGAAGGGAGCGATGTTTGCTTGTATGAACCTTAGTTTATGGTGGGCTTATGTAAGATTGCCAGGGCATTCAGAAAGCATGAGATTTAATGTTCTGCATTCTCTGAAGGTAAAAAAAGCAAAACAATAAACTTATTTCCCTTTCATATCTTCCTTTCCAACTTTATCCCCTTTTGGGAAAACATCACTATTTCCAAATTGAAACCTCTCTTCAGAAAAGAAAAAAAATCAAGTGACTAAAATTCTTTCTTTTGCAAGAGAAATAAAAACAACACACACAAAGAAAAAGAACATCAAGTTATTTCCTTTTCAGTGGTCTTTGACATGTTTTTATGAACCTATCTCCAGTATTCCCTTCTCCCAAGATAGTTTCTCACATTAGAGTTGCATTAAAAATATAACAAAATGGATTAATTAATAAATATAAGTCAGAGAATATACATTGTTAAGCTTTCTTTAAAAAGGAGAATCTTTAGCATCCTTCCAAAAAAAAAAAAAAACAAGAATGCCTTTTAATTTTATCTAGCACAAGATGGTACAGTTAGGCATTACTTAACAATGAGGATACATTCTGAGAAATGTGTCGTTAGGTGATTTCTTCACTGTGAGGACATCATAGAGTGTACTTACATAAGCCTAGGTGGTATAGCTGACTACACACCTCGTCTGCATGTCATAGACTATTGCTCCTAGGCTACAATCTAGTACAGCATGTTACTGTACTAAGTAATACAGACAATTGTAACACGATGGTAAGTATTTGTGTATCTAAACATATTGAAACATAGAAAAGGTACAGCAAAAATATGGTATAAAAGATAAAACATGGTGCATTTGAATGGGGCATTTACTATGAATGGAGAATGCAGGACTGGAAGTTGCTGGGTGAGCCAGTGAGTGAGTGGTGAGTGAATGTGAAGGCCTGGGACATTACTGTCCACTACTGTAGACTTTATACACACTCTACACTTAAGCTACAATAAATTTATAAAAAAATATTTTTCTTTCTTCAATAACAAATTAATGTTAGCTTATTGTAATTATTCTACTTTATAAACTTTTTAATTTTTAAATTTTTTGACTTTTGTGATAACAGTTTAAAACAGAAACACATTGTAGCTATATAAAAACATTTTCTTTATATCCTTATTCTATAAGATTTTTTACTTTTAATTTTTTTTTACTTTTTTTTCTTTAAGAGATGGGGATCTCACCACCTTGCCCAGGCTTTAGTGCAGTGCTTATTCACAGGAGCAATCACAGTGCACTGTAGTCTGGAATTCCTGGGCTCAAGCTACCCACCTACCTCAGCCTACCAAGCAGCTGGGACTGCAGGCACGTGACACCATACCTATAGTCTTTTAAACATTTTTGTTAAAAACTAAGACAAACACACACACACATTAGCCTAGGCCTACATGGGGTTAGGATCTTCAATATCACTGTCTTCTTCCTCCTCCACATCTTGTCCCTCTGGAAGTTCTTCAGGGCCGATAACATGCATGGAGTTGTTATCTCCTATGGTAACTGTCTTCTTCTGGAATACCTCCTAAAGGATCTACCTGAGGCTGTTTTATAGTTCATTTCTTTTACAAGTAGAAGGAGTACACTCTAAAATAACAATAAAAAGTATAGAACAGTAAATGCATAAACCAATAACATGGTTGTTTATTATCATTATCAAGTATTACATACTATATATAATTGTAAGAGTGCTGTTCAGCCATGTAATATGAAAATTGCGTATTAACAATGGCTGGATACTTTCCAGACAGCCCTAATATGTGCTACATTTTTATATGACTGGCAGCATAGTAAGATCATCGACATCAGCGTCACCATACACACATGAGTAATGAATGTGTTGTACTATAATTTCATGATGGTTATGACATCACTAGACAATAGAAATCTTTCACCTTCATTACAATCTGTGGGCCCACCATTGCAAATGTGGTCCATTGTTGACCAAAATGTCATGAGGTGCATGAGTACCTACAGTAGGACAGAGTATGAGATCCACTAATTCAATGGAACTCTACCAACTGATGGATCCTTTAAGAAGAGTGTTAATATCTTTTTTCTCATGGGTAGTACCAAAACCAATAAAAAATGACATTCATTGAGATACTCCCATTTGCCTGGCATCCTGTCAACCCCTTTACATGGACCATCTCATTTAATGTTTAAAATAAATTTTATAGTATAATGCATGGATTGGAAAATTTATCTATAATGGCCAAATAGTGAGTATTTAGGGTTCATAGGTCATATAGACGTGCAGTCTTCTTTGCTTTTATTATTGTTCTTGTTGCTGATAAGCAGGTTTTATTTGTCTTTCTACTACCCACTACAGATGTAAAAGCCATTCTTAGCTTCTGGCTTGCCCCAAAACAGGTTGCAGACTGGATTTGGCTCTTGGGCTATAGTTTGCTGACCCTTGATTTGATACAAGTGAACAAGTATCATTTCCATTTACAGAGGAGACTGAGACCTATAGATGTTACGAAAATAAGCCTAAGTTACACATCTAGTGTCAGAAGACTCCAACTAACCATGTTGACCCTAGCAAGAGTAACCTATTTACAGTTAAATCTGAGAATCCATGTAAATAGTAGATAAATATAGAGCATCTCCAATAAACCCTGTATAGTTACCTATAATTAGAAATATCACAGTAGCATCAGCTACTTTATAAATGCCTCATTGAATATACTCAGAGATATAAACTATATCCACCTATACTACTGGCAGGTATAATATCAAATGAAGATGATTTCATTGTCACAAGCAATTAGAAGGATTTTACTTTGTTTTACTTGTAGAACTTTATTGTGTTTTCTGGACTTACTTAACTGAATAATAATTTAATCCTGATTTTGATTTTTCCTGTTCTTCAACGTCTCTCTTCTTTAAGTTAGAGACACTTAAAGTAAATATACATTAAAAACTTTCAAAATTAAAGCCTTATCTTCACTCAAAAAGAAAAATCTGCTGGGCCTAATATAACTTTTTATTATATTCCTGAGTATAGAACTTGAATGGCAATCCTAAATTTTTGCTGATTATTCAAATTGTCAAAAAAAGAAAACAAAATGTCTACTACAGTTAAGATTTATTAAATTAAATTTGATGGATCAATTCTGTATTTGAAGATACAGAGTAATTTTGAATTAAAATAATTGAAATCAATGTACTTGAGGTTAAAAATCACTAAGCAGGACATACACATATGTGGTGTCTACTGGCACCAATACTTCTTTTATTTGAAGTAAAATTATGCTGACCATTAAAAAAGTGAGCCACAGTCTCTACTGCAACTTTTAATGCTCTTTGTTCATTATTACATATTTTATTGCAGATTTTCTTTCTAGATAGCATTGTTAACTCTGACATAACATCGGGGATCAGCTGAGAAATCTGAGGAATTTGTAAATGACAGGCATGTCTAAAAGCAGAGAAAATATATCCGGCAGATAAAAATCCTTTTTATCGACATTCTTTTTAAAATACCTAATATTTCCAAAATATCTAAATTCACACTCGATTGACCAGTAAGATTGATGGAGTAACATATTTTGAAAAATACCCAAAATAAATAATTTCCCCACTAGACTGGAACAACTCCTTTTATTCTCTTGGGTATATAATACACATTTTAAAAAACTGTTTATATGTTAATCTGAAGGTCCAGAATGCTATCAAGAAATAATACACATTCTATAACCCTCTTGGTTGATTATTTTTTACATTATTTTCTTGTAATAAAAGTGAGCAAAAGTAAACTTAAAGCATACATATACAAACTGACTGCAATGAACAGAACACAGGAAATTGAACACTCTATGGATGGAGAAAGAATTTCAGATTTCTATCACAGCTCATTTTTCTGTCTGTAACACCAGAGTGTATTGTCAAGCCCAGGATGGCCTGGGGTGCTTAGGAGAACAGATGGCAGCTGGGTTTGGCCAGGCGGGAGAGAAAAGGAAGGTGTGACCACCCAGGAAGTGCGGGTAAATTATGCAGTTTTCTCTTCTCACCTTTAGATGAAAAAAAGTACATGGGAAGGTGCATGCCAATGGTCAGCACTGCAACCACGTTGAGGCAGTTCCAACCCAAGGAACAAAGTAAGTATAGAGGATTTGAGAGCAATTGGAAGGTCTCACAGGAAGTTAGGAGATGATAATGCAACAGTGCAGCAACTTCCCTGGGACCAGTGGTGTCCTTGAAATCAAAACAAAACCCAGTTAAGTTCACAGCCACGGTTTTTCCTTCGAGAACCTAGTGTTATTTGAATGATAAGTGAGATACAGGACTCTTTAGCGATACGAATAGACAGCCCAGCCGTGGAGAGCAGATGTTCTTGCTTTCTCACCGTGGAGTGATCAAGAAAAAATAAATAGACTTTCAGAGAAGTAGGAGGAATAAAGCTGAGATTCATAGATGCAAGACCTGTGAAGTTCTGGGAAATGGTAACAGGGGAGATTACAGAATCACCTAAAGGATTATCTTAGAAAGCCTCAAATCATTACATCAGTGTTATCAAAACCCTGGCTATTTTATTTGTGGACAAAAATTAATGCGAGATAATGGCATATCAAAGGATAATATGTCAAAGGAATTCTCTTCACTCTTTACACCAAACAGCAAAATAATTTTCTGTTTCCTATAAGCCCTGTTTGTGCCACTCCTATTTTGTATACCAGCACACCTTCTTGTATCCATTCAATTTTCCCTGAAGCATTGCCAAACTTTTGAACGTTTTAAAAATATTCTCCCAGTGCTAAGCCAATGTTCTGCACACAATAAATAAGCATCCAGCAAAAATAAAAAGGCCATAAAGTTTGAGTTCATAATTCCTGTAGCCACTTGTTTCACACGTATGATACAGCTATGATATATTATACAGCTTCAGCCACCACCATTTGCTAGAGTAATGTGGAGGGCTGGCAGGGAAGAGGTGGAATGGAAAATTGTTCCAGGTACATGTGAAAAAGAGAATGAGCAATGGCCACATTTGTGACTTCAAATAGAGACCACGGCAACTAGTATGGGTTCAGGAGACATAAAAATTTTTATCTTCAGAACTGTGTCTTGTTCTTTGGACCTGAAGTTATGGCTTCCAAGATCCACCACCTCCCCTCACCCTGTTCATTAATCATTAGAGGATTCTGCATAGAGATTGGTTATTTGTATTAAATTTGAAGTGTGCATGATACAAAGTGCCCTAAATTATCACAGTCGGTAACTCTAATTGGTATCAATTAAGACTTCGAGTTCTCCCTTCCCTAAAATTAATCTTGTTCCTTCAGAAAATATTTCTGAAGCAATATGCAAACCATTACCATTCTGTAAGCTTGTAAATTAATGAAGTGTTTACTAAAGCATTTTCTTTCCTAAATTATACGTTCTACTAGGTACATCCTTTCTTTATCTGATATTTTGTGTTAATAAAAATATATATAATTCACATGTACAATATGCATACCCAGATATAGGTAAAATTCATAGCTTTCTTAGATTGTGAATTCAATATTTTTGTACCAGTTCCAAACTTTCTATTCACTATTTAGAAGCCTTCCAGCAAGACACAAAATCCATTGTGCATTTTTTTCACCAGACTGCAGGAGTGCAAAAGTATACACTGTTTCCTTAAAAAATGGAATCATGATTCACAGATGTAGATGTGTACTTGTTATGCCAAGATGAGACAGATGTGGTTCTATTCACTCAGGGACAGGTGCTACGGAAAAAGAGATAAAACATTTGTACAAAGTGTAAGCAACTGTATCTCTGTTGCTAAATAAATAAACTCTCTGCCAAAAAACTTTATTTGCTTATTTCTCCTTATTTCTTCTGAATGTTTATTTTAAGATCTGGTAGAGCTAAGCTCTATTCAGGTTTTTTTTTTTTTTTTCCTATATTGATCAAAAATGTACTCTATGTACATGTCTTTGGATATGTTCTGTAAGAATGAATGGTAAAGACGGCTGTACATGCCATTTTATACCAATATTAATTAATTTAAAGCAATGTTAACCCCTGACACACACATTGCAATTCGACACACTTCACTTCTGGCAAGGTCATGCTCATGATCCCTGCAGAAGAAAACAGGTTAACAGGAGAGCCACGAAAACACTAGCAGTTTTGGAGGGAAAAAAACAACTTCATACTATTTTTCTGGGAAACATTTTGGTGAGCTACTGAGAACAGTACCGGGAGTAGAAATCTGCAGCTGCTAGGCTAGGGCAGAGAAACAGAAGATGATTTTGATTTTAAATATTCGTATTAAATCTGACTCCAAAAGAAGGATCGGGTGGGAATCCACAGCTGGGATAGGAAAGGCGAGTGGAAAAGATGATTTTGATTTTAAATGTATTTAATCATAATGCAGAGTGGAGAATGGAGGAGGGAGAGAGTTCTGCAGCTGGGCTGAGGAAGGCAGGATGCTAGGTTGGAATACTGTCTTCATTTTAAAGACACAGCTTTTGATTTCCTGGGAGCCAGGGGTAACAGGAAACTTGTGAATACATAGAAAGTTTCACACCCCTACAACTTGAAGGGATTGCAAATAGAAAACTCTGCCTACTGGCATTGGCATTTAAAAAATAATAATAACGACAATAAGAATAGCTAGTAAATAGAGTGAGATTCTTCCCAAGATTGAAAATAACAGCAAAAAACTCAGCAAAGTATTGGCCATAGCATGGTCTAATATAAACAAGCATGCTGATTATCTGATAGTTATCTCTACAATGTGAAAGATTTTCATAATCATTCTTTAAGAATTAGGAAACCAAAAATACACTGACCATTGAAATGATAGTAAGCATAATTTACTTTTTGAGTTGGTGATTTCGAAGACAATTTAGGAGTCCACAGAATCTCAGAGCATTATGTGAGGAATATAGTTGGAGCTTGGTAAATGTTTATGGAATGAATATAAAAGTTAATCAATAAATAATCACTAGTCTTTATTTTAGATATGGAAGTTCCAAACATGTACTGAGCCTGTAATATTCTCTGAAAGTTCTTTTGTATATTGACTTATTTTCTTGTTGTTTGTCTCACAAAGCACAGTGTCTAGGAAAATCCAATTGAACTTTCTTTTTGTGGATTACAAGTAAATGTGACCTGAATGTGTGAAACTTCCACAACCCATTGGTGATATTTAAGATACTGTTTAAGAAGTCTGCCTCAAAAAAATATGTATTTGTTGATAATGCCTATAGTGGAGGAAAATGGTTACCAGATAATTAATTGCAACTCTTTTTATTCTTCCTTTGGGAAAGCTAATAGTTTTTGTCTAAGTTTGAATCTTGATTACAGATCCTAGATCCTTATAATCATTAAAAAACAAAACCTAGATGGATTTTTCATACCATATTTTTCAGAGTTTTTTTCATATTTTTCAAGATAAAATCAGCTGATATGTCCATGGAGTAATTTATATGTCAAATCTAAATTCAAGCTATAATCTCAGCTAAGGAATCATTTGCTTTTAATATGACAATGTGAGTATAATATAATTTCATACTGTCAAATTCATTTTGCTTAGTGTTAGCAACTATTTTAAGATAATTTTTTTTAAATGAGAATTGAATTAGTTTTAGGTCTAATGCCTATGTCCATAATGATAAGCCACTGAATACAATACATAGCTTGTCAGTAACTAGTCACATCTTATTTCTTGTCAAACAAAAATTCAGTTTGGAATCATTTTAAAAGACTGAACATCTGCAACATTATGCACATCATGAACTAGGTGGTACTGGTAGTGGTAGTGGTAGTGTTAGTGGTGGTGGTGATGGTTTGGTTGCAAAGTAGGAGGATCATTGCACAAGAATTTGTCTTTAATTTTTTTAAGTCAATTTCACTCACCAGGTGGGGGCTTTATCCATGCTTTTCAAAGCTTGACCAATGAATCCAGCTTAATACAAATCTGTCCCTTTGTAGGCAGAGTAGTCAAAGCTTTAACTGGTTTAAGTCCAAGTAAAAGATTTTACTTTGTTTGAATGCCAGAATGCATACAAAAAAAAGCAATCATCTAAGGCATAAAATTTATACCCATCAAAAAGCACAGTGTAGCATGGGTTTCCATTGTTCAATGTCATTCTATGTACTCTTACCAGTTCTCTAATTGGAAATATATTATTTTATTTATCTTTTTCTTAGAATTTTTGTCAATACAAGTCATGAAAGTAGGTTGTATTTTTCCCTTCCAGTGAAGCTGGAAGAAGCAAGTATATAAAAAATACTGTTACTTCCTTACATTTATATTTTGTATAACCCAACATTGATTTGCTCCTTATTTAAGCAACATTTTCTTGATAAATTAAAAAAGCAGCAATAGCCATTACTGCAGGCTATATACAGCCTCTAATATCACTTAAGCATATTACAGAATATAATATCTGGTACTTAACGACTAACTTGCATATGAAAGCTCACATAATGTCTCATAAAACCCTTAAAATGGCTTCAGTTTAAGAGTCTCTTTAAAAAAAAACACCTTCAGGGAATATTGTAAATGAAGTAGCACTCCAGCCTTGGAAAAAAAATTCACACACTTGCAGAAATTTTTAATATAAATTGAACACATTAAAAATTAATTTTGCATGACCATTTCGCATTGCGGTGCCAATGCATAGTTAAGATAAGGCCTTAACTCTTCTTTGTTTAAAGTAACATGGAAGCTTTTGCTTTCTCTCTTTGCTTTCATTTGTATATAATTATTATTTTCATTAATCAGAAAATGGACCCCCATTTTCCTATTCTGACAGTCTCAGCTGGAGTTGAAGGAAACCCTACCTGAGTCACCAGGGTAACTTAACCATAAACTTCTAGGAAACTCATTAAAGAAAGGTGTGAGCTGACAATTAACTAAGGCAGTCTCCATCATCTTTCCCTTTCGGAAACCGAGGGGCTTTGAAGAAAAGCTTCCTCATCAGAAAAGTAGCTTTGCACTGACTGCATTGGCTTTGCCGTCACTCTCCTCTTCCTAGACCCCTGATTTGTCTCCTCTCACTTGCTTTCAACTGGATCAGCTGTCTCCTTGAAGATTTGTGTGGCTTTTAGCACTAGCATTGGAGAAGTAACACAATGTAAATTTTTCCGTTAAGATATTATTCTTTGATGGAAATAAAAAGGAGCAAAAATAACAACCAATTGCACTTTTTTGTATATGTGCAGATTTCTTTTTATTAGTCTCATGGCCACAATTTTACAACAACAGAATTCCCAAAGTGGGCATCAGTCGCAATAAGACATTGACGAATGTCTTTCTCCATGGAGAGCTGGCGTTGCATGGATCTGACATGCTGTAGTTTTCTGTGGTTCTGACATGAGCAGCCAGCACGTGATGCCAGTGGGAGCTTACAGGGAGTCACTGGGGTGATTCACAGATTACATCTCTAGTGATCAATTTTTAAAAGGTGGGGAAGGAGCTGACCTAAGAAAGCGCCCTGGACCTTGGGTCAAAGGTGCTATATAAATCTAGCAAACAAACAAAGAAAGAAACCAACAGCACCCTTTCATTGTTTGAATCAGAGATTTTACTATGCAAACCTTAAAAGCTGAAAATATAATGAGAAATCTCAGGCTTAGTTCAGAATCTATTGTTTATCTGCCTGGGGAGGGGATAGGGAGTTTCGGGTCAGGGGGGACAAGTTTAACAGGACTGTTTTCTTAGCTTTCTTAGGCTTCCAGACGACCTTATGAAATATTACAAAATGTATTCCCTAGTTCTCCTAATTCTTGCACTCCATGTTAATCCAACTTAAGGTACACAATAACACAGACTCCAAAGCCCTTGAGAAGACATGTATAACTGACTGCCAAAAATGGTATTAGACTGTGGTAGTGTCTCATCTTGAAAAAAAAATCATTCAAACTGTAAAAACATAGTGAAGCCAATCTGTCTGGAAGAATTGGAAAGAACTGTTCAACTGCTTTCAGAAACATGCACACCTTCTAACATACTCACCTAACACAGCTGTTATGTTACCCACTCAGCATCAGGTACTGGGGACTTGTTTCCAAAAACCCACAGTCTGCCTTCCTACTGCAATGTTTCCAGTCAGACAGATTTTTCAACCATTGGTTTACAGCAAAGCAAGAAACAATCCCCTGTACTGTAACTTCCTTCATGCAAATCCAGTATGTTTCTTTCTTTCTTTTTCTTTTTTTAATGAGGTTATGATAAAGACTGGCAAGAGCTAGACATTTTATTGTCATGAGTGGACACAAAGTAAACAGGATCCCCAAATGCACCAAACTTAAATGTGTGCACAAGCAAGCAAAAGAATCTATAGAGAAGTAGCATTCTTCTTTGGGGTTTTAGTGATTCTCAAAAAGCAGCTATATAACATTATTCTCTCTCTCTTCCTCTTTCTCATCCACATGTACATGTACACACAGTCAATGGTAATCCATGTAAATTATAACTTTAAAAAGTCTTATAACATTATTTCTACATTGTCAGAGTGTATCTTTTAATAATTAGCTGGTACTAAAATGTTCAGCCGATATTGGAGGGAAGGGAGATACATACATCTACTTGATTAAAATAAAGGTAAATTTTTATTTAATCACTACTTATTTTATAGTGTAGGACCCACAAAGAACTCAAAATAAATATCCAAAATTTAATTGGATGCTAACATGTTAACTAAACTTTTGTATTTGTCCCCGAGGCCAAATGAAGAATGAACGAGGACAAGTGGTTTGAGGAAAAGAAAACAGTTTATTAATTTGCCAGTGAATGAGGAAGTTGGCAGACTCTCATTATAAAGAACCGTGGTCCTCCCTTTAAGCAGAAGAGCTTTTAAAGGGGGTTTTCAGCTTTGGGCTATTGCTGTTTAAATATGGTTGGTGGCACTAGTCGGCCTTATCTCTGGTGAAGGTGACCTCTTGCTCTTTGCCCAGACAATTCCACTGAGCCATCTCCTGTGGTTTAAAATAAAGAACAAAAAACACTCCTCTGCACTTCTGATTACTGGCCCCGGGTAGGAATGCAGGTCTTCATTCCCAAAGAGAGTGGGAGGGGGTTTTAAAGAGACAACTTATAATACATTTTGCCATTTTTCTGGCCTACCCTTCTGTTACAAACACACAGTATAATCCAGTTTACACATAATATAGAGAAATAAAAAAAAATCATTTGGAATTGTTTTTGACATCTTGATAAGTAATTCCAAACAGCTATGAAGTCACTAAGGCAGAGATGTGACCCTGAGTTCCTAAAAACTCCCCACACTAGATTTTATAGAATCAGAATTAGGTAAAAATAACAACCCAATAAATATGGCATTTGGGTACTACTACCAAATTTCTGGTAGCTTATATATGTAAACACTTGATCAATAAAAATAATAAAAATTTTATCTGACAGAAATTTTCAGCCATTAAAACATGAATTATAAAATTAAAAGTGACACATATATAGTAATGTTACAATATGTTCCAAGCTGTGCTATCTCCCTTCAAACAAAATATAACCTCTAATTACCTTCTTTCTTAATGGAGTGTATTCTTGTGCTTCTCTTCAAAATTGTGAAGAAATTTAAGTGTTGACAAGATCCATTCATTCACTGGTTTTAGAAAATGATTGGGAAAAGATGATGATGAGCAAATACACAGAGGTCATCTTATCAATCTCTTTTTTCCTCCATTTTTTTATAACTCACAATTGTTAGGGAAGCATTACGTGTTGAGTTGTGTCACCCCCAAAATTCAAATATTGAAGTCCTAACTTCTAGTATCTCAAAATTTGACTTTATTTGGAAATAGGGTAGTTGCCGATATAATTTGTTAGGATTAGCTCATACTGGAGTAACGTGAGCCTCTAATCCAATATGACTGGTGTCCTGATAAAAAGGGGAAATTTGGAGACAGATGCATTCGCAGGGAGAATGTCATGTGAACATGAAGGCAGAGGTAGGGGTGATGTGTCCATAAGCCAAGGAATGATAACGCTTATCAGAAAATTACCAGAAGCTGGGGGAGAGGCAGGGAGCAGATTTTCCCTCATAGTCCTCAGAAGGAACCTACTCTGCCAACACTTTGATCCTGGACTTCTAGCCCCCAGAATTTTGAGACAATAAATTTCTATTGTTTTCACCCACCCAGTTTGTGGTCCTTTGTTATGGAAGCCCAAGCAAACTAACCCCAAAGGTTTCCATCTTAATGGGCCTCTGGGTCCACTTCCCAGAGAGATAGAAACATAAAAGCAGGCTATACTATTAATAGAAATCTAAGAAGTGTATGTTAACAGTGTGGTAGACATCCAAAGGAACAATTTAAGAAAATTAATTTGGTGTAGAAGAAGATAGCAATATTGTTTTGTAGGGGAGTGGTATAAAAAAAAATAAAAAAATAGAATGTTGGAGCTTTTCTTTTTTTGATTGATTGTTTGCTTTTTCCAGGGCTTTTGTTGACAGAAAGAGTGAGGGTAATTACACACAAGAGAAAAAGAAGGAAGCAGAAGCCCAAGCTCTTCATCCAGCAAGGACAGAGTCCATGCTTAAATACTTAATACTTGCTGAGTGAATAAATAAGTGAACAAATGAAATCCAAAAAAAAAAAACCATCCAAGACGAGGTGGAATTTTAGGTCTTCTTTGTCATGAGTGGGTAACAGCTCATTTTAACAGAAGGCCAAATCAAAGCCAAATACCATTTTCTAAAACATGATAATTGTTGTAAAACTCTGAGCAGGAAAAAGAAAAAAGATAACTTAGAGGAGTTTCATAACCTTTAGAACCAAATGGTAATGTACAGAGTGTAAAATGCGTTATCAACATTCACAGTATACTGTGGCCTATTTTCATAAAATATAACAATAACCACTCAACACGTGGAATACTTAATGGTATTGAATGTTGGGGAGATTACTACAATAATATGAGGCAGGTAGGATGTGTATTACTTATGTGTTCTCTGGAAGAAAGAATGTTGATTATACCAGAGTGGTGTTATCTGATTTCCCTTCCAAGGCTTACCTGATCTTTGGTTTTTTGATAAAGACATATTATTTATATATGCACACACACATATGTATCCATCTATATGGATATGGGAAATGTGCCAGAATAGTCTGGCACCTGCTGAGAACAAGAGGATGCTTTATAGGGCCAATCTGGAGTGCTTTACCCATCCCAAGGGCCCTGCTGAGGAAGAGGAAAATTGAGCTCTGTCTCTCCTACTCCAGCAAACCATGGTAAAGGACTACAGATAGTTATTAAGAGCATCAACATTGTTTCCCTTCTCGCCTTCCTCTTTTAAGGTCATTATAGATAAAGGAAAGCAAAATAAATCACCCCTTCTCTTTAATTATTTAATGGTATATTCAAAGTTCCTTGAAGAGAAATATTGTAATAAGTGGGCTGAGGTGGGATAGGATTCATGACTTAGATAACTTCCTACATGTGAATTGTGCCACACTCCACATTCGACAGTAACATGCAGGAAATTTAATCGTAGAGATAAACCAGGAAATAGCTATACACACAGCTCCACACAATATAAAACATTTATATATCATAAATAAAGGATATATGGTATAAATATTACTGCTTAGTAACTAATGGCCAACTCTCAGGCTTTGTCTATGACCTATGTAAAATAGTTTTGCCATTGAATATAAAACGCACACGGGAGTATTTCTTTGCTTTAAAACTTAAAAAGTGTAGAATCATTTGGCAAAAACATCAAAATATATGAAGTTTGGTCAAAAGCCAAAAGAATATCATTCTACCTCAGATTTTAGTTGGGTTAAAATACTAGTAGTGTACGAGAAAAGATATACATGCAAGTTACCCAAAACAGAAAAAGAGTGAGAGAAAAGAATGCTTACAGAGAAGATAAAATAATACACATATACATATATAGTGTATGTGTGTGATGGTTAATTTTTAGTGTCAAGTTGACTGGGCCACATGGTGCCCAGTATTTGGTTAAACATTATTTTGGGGGTGTCTGTGAAGGTGTTTCTGAATGAGGTTCACATTTCAATCAGTAGAATCAATAAAGCTGATTACCCTCCCCTAGTGGTGGGCCTAATCTAATCTGTTAAAGGCCTAAATGCAATAAAAACTGGAGTAGAAGAATTTGCTTTCTCTGCCTATCTCGAAGCTGGGACATTGGTCTTCTCCTACCTTCAGACTCAGATTCAGACTAGAACTATACTATCAACTCTCCTGGGTCTTCAGCTTGCCCACTGCAGATCTTGGGACTTCTCAGCCATCATAACCATGTGAGCCAGTTTCTTATAAGAAATAATATAAGAATTATATAATTATATATTATACATTTATATATTATAATATATTTATATATTATAAATATAAAATATATGGAAAAAATCTATTGGTTCTGTTTCTCTGGGGAACCCAGACTAGTGTGTGTGTGTGTGTGTATAGTTAATTCATGTATAACACACATGTACTTCACCTATAAACACACGTCACATCAATGGTTCTATAACTGAAGTTCTGTCAGCTAACTCACAGGGACAACCCACTGGCAGGAGCAAACCATTGGCAAATATGCTCTAAAAAAGAGGAATAAAGAATTATACTAAATTTATTAATGGTATATTGCTTAACTTTACCCCATCTTAAATATATTATTCACTCTGGAAATAGTGTCACAAACGTCACTGCAACATAAATATGAAAACTTTAGGTCATCCTATCACTTACCTCTACTTATGAGTTTCTTTATCCAACTCTTCAGAATTACAGAAGATATACTTTTGCTAAAACAGCTTTTCACATTTTTAATTTTATGGTAGCATTTGAATCACACACTAAATTAAAGATAGATCTTTCCAACCTTTAGTATTAATAGAATATCCAATTTATTTCAGAATTATTCAAAGCCTTCAAAGTTTTCTATGTGCCAAAAACAGACATGAAACCATAAACAACCAAACTGAAGGAAGCCTTAATCCATTGATACTATAAAGAGACCAGCAGAAATGAAGACTCATCAAGGACCCACCTTACTTGAAGATCTGTGTTCAGTGGGTGTTAATATGTAGTTAAAACAGAAATGTGTTCCATAAATCAACTATGATCCCTTCCAAAAGGTGTGATCCTCTGGAGTCTTCAAAACTTTTCACCTGAGATATTGATGATGACTTAATTTATCTCTCACGTTACATCTGTCTTTCTCTCTTTTAAAAAATGAATTTTATGCAACTATATTTTTAAAAGAATACTGAATTTTGGAATTTTTTTAAAAAACATGTTTTCGACTGCACTGAAAGAAAACTTCCCTAAGAGTCCAGTTTGATAAAAAGTATTCTGAGAAAATACTGCCTACAGAGGTTTACAGTAAATTCAGTAAGTATATGGAACTACCTGAGCACTTTCATTTTAGTCACTTAATACTAAAAGAATCTTCAAAGTCATTTTTTGCCACAACAGAGTAGTATTGAGACTAATGATTCTTAATGTAGGCTGCCCAGAGCAGCAGCTTTAGCATTACCTGGAAAACTATAAGAAATGAAAATTCCCAGGCCCACTCCAGAGCTGCTGAATCAGAACCTCTGGGGGAAGGGCCTAGCCTTGTGTTTTATCAAGCCATCCAGGTGATGCTAATACCTGATTGTGAGAAGCACAGGTATAAACCATTCTGATCAGATAGCATCTTTCACAGCTTAATAGAAAAGTAGCAGAAGAGAAAGGCATAGACTTCCTTCCTGTGGTGAATTCATTTTAGCACCCAACAACTCAGAGCTTTTCTGTTTCCTTAAATCAGAAAGCATGGGGTGAGAAGCCATCATTATGCTATTGTAGCAAGCTGAAGCACAACTTCATGCCAAGGCTACCTGAGGGTCTGTCTGCTCTGGCTACAGGTGCATTCAATATGCACGGGAACATTAGACTCCTTATGCCTAATCTAAATCCTCTTTCTGCAAATTAAGCTTTTCCCTTTGTTTAATTTGCAGTGGAAAGGAACAGCTGGTGGATAAAATTAGTATGAAAAATCTTTGTGTACTTAATCTCCATGATTTAAGTCATTCCTGGGTTTGCTTCATACTAAAGAAAAAACACCTTCTCTTATTTCCAGCCTCTCCCTTGAACTACTTTTCTACTACTTTAGTTAGAAAAAGCTAAATTAATTATCTATTTTTTTAAATTCTACATTTATTTTGAAGAACTAAAAGCATTAAGCCTTGCTATACATAAAAATTGGTACTTTCTCAGGAGATAAATAGAGCTTTCCTAGGGGACTTCTTGGTAACTAGCCTTACATGGCTTCCAAAATATGCCTACTTTTCACAAATTCCTAGTGTATAGTTAAAGCTATATCAAGTTAATGGTTTAATATGCTCTCACTTTTATTTTTGTTTCCATATTTTGCCTCATTTTTAGGGGAAAAAAAGTGCATATTCTTATAATATACTGCTAGCTTCCACTTTCCTCCTAATTTCTCTACTATAAACCCGCCACCATTCTCACTCTTGTGCCTTAAGTGGCATTGGCCTCAGCTCTATTCCAGGGGCGGATGTATAATTCAGACCTGACCACTTATTGCTGCCTCCTCCTGCCCACACTGCTTAGATCAGGAATAAGCACTTTATCTAATTCAGGCCAAACACAATGAGATTAGAGTCCCAGATTTTTTGTTGGAAATTTGAGGAAGGGGTCCTTCTGTCAGCTGGAATTTCTGGGAGGATGGAATGAGAGCATAGAGCTGTGGGCAGGCATCTGGTCACCCTAATTGGAAAACCCACCAAAAATGAAAACAATGCAGAAGGAACCAGAGCTGAGAGATGGAAAGACTCCTACAAAGACTCAGGGACAGAATTTCAGCCAGACAACCAATTAGACCTGAACTTTCAGGAAAATGAACCAATAATTTTTTTTTTCTTAAGCAAATTTATATTATGTTCTCATTCACTTACAACCTAATCAGCAGGACATTGTGACTAATTAGTTTATGAAAAAGAAGGGGGCAAGAGAAATCAACAATTACTCTAGGTTTTTGAGTGGTTCTTTTCCTGAGATTTTGATAAGACTAGACACAGAAGGGCAGGTTTGGTGAAGGTTAAGTGGGGGTAGGTGCAGTCGAAAAAATATGTTTGGTTTTGAGCATTTTTATTCAAATGTATCTGTGAAACATTTAAAATAACATATCTTGTAGATCATTGATGATATAGTTTATATGTCCTGCAAGATGTCTAAGCTAGGCATGAGTATTAGAGATTCATCAAGATATATATAGTAGCTGGGCTAAGAAAACACAAAACAGGGTAAAGTTATCCAATGTTTATTGAACCATCACCGTACCTCCACACCATCAAATGGCTCAGGTAAAGTAAGATAATGACAGAAAACTTTTCTTTTGACTTGACCACCAGGACTCATCCATGGAATGTACTAGACAAACAAGGTTGCTGTGGGTAAGAAATGACATAAAGAAACAAATATAAATGCATATTATTCTTTCAAGGATCTTGGTAGTGATGGAAAGAAATAGATACCTTTATCTAAGTGTGTATTTAGGTAATGATGAAATAGGATCACTATTTACCTCATAAACCTTTGTGTGCATTTAAAGGTGATACGATCACTTTTACTTTTGCTGCCAAAATCATCTGCTGCCATTTTCTTTGTTGCCATTTTAACATTACTTATTAGGAGGTGGGAGTAGTGTCCAAGCAGATGTTTGTCAGTAAATTGATGACTGTAGTTATGGATCAGTGTCCAAATACAATACTCAAACTTGGTACACTATGTAGTTTCCTGAATGTGACTGCCAAGATAAATGTGGCCTGGAAAATAATTCTAAGGATTTCCCCCGCTCACTTAAGTTTTCTTCAGTATTTCAAGCTAAAGATATCCTTTAAAAACTGAAGATGTGTACATATAGACATCACAAAATTCATTGAACACATCTATCAACTTTCTTGATAAACCTGTTGAGGAAAAATAGTATTGTAACACAAGGCTCATGTAAGCTCCATGGATTCCATCTATTGTGTTTCTTTTCTTCCAGAATACATTTTAATACCATTGTAACTTAAATGACTTACTGTATCTATGTCGATCAAGTCTTAAAATGTATTCTCACTTGTATTAATTTTCCTTTCTTGATAGTTTTTTTTACTCAATGACCAAAATAGGTGATAGATTATTTCATGCCTGCCCCTTCTTCTCTAATTGTGGTTATTTTAGTTCATCTTTTAGCAGAAGACATTATCTTTTATTTGGGAAAAGCCATCAGTAGGCCTTTAGTTTCTACAAAAATCTACCCCCTACTTCTGCTGACTGGAAAAACAGGTGGAAACACAATAAATTGTCAACAGAACTACTACACCCCACGTATTTTCTAGCAAGTACAATCTCTCATACAATGCTGCCTTAAATCTATCAAATGCTTGATATTTATGAAGGCTTACCTGAAAGATAAGCAGTTCCTCTAAATCCTCCAAAATTTACTCAGGATTAAGTTAAAGCAGCAGAGAGTTATATCCTTAAATAATAGTCTTCCACGCATGCCTTTACATAGTGGTATTTTCCTTGCATGTTGTCCCTGGACAATATTGAGGGGCACTATAGGAGGCTGCCTGATGAAACTGACGGCTATGTTTGTTATAAAGGTGACAGGATGATTATCATCCGGTTACACAGTGTCCTTTTTATAAGGACTCTAGGGAGAAAAAAAAATTTTTTTCTGACTTCAACACTAGCAAAAATCGCTCTCCTAAGCATTTGGCTTGTTTTTTTTTTATCTTATGGACCATCCCATTTTGCCTTTAAGCAGAACTAATATGTTGTTTAAGATACCTGGCGGCAAAAAGGTCAGAAGAAGGTCAGGCTGTCTCCTCTGCAGTGAATTAGCGACATTCATTCATTATCTCCCCCAGCTTCATTAAAACAGCTTTAATGTGGTCACCATTTAATGGTAGACATAAGCTTTAATCTTGTGACTATCAAACACACCTGGGTTACATTTCCTGTTATAGACAGTTAGCAGCAGCAGGTTAATAAGCTATTTTAACTCCTTAATCTGCAGCACTTGTGTAGGAACCAGGCCCACTAGTCACCTGAATTTGAGCTAAACTGGTCTATATTGAGTCTTAATTTATCAGGTCCTGTCTTCAGATCTCAGATTGCTTGTGACAATTTTAATCTTCTGTTTAATTTTGCACCTTTTCATTCCTTTTTTTTTCCTTTTTTTGACTCTGATATATTATTTTTCAGGTTACTCTTTAGGTCTGGATATGCCCTATTTTTCTTCCTCATCTGACCTAGATTCAAATTTACACACTGTGTAATAGCTAATAAATCCCCATTAAGGTTGTAAAAGGTGAAGGTTCAACCAGTGTATAAGTCATCAAATTCTCATATAAAACTGAATGATCCTTGATATTAATAGCTTGGCAAAAGTGTGTTAACAAGTCCTCAGGATTTTTATGAAAAAAAGATTTTAAGTCATTTGGCTAAAAGTAAACCACCTACTCTAGAATGACTTGAGCATTTCTACAATTTCTATATTACCTAGGACAAATCTCCCTTCTCCCAATTAACCTAGAAATATCTGTTCCCTGGAAGCCTGCCCATAGTCGTAAGTTTACCTGTACTCATTGTATATATTTCTTTTGTGTGTGTTTGTCTTTGAATCTGGACATTAAAAAGGAAAGTTTCTGTTTGAGTTTAGGCTATTGGAGTCTAGGGAAAGTGGGGCATAAAGCCCTGTGGGGAGTTTTTTGTGTTTTTTTTTTTTTTTCCTCTCCATGAGCAATAGAGAGTATTACAATGATTTACAGAGACACGCTGAAAGTAAATTATGTTGTAAACGCCTGTCCCTTGGGCCAGCTAAGAATCACAGGAAAAAAATGCAAAAAGTTTGAAATTCCCAACAGCAAAGGTTGACAGGAAAATATGGTTTTGTTTTTCTATGAGTAAAAGTAACTTTTATGTTGTGTTTTCCCATGAGAAATTATAAACTTTCAAAGGAATTTTAGTCTCTTGCATGCACACATAAGAGCAATTTATCTGGTACTGCCCCAGCGAAAACACTCTTAAGACTTTAAAGCTGTTAGAACTGGAGCTGAATTTCTTCAAGACCGCTACTTCTTATTTGTCCTTGCTGTCTCTTCTTGTCAAAACATTTACTCAGACTTCGAAGAATTGCAAGTTGGCAACATGTTAATAATATGAAAATGCATTTGTGCAGCCCATGTGGCTGCAATTTTTGACTATATTCATCACTTAATAATGACACCTTTGCGGTAGCTACAGTGACACAGAAAGACATGCAACAAATTAAATAAGAACTTGTCAATATAAGAAACTGCAAGTGTCACCAAAGTAGGTTGGCCTCTTTTGTAGCCTCCTTAAGTTTCAAGAAGGACCCTTAATCAGGACCCCATCTTCTTCTTCCTCCCTCATTTGATGAGCAACAGTCATCAAAATTCTACAGCTAGGTGCGGAGGTTAAATCACTTAAGTCTATTTTGTGGGTGTGACAATATTTTATTCCCAAGATATAAAGATCTACATTTAAGTCTCACATGCCTTCTCTGCCTCAACTTAATTCAAAATTACTCAGAATGATTTTTATGAGAAGTTTATATTGTTTTTTTAATGGCATGATAAGAAAAATAAGTTAAAGATATCCCAAACTGCTACTCAGCCTTCTCTGCCACTAAAACTCACATCATTAGATTCTTCAGCAATGCTGTTTAGTATTGGCCGATTTTCATTCAGACATTCTTGATTTGACTCTGCATCCCTGCCCCCTCTCATAATCTCTCCCCTGCCAAAGGTCCAAGTTTTCTCTAGTGTTTATAAACTCTTTCTTGTCAAAACACCAGATAGTCTGTTTCTCCCCTGGCAGGAAGATTTATCCAACGGATGTCATTTCAGGACTATGAACAGACATGGTAATTCTCCTCTTTCTACCTGTCATTTCAGCATTTGCATCTAAGCTTGAATGCACATCAGCAGGATATATGCCCTTACTATCCACTCCATGTAACAGAGCACTCCATTTTTCAGGGATTAGGCCTCACAGTTCTAAAGTTTCTACAAACATTGCCACAAAAATCTTAGGAAAGCTATAAACCTTACAAAGTTCATGTGCATTATGTTAAACTAAAGGAACTGCAGCATTTATTATTTTGCTTATTCAACTTCAGTGATGAATAGGATGAAAACTGAACCAGCATCATCCTCATTATCTCATGCTCTGCTAAACACACACAGAAACCCTGCTTCTAGGCATTGTTCCCTTCCCCACCCCTTCATTTTCTCTGCCTTTGATAGACATATCCTTATTTATGGATTAACAAGTACGAAGATCATGTCATTTCCTGACATACATGATAATATACCTTTGCTCCTGGAGATATATTTAGACAAAAAGAAATTCACATGAAAAGCATGAGATTGAGTTGTTGGCTAAACAGAGCAATTTAATTAATATATCATAGTGAATGCTTCATGGGAAAGAGAAAGCTTAAAGCCACTGCTTCATTTACAAAAGAGTAGGGCAAAAAACTGCAAAATCTTTCCAGTCATACAATTAGATTCGCTTCAACGTGACCAGCTCTTCCTCAACCTAGGAAAACTACTTCTAAAGGGTGCAGTTTGTGAGCTGTCACCAGAATCATTCTGGGCATGTCTAATCAACAAAAACTCTCAATTTCCTCATTACTCATCAACAACATGGGAAATATTTTTAAACATGAATTTTTCTGATTTTTGACCAAAACTAAATCTACTAAATATTTTCATAAAGGTTAAATGTGATGTATACAAAGGATCTGTCATTTTTATTATAAACTACATTAAGCTGTTAGATGGATAGATAAACAATGTAGCATTAGAAAGCATGTATCTAGTCTTTGTCCCTGCTTCCTGACACACAACTTCAAAACCCCTTGGAATTTCCTGAGTGGTAGGAGTGTCTCTTTTATGCTAATGAGGTGACTTGTAGGGAAGCTTGAGAGATAGTTTTAGGAAAGGGGTTCTTCAACAGAAAGAGTAACCATGTGATTAGAGGGTTGGGGCCTTGGGTCAGCCAAACATCAGGGGAAAAGGGGGAGGCTGGGGACTGAGCTCAATCAGATGGCCAATGATTACTCAATCTTGCCTACCTAATGAAACCCCAGTAAAAACTCTGAAATGTGAGGCTCGGTGGAAACATGTTGATGCTCTGGGAAGGTGACGTGCACAGATTCTATGAGGAGAGGGCACAGAAGCTCCGCATTAAAAGCTCACCAACCCAGATCTCATACTATGTTTCTTCTGTGGTGGCACCTCATCTGTAGCCTTTATAGAAAAACTATAATCATAAGTAAAATGCTTCATCGAGTTCTGTGAGTAGTTCTAGCAAATGATCAAACTTGAGAAAGTTGTGAGAATCTCCAGATTTACAGTTGGTCAGTCAGAAATGCACGTTGTCCCCAAAACTTGTGACTGGTGTCTGAAGCAAAGGTCATCTTTTGCAGCACTTTGCTTTTAACTTTTGGAATCATGAGCTAACTCTAGGTAGTGAGTGTCACCACCGAATTGAATTTCAGGACATCTAGTTGACATCAGAGAATTGGTGTCAGAGCAGTGATAGGTGGAACTTTTTCTTTAATTGTTCCCTGTCTTTTTTTACCTACTGGTTTAATTTTTTTTAATAAAAAAATAAACAGTGAAAAAATGTAAAAGTAGAAATAGCTAAGAAGGGATTTGGTTATTTCAAGCTGCAGTGGAAAAATACTTTATTAAGGTGCTGAAGAATAGTTTTTTCTAATTTATTGACATATATAATATACAGTTAATTAAGAGCCAATTTAAATGTATAGTTATCTATGTTGTATCTATATCATATATAATGGTATAGGTAGTTTATATTGACATCATTATTCATATTTATGCTAATGAATACAAACTGTTTCAGGTGAATTTTGGGACTTAAGGAGTATGGGGGTGTGGGGATTAGAAGAACATCAAAGAGTAAATGAATCTAGAATTTTATATGATGTTGATGGTTTTTCTAGCACAATCGCATACCTTTATAAGTATATTCTTGCAAAGTTGTTTACAGCAAATGAAGTGTTTTCTAGAATTTTATTCTCAGTGTCGGGAAGGTAACTATTCACTTTCCTTGTCTGTAAAATGGGAATAATACTAGTTCCTATTGTTTGTTTATTATGATGATAAGAGAAAATGATAGTTTTCAGATCCTTAGAACTCTGCCTGTGGCACCCGGCAGTGCCCTTGGTTGCTTTACCCAAAAGACAGGCCTATTTTCTGACTCCATCTCACCACTTCATCACCTCCTCTGGACTTCAGTTTGCCAATATCACCCTTAAATTTCCTACCCATTACTGAACTTTTTTATTTTTTAATCTTTATTTCATCTGGAAAAGTAGCTCAACATTTGTTACCTTGGTAGCGACCTGGAAATCACAAAATGCTTCCTGTGGTCATTGTGCCGTGGGTCCATATGCCCAAGTGAGGCCCTGGAAAATGGCTGCATTCCACTCCCATCCTCCTGCTGCCTAGTCATGAAAAAGCAGGCAGTTTCATATCAACCATCACTATTATTTTTTAAATGGCTTACAAATCATATTTAATATGCTGAACATTAGCTTGAAGGTTATAATTTTTATTTTCAGTAATCACCGACCTTCTCTCTCTCCCAACCAGTGAGGTATTTTATGTATTCTGTAGTCATAGTTAGAATCTACATTTTCTCCCTCAGGAGGAAACACCAGTGGACCTAGAGATTTGAAATCAAATAAAACCACTAGATATGGAATTCCTTTCTTTGCCCTAACAAACTTCCTCCTCATGATACTGATTCTGCTCTCTCCTGGTTGAATTCTCATTGATCTCCTAGATGACAGTAGGAGAAGAAAGATAAGTTATTAATACTAATTATGCCTTACGTATACTACATGTTGACGTCGTCTTTTCTACAGAGGTCCTTTCCATAATTCAATCACACTCTTACTCCAAAAATAGGGCCTTTATTTCTGTATAGCAATTTTACAGACCTCAACATATTCTGTACTTTAACAAAATAATGATATTTTCACAGCCTCTTGGTATTCATATTTGATTATATTTCTTATAATATATTTAAAAAATCTTTTTTATGACTTGTTCATTAAAAACCTTGCTACATTTCAGATAGTTTCTTTATCTTTTTAATTTCAATGGGATCCGTAGTGATGTCCCCTCTTTCACTTCTGATATTAGTAATTTGTGTCCTCTCTTAGCATGGTTAGACATTTATTGATCTCTGGATCTTTTCAAGGAACCAGCTTTTGGATTTATTAGTTTTTCTCTATAGATTTCCTGTTTTCAATTCCATTGATTTCTGCTCTAATTCTTATTATTCTTTTCTTCTGCTAACTTTGGATTTAATTTGCTCTTTTTCTAGTTTCCCAGGATGGAAACTTAGATTATTAATTTTTGTTCTTTTTCCTATTCCAATATTTGTTTAATGCTATAAATTTCATTCAAAACATTGCTGTCACTACATCCCACAAATTTTGGTAAGTTTTGTTTTCATTTTCAATTCGTTGAAAGTATTTTTTTTCCTGCCCCCCAAGTTCAAAGTATTTTAAAATTTCTATTTCTTCTTTGACCCATATGTTACTTAGAAGTGTGTCATTTAAAGTTCAAGTTTTTTTAATATTTCCAGCTATATTATTGTTATTGATTTCTAGTTTAATTCCATTATGGTCTATGAGCAGACATCATATGGTTTCTATTCTTTCAAACTTGTTAAGGTATAATTTATGGCATAGGATGTGGTCTATCTTGGTGAATGTATCATGTGAGCTTGAAAGGAATGTGTATCCTAGTGTTGTTGCATCAAGTAGTCTATAAATGTACATTTTATCCAGCTGATTGGTATTGTTGAATTCAGCTATATCCTTACTGATTTTTCTGTATGCTGAACCTGCCCATTTCTGATAGAGGACTGTTGAAGTCTCCAACTATAATAGTAAGTTAATCTATTTGTCCTGGAAGTTTTGTCAGTTTTGCCCCATGTATTTTGATGCTGTATAACTAGGTGTATACACATCAAGAATTGTTATGTCTTCTTGAATGATTGACCTATTTATTATTATACAATGTCCGTCTTTATCCCTGCTAATGTGCCTTGCTCTGAAATCTGGTGCACCTGACATTATTATAGTTACCCCTGCTTTCTTTCGATTAGTGTTAGCATTGTATCTTTCTCCACTCATTTACTTTTAATCCATGTGTGTCTTTATATTTAAAGTATATTTCTCATAGACAACGTATACTTGGGGCTTGTTTCTTGATCCACTCTGTCTTTTAATTGGTGTGTTTACACTACTGATTTTCAAAATGATTACTGATATAGTTGGATTAATATCTACTAAATTTGTTATTGTTTTCTCTTTTCTGTCCTTGTTTGTTATTTTTTTCTATTTTTTGTCTTCCACTCGTTCTCTGACTTTTGTAGTGTTAATTGAGCAGTTTATGTGATTGCCATTTTTTTTTACTTCCTTAGCATATTAGTTAAACTTCTTTTTGAAATTTTATTATGATTCCCCTTCAGTTTACAACAAATATTTTTAACTAATCAAAGCCACTTTCAAGTAAAATGATAGAGCTTTGTAGATAATATAAGTACCTTATAATAATAAAAATAAATCCTATATACCGCTATCTCATTTCATTGGTGTCATTCATTTAATTTAACATAATTAGATATGTTGTTGCTATTTTATTTTGAATAAAATATCTGTTAAATCAATTAAGAATAAGAAAAAGAAAAGTTTTTATTTTACCTTCACTTATTTCTTCTCTGATGCTCTTCATTTCTTTATAGAGATCTCAGTTCCTGAGCTTTATACTTTTCTTCTCTAAAGAATCCTCTGTGCTTCATGTGAAAACAGAAAAGAGTCCAAATAGCCAAAGCAATCTTAAGCAAAAGGGACAAATTGAAAGGTATCATATTACCAGACTTCAAACTATACTAACCAAAACATCATGGCATTGTATTGGCACAAAAATAGAGAAATAGACCAATGGAACAAAACAGAAAACCCAGATGTAAAACCATCCACAGAGAGCCAACTGATCTTCAACAAACCAGATGACAACATACACTGTGGAAAAGAATCCCTGTTCAATAAATGGTGCTGGGACAACTGGATAGCCACATACGGAAAAATGAAACAGAATCCATATCTCTCACTGCTCACAAAAATTAATTCAAGATGGATAAATGACTTAAATTTAAGGCATGAGACTATAAGAATTCTGGAAGCAAATGTTGGAAAAACTCTTCTAGATATCAGCGTAGGTAAAGAATTTTTGAAAAAGACCACAATGGCAATCACAGCAACAAGAAAAATAAATAGATGGAACTTGACTAAATTAAAAAGCTTCTGCATAGCCAAGGAAATAATTAACAGAGCGGACAACATAGAGAATGGGAGAAAATATTCACAAGCTATACATCCCATAAAAGATTAATAATGAGAATCTTCAAAGAACTTGAGCAAATCAGAAAAAAAAAAAAAGCAAACAAACCCATTAAAAAGTGGGCAAAAGACATGTACAGAAATTTTCAAAAGAAGATAGACAAATGGCCAATAAATATATGAAAAAATGCTCAATATCACTAAGCATCAGGGAAAGGCAAATCAAAATCACAACAAAATATCACCTTACTCCAGTTAGAATGGCTTTTACTAAAAAGTCCAAAAATAATAGATGCTGATGTGGATGCAGAGAAAGGAATACTTGCTTCTACACTGCTGGTGGGACTGCAGATTAGTACAACCTCTATGGAAAATAGTATGGCAATTTCTCAAAGAACTAAAATTAGATTTAACATTCGATCTAGCAATCCCACTACTGTATTTGCCCAAAGGAAAAGAAGTCATTTACCTGTATGTGGATGTTTATTGCAGCCAAATTCACAATTGCAAAGATGTGGAATCAACCCAAATGCCCATCAATTCATGAATAGATTAACAAATGTGGTATATGTATACCATGGAATACTTCTCAGCCATGACGAAGAATGATTTAATGCCTTTTCCAACAATCTGGATAGAACTGGAGACCATTATCCTAAGTGAAGTATCTAAATAATGGAAAAACAAATACCACATGTACTTACTATTAAATTGGAACTAATTGATGAGCACACATGTGCACAGAAGGAAGTAAAACTCAATGGAAATCAAGCAGGGGGAGGGAGAACTGGGAGGGGTGAAAACCTACCTAATGGTTACAATGAACACTATTTGGGTGACAGACACACTTACAACCATGACTCAAGCATTATAAAAGTGATCCATGTAACCAATAGATTTATATCCCCATAGTACTTTGAAATAAAAATAATAATTTCTTTTAGTTTTTCTTGCAAGGCAGGTGTACTGGCAACAAATTTCCTCAATTTTTGTTTGTTTGAGAAAGTCTCTATTTCTCCTTCCTTCTTGAAGGATAATTTTTCAGGTCTCAAAATTGTTGGTTTTCTTCCTCCTAACATTTTAAATTATCTATTCCACTTTCTTCTGTTGCATGGTTTCTGAGGAGAAGTCAGATGTAATTCTTACCTTTGCTCCTCTATAGGTAAGGTGACTTTTGTCCTCTGGATTCTTTTCAGAATTTGTTCATTACCTTTGATTTCCTGCAGTTTGAAAATAATATGCCTAGTTATAGTTCTTTTGGTCTTTATCCAGCTCAGTGTTCTCTGAGCTTTCTGGATCTGTGGTTTGTTGTGTGACATTAATTTGTGGAAATTCTCAGTCATAATTGGTTCAAATATTTTTGTTTCTTTCTCTTTCTCTTCCTTCTGGAATTCCAAAAGTTGCAGTTTTCCCACAGTTCTTAGATATTCTCTTCTAGTTTTCCCATAACTTTGTAGTTTTCCCACAGTTCTTAGATATTCTGTTCTGTTTTTATTTATTTATTTTTTTTTCTCTTTGCTTTTCAGTTTTAGTAGTTTCTCTGGAGATGTCCTTAATCTCACAGATTCTTTTCTCAACTACAGCCATTCTACTACTTACCCCATCAAAGGCATTCTTATTTCTATTACAATGTTTTTGAGCTTTAGCATTTCTTTTTGATTCTTCTTTAGAATTTTCATCTTTTTAAATTGCCAATTTATTTTTGCATACAGTCTACATTGCCCATTAGAACTCTTAGCATCTTCATCATAGTTGTTTTAAATTTTGGGTCAAATAATTCCAACATCCCTGCTATATCTGAGTTTGGTGTTGATGTTTGCTCTCTCTTCAAACTGTATTTTTGCCTTCTAGTATGCCTTGTAATTTTTTTTTGTTTGTTTGTTTTTTTGATAGCCAGATGTGCTGTGGCAAGCTAAAGGAACTGCTGTAAATAGGCCTTTAGGAAGGTGGTGGTAATGTGTGGGGAGACAGGAAGTTCTCTATAGTTCTATGAGTAGGTTTTGGTCTTTTAGTAAGTATGTACGTCACATGTTATTCTCAGTATTTTCCCTCTCTTTTGTGGGGAAAGGAGAGCTTGAATGGGCTGAAGTTTATTATTTCTCTACCTTCACATGGAAGGCTAGAGCCACCTGGAGTTGCATATTTCACTTCACCCAGGTCATGTTCTGATAAAACCACAGCAGGTTAGGCTCTGGTTAAATAGTTTCCCCTGAGGTAAGGCCTTGTTAAGAAGAACAGAGCACTCTGGCATATTTCATAATGGTTCCTTTTACCCTCTACCTGCCAGAAGCAGTAGGGAATTTTAATCCAACAGTCACTGTAAGAACCTGGTTGAGCTCCTAAACAAAAAAGTGTGGGGGCCCTGATGACTGAGTTTTTATCTCTCAGACTTATCCACCCTGAGCACCCAGCAATTCTTCAGTTATTTCATGTTTCTCTGCCCTGACACTGGTTCCTGTGAAGGTTTGTGCTCATGGATTTATGCCTTGGCAAGCCTCAATTCTCTGTATTTATCTGTTGGTCTCTCCAATTTTGGGGGCAGTGATTTGCTGTGTGGCCCCACCTTTCTGAAATATCTAAGAAGAGTTTGTTGATTCTTTCAGTTTGTTCAGTTTGTACTTGTTAGGATAGAGTAGCAAGTTCCAGCTTCTCACGTGCTAGATTGGAATGCAGAAGGTTCAAACAGTTCATGTTTCTCACCATTTTGTGTTCATTTCAATTATTTAGGATTAAATAAATTTTAATTTTTAGAGACTCTCTAGGCTTTGTTCATATTCCTATTTAATATTCCAAACCATGGGATCATACTCATATTTTCTCTAAACTTTATGACAAACCCATAGCCAACATCACATTGAATGGAGAAAAGTTGAAAGCAATCTCCCTAAAAAGTGGAACAAGACAAGAATGCCACTTTCACCAGTCCTATTCAACATAGTATTGAAAGTCCCAGCCAGAGCAATCAGGCAAGAGAAAGCCATAAAAGGCATGCAAATTGAAAAAGAGGAAGTCAAATTATTTCTGTTTGCTGACGATATTATCCTATACCTAGAAATCCCTAAAGACTCTTTCAAAAAACTCTTAGATTTGATAAATGAATTCAGTAAAGTTTCAGCATATAAAATCAATGTACAAAAATCAGTAGCATTTCCACACAAGCTGAGAACTAAATCAAGAAAGCAATCCCATATGCAATTGCTACAAAAATTTAAAATACTTATGAATATATTTAACCAAGGAAGTAAAAGTTCTCTAGAAGGAAAACTTCAAAATACTGATGAAAGAAATTGTAGACAACACAAACAAATGGGAAAACATCCCATGCTCATAGATTAGCGAATTAATGCTATTAAAATGATCATACTGCCCCAGGTAGTCTACAGATTCAATGCAATCCTTACCAAATTACCGATGTCATTTTTCACAGAAAAAAACAACCCTAAAGCTCATATGGAACCAAAAAACAACCCAAATAGTCAAATAAATCCTAAACAAAAAGATTAAAGCTGAGACATCACATTACCTGACTTCAAATTACACTACAAGGCTATAATAACAAAAATAGCATGGTACTGATACAGAAATAGACACACAGATCAATGGAGCAGAGTAGAGAACCTAGAAAAAAAACCACATATCTATAGCCAATTGATCTTTGACAAAGTCAGCAAAAACATGCACTGGGGAAAACACACTCTTCAGTAAATGGTGCTGGAAAAATTGGATTGCTATTTGCAAGGGAATGGAGCTGGATCCTTATCTCTCACCATTTACAAAAATCAACTTGAGATGGATTAAAGACTTCAGTGTAAGACCTGAAACTGTAAACATACTAGAAGAAAACCTAGGGAAAACTTTTGTGGACATTGGTATAGGCAAAGAATTCATTACTAAGAACTCAAAAGCATAAGCAACAAAACAAAAATGGACCAATGGGATTTAATTAAACTGAAAAGCTTCTGCACAGCAATAAAAACAATCAAGAGAGTGAAAATACAACCTGCAGGATGGGAGAAAATATTTGCAAACCATGCCTGTGACAGGAGACTGATATCCAGAATTTGCAAGTAACTTGAACACCACCACCACCACCACCACAACAAAAATATAACCCCATTGAAAAATGGGCAAAGAACTTTAATAGACATTTTATACAAATACCAAAAAAGCATATGAAAAATTGATTATCAACCATAATCATTAGGGAAATGCAAATTAACACCACAATAAGATATCATCTTACACTAGTTGGAGTGGCTATCATTAACAAGCCAAAAAATAATAAATGTTGGCAAAGATGTAGAAAAAAAGAAACCCTGACACTGTTGGGGGAATATAAATTAGTAAAACTTCTATAGAAGTCAGTATGGATCTTTCTCAAAGAGCAAAAATAGAACAACCATTCGATCCAGCAATCTCTCTAGTAGGTATCTACACAAAAGAAAATAAATTATTATATAAAAAGATACCGGCACTGATATGTTTATTGCAGCACTATTCACAATAGCAAAGATATGGACTCAACCTAAGTATCCATCAACAGATGATTAGATAAAGAAAAATGGTATATATACACCATGGAATACTACTCAGCCATAAAGAAGTGTAAAATCATTTCTTTTGCAGCAATATGGATGGAACTGAAGGCCACTACCTTAAGTGAAGTAACTCAGAAACAGGAAATCAAATACCACATATTCTCACCTTTAAATGGGAGCTAAATAATGTGTACACATGGACATAGAGTGTGGAATAATAGACATTAGAGACTTGGGAGGGTTGGGGGAAGTGAGAGAGGAGAAATTGCTTAATGGGTACTACATTATTTGAGTGATGTTACACCACTAACCAATATATTAACATAGCAAAACTGTACTTTTACTCCTTAAATTCATACAAATTTTAAAAAAGTGTTTTCCTAAAGGAAATATTGTAAGTTTTCTTTACCAACTATTTTTTTCACCATTAGAACCTCAAAGAAAATCTATTTACATGTTTCTGAAATAATTACCATACTCACCTCTCCAACCACTTCCTTGATCATTGGAAATTGGTCCTGCTAAACAGTGACCCTCATTGCTTTCTTTACCTGTGGGAAGAGAAGTTCTCAGCAAGATAGATCAAGAACTATGGGATACTCATCCAAAAGGCAGTAAGCTTTCAGGAGATGTATGAATAATTTGAATCCTCCCTTATAATTATATTACTATCACAATGTATCCATAGAAGGTAATGGTCATTTATACTCTTCCTTCCTGGGAAATGTATAACTTACTCCCACAATATCATTTTTGTTACTCTATTTTTTAATCTTCATCTAAGCCATCTTCACTGAGCTTATACAATGTTCATAGTTCTCTTTTCCATATGTATATTTACAATTAGTTGTGTTTCTTTTCTCTTTTGTCAACCTAGTAGTAAGTAATAGAATGATAATTTTCTAGACAATTATCTAATCCACTCAAATTTCAGACTTAGTGGAGAGATCACATTTACTTCTCATGCAAAGAGTTCTAATATTCTGCCTTCAATCCTAGAGTAGAGCTTCTTTCCAAGTATTCCTATCCTTCAACACACATACTCATATATCCCATTTAAATATTCGCTATTTTTCTGAGATGTTTTAGATAATTGAAATTGCGTCCTTTATTGAAAGAATGAATTATAAGTCTTACAAATGGAGAATTATAAATATTAAAACATTAATAGCTAATATTTCATAGGAATTTAATTCACTAATCATATTCACATATATTATGTCCTTAGACACAAAGAATTTTGAAGACTTGGAGTAGTTAAGTGAATTGCTCAAAGTCACCAGCTGGTTGGTGATAGGCCAGAATGTTTTTTATCACAGTGCCTTCAATAGAATAGTAGACCAGGATGTAATCTTGAAGTTTATTTCCTTAAGCCCCTCATTTTATGAATGAGAAAATAGAGACATACTGGCAATTATGACAGAAATTCTGGTTCATTAGCCTTTCTTACCTCATCACTTTGCTTTCAGGTATAATGATATGGAGTACATATGATTTTAAGCATAAATGTTTATAAACAATATTACCAATATATGTGCTGCATAATCATCACCCCTTTTAAAAATTATTATACATTAGACACGAGAATGTATGTATTCTGGTGATGATTACCTAATCAGCTACTATAAGCATTTTGAAGTTCTCTGAGAAACTTGTAGGATGATATTTCTTCAACAGTACAGATTCTCTGAACCTTTCATTTAGGTGCATAACAGGCAGTCAGAAGCAACACTGGTCATAAACAGTGTGCAATCTTCCAAGCAATCCTCAAAGAGCCCCCATATGACCCAAAAAGTATTGCAAATGATTGCATGTCTCAGTTATATCCATAAGACCTAGATATTATATTAATAATTAACATTTTTCATGAATTAAATGAGAACATTTTCTTCCTTTCATAGTGTTACAGATTCTCATAAAGTGCATTTGAGTATTATGTTGAAACACATACTGAGTTTTGTGTATTCCATGCGATTAACTCATAACACCATCTAGAACAAGTTTTTCATGCTTCTACATGCCTAGGATAGAATCTAGTCATTGTTCTTACAGTGATTTACAGTCTGTGTCCTATCAGCTCCACGAAGATAAAACACAAATGCCAAGTTAGAATGACACAAATGGAGAAAGAGCCCATTCCCCGCCTTCAGCATGATTTGTGATATTTATTGACTAACCAAACACTAGGAATGGGATCAGACCCAAATAGCCTTTCAAGACTGGAGTGGTGACAATTGGCAGTGGTTAGTGTGGTACCAAAGCATGTACAATATTTGCAGTGTCATAGAACAGGGCCATTTCCAAAGGAGAAAGGCAGCCTCACTTCACAAAGGAGATTGGGAGATGATGTGGGCACAATCCATCGTCCTGGGTATAGGAGGGAACCCAGAAATGTCATAAAATCCCTCTTTGATCTGTTGTCGCTACTGTTGGTTGTGTGGGAAATTAACATATTTAATTAACTGTCTGACCAAAGCAGCTGTTACCTTATATAAAACCTTGAACATTGATGCCTGGCTTATCCCACTAGGTGTCTGAATGTGCCAGTGGCATAAGACTGATGATATTTTTATACTGCACGGCACAGCATGACTCCTCTTGCAATCGGCTCAAGTCAAGATCTTCTTTAAATTCTTCATGGAAAATAATGATGCTCTGGCCCAAATTGCTTAATAACATTCTATGTCTGGCCAGCCAACAGGAAGCTCCATGCACAACAAAACAGACTCTGGGCAATCCAATGATTCCCAAATTCCAAAAAGGCCCCTGCCACATAGGCCCTGGAAAAGTCAGTCATGCATCTTTCCTCTTCATCAGTATGCTATTTTATTCACCATTCACTTCTCTTACTTATGACAGATTGTTATTTGCCTTCTATATTTTCGTCAAAATTTTTTTCCTTCCTGCAATATTTCCAAATGGAAAGAAATGTTTCCAAGTTAGAAGTTACTTTCATTAGTTTGCTAAGTTGTTGGTCCAAAGCTATTATGATCTTGTGAAATAAATTTAATGCATCTAATTTCATATGGCATATGGATTGGTTTGAAGGATTTCTGAGAGGAGGGGGTGAGAGAAGGTAGAAGTTGGTTTTTCTGACCATTGAAAAATGCTTCCTTTGCTTGGTTTGTCATTTTACCCATTTGTAAGAGAGTAAGAATCAAGCATTTTCTATTTTGGATGTCTTCAGCTGTGAAGTGATGAGTTTATCTCTAGCAAAGATGGAGGCCAGAATTCTCAATACCTTTCTCAGGGGCAATGTGGTGACACTGGTTATCTTGATTGCCTGTGCTGCTCCTTTTCTGAATGAATTTACTTTGCCATTGAATTGTGTCTTCCTCATCATACCTTTACTACTGGATACACTTAATGTTCCCTTTTGTGCCATTTCTGAAATTCTTGGAAAGTCTTGCAAAGTCTGCAGTTTCGACTAGTACCATACGTAACTTACAAACAGTTTGCTAGTTCAGCAATTGAGGGGCTCAAAATCCTGATTAGAGAGTGAGGCCTCCATAAAAACTATGGGGCAAAAAGTTAGCCAGCAAATGCTTTTGTTCAGTGTTTGCATTATTGTATTTTAAACTACAATTAGTAAAATGTACAGTAAACAGGACATATGGGATTATAAAAAAGGATAAATAATCATTCCCAAAATATAAAGCTAAAAAATATTGAATAAATATAATGATGGTATTTACTTCATTATTAGTGAGCATATCCTGTATTGTATGTATGTTTACCCAAATAAAGACATATTTTAGTTTCTTGTGGCAGACAAGGTATATCATATGGGGAAAAACTCCCATGGTTAAAGAAAAGCAAAATGGTGATTGATTAATTCATTTTTTTCACTGACCCATTGTAAGATAAATTGAAATATATATTTTGTATGTGTATATACATATGTACACATAATATACACAAACACGTCCAATTATACATTTCTACATACAATTATAAAGCACAGGAAGAAAATTATTTTTCAAACACATGTTATTAAAACAAATGGGGCTATATCACATCTGAAGCCATGAAGAACAACTTCAAGCATGTAGAACCCCAAACATTAGAGATCCTAGA